>NC_064878.1:35089063-35091563 GCF_943734665.1 Anopheles aquasalis | reverse complement strand
ATGATCCAATGGCGTTGGGTCCTGGGTTCGTGTTTAATCGAAATGAATTTTTGGTGAGCCATCAATTGTTGCAATTCATCGTGACGTCGTACCACGTTCGGGGAAGTTATCAAATACGAGAGAGAAAAATATACAAGTGTCTCTATGGCAGTCACCCAGCACCAATCAGACACAAGTTTGCATTTAACAATCAAAGGAAAATAGCAATGTTGATGGATAATATTTACAGTGATACTGAGTGGTTTCGGACTCGCTGTTTACATTCATTTTCACTAGGACGAACAATAAACATGTCTGTGAAATTAATACTCGTATATTGAAATAAATATATGCATGCTTATTTACTAGCCTACCGACTGACAAACGTTTAGCAAAATATGGACAAGACCACGGGTTACTTTAAATAACAGTTTAATTTCCTTTCCACTTATAAAATTTCCATTAACAAAATGATTAACTGATTGGCGACTCGGTGCATTCCTGGCACACAGTATACTGTTGAGTGCATACCTAAAAGAAAAGAAATGAAAAGTAAATGATTAACAAAACAGTCTCGCTTCAATTTAATGTTTTATCGATGTACAATTATATAAGCATCACCACTTCTTCGAATCAGTTATCTAATATCTGCTATTTAATGGTAAAAGTTGCAGTAAATAGTATTAAACTATTGTGGCCAGCACAAAACCCAATGTGGGGACACAAATGGAAAGCTTTTTACCAAGCGATGTGATGGGCGGTTTGTGGCTTGACACCTTGGTCAATAAATACCTCACTGACGGCTTAGTGTTTTGCATGCTCTAGCCATCGTTGTATCTGTTGCATTCAGAAAACACCCAACCAAGGAACGTGAGAAGATTTTGGTTAGAATAAATCCGGCCACATGTTCAGGGTGATTCAAGCTCTTTCGCTCCCATCGGCACACCCTTACTCTTTCTATGCCAACAGTCAAAGGTTGGGTAGGGGTTTCAAGCTAAACTGATGATATTGGTTTAAATATTTAATAACAACTCCTTTCGAATACATTTTTGGATAGGTTTCGCTAAAAGAATCTCTAGTTTTTTTGCTGATACGTTTGACCAAATATTTTATAAAAAATAATATTAATTTTAATCATTTTTATATTGCTGCTAACGGTCAAGATTCGCGAATCCGTATGGTAAAAAAAATAGTATCCAAATGCTTTTGGAATACCGTCATGATGTAAACTTATTCTTCATTTTTTATTTATTTCGATTCAGTATTTGTCCAAGATTGAAGGTAGCCGTTACGTGATCAGTGTGAAATCTTTTGACACTTACCGAATCAATATGTAAATATCTATAAACAATTCCTACCAAAAGAAATTGTTTCACGACGTTATATTAGTTTCTGATCAGATAACATTTTCTTCGACGGTCAGCGGAAAGACTATTCGTTTTTTATGGCTGGCAGTTAGCAAACTATATCGGTTGGCCAATATATTTTACGAATGTTCGAGGGTATACGATATCGGCCCGAGAGCATTTTTTTGGAATGACGGACGAAATTTTCTTTTTGGGTCTTTGATTCTCTTGATTGATGATGATGATTGATGATTGATTGATTTTGAGACTCTTGATTTAAATAGTACTGGTAATCGAACAATAGGATTATAGTAGGGTATATAACATATTATAAAATCGCGTTCAATAGTAATAATTAATATCGATAAGATCATATACCTCCACTGTCTATTTTTGCTTTGATAGAGCTTCGACATTTGATATCTTTTCACAACAATTTAAAATTGACAAATTCTATTTCTGTATCAATACTGATCAATACAATCAGTTTTGCGTTTTGTAACATGGAATAATAAAGTAGATCCTAATTCAAGAAGGGAGAAAAATTACACTACACCATTTACAGGAATGTTACGGAATTAAATGCCTCGCTCATTTACTCGCTTACTAACATTAGCTTACATACATACAGAGTGGCATTTCTGGCCAGTGTACTGACCAGTTGCCGTAGAACTTCTGATAAGAGAGATCTCATCGACGAAGATATGTTTAGTCATTACGACACTTGCGATACAATCAAGAACGAGAGGGGGACTATTAAGCATCAAGTGAATTGAAAGCAATTCAAATCAAGAAAGAATGTGAAATAACTGCGTTTACAATCATCAACAAATAAGTGAATATTCGCACGAACAACATTAAGAAATTCAATATTCAATCAATATAAATAGAAGTATTCAATTATCGTATCCCATATAAAGTTATGGATTTATTTGTAAAATAATTATAACCTCCATATGCTCGATACTGCATTATCTGGGTGATGAAGTCTAAACATACGCTAATACACGTGGTGTTTAACCTTTGCACGCATGCACAAACAGCAACACTTAAACTCAACTGCAACTACAAAATTGTCAACCACATAATTTCACTTCAGACTTCATCGCTTATTCGTCCCCAAAGGACGTAGAAGTCAACAATCATGTGCGACGGCAAAGAGAGTCTCACCGTTC
>NC_064878.1:35081563-35086563 GCF_943734665.1 Anopheles aquasalis | reverse complement strand
ACTTGGTGTTCTTTATCATGCTGCCGAATTCAATCTTGTTACACCGTCAGAAACAATTGATAAGCCTTTGGAAACAGTTTTGAACCCCTATCTCTTCTTCTGAGTCTTGTGCTACCTTTTCCAACTCCTCACTGTAGCATGAGTGGCATCGAGTTGAAGCAGTATTAAAGGAATTACCAAAACTTTCATTATTTGAGTGCACTTCCACCTGTTCCTCGATTTTGGGGTATTATTTATGTTTTCCAGTCCTTCTGTTTTCTTAATTGCGTCTTACGACTTCCCGTATCAACTGGTTTTAACTCGTCTAAAGTGGAAGTAGAGCGAGGCATGAGCGAGGGTAGAGTAGCTTGAACGCTTTCCGTACGTTTGACAGAGGCTCTTATTCGCATACCCAAGCAGGGTTGTTCAATTATACTAATGGAAAACCATTCACCAGTCATCCAATCGAACCGATATAGATGCCAATTTTTTAATGACTTCATAAAAAAAGACCTTCAAACAATGGTCCGTTGTCATTAACTTTATGAGTGAACAACTATGTCGGATCTAAATGAACGTTGGAAAAATTGCATGGCAATTTATTGAGCATCAAAAGATTTATGTGACACTACACAAATTCGAAACAATTACTTTTACTTAGCGTGGATATGTTGTTTCTTGTTTAAATTGTATAATCGGATTCTAGAACAATTCCGCAAGTATGGTTTATTTATAACAAGAGTATAATTCGACTTTAAGATTCTATGCAAATTTGAAAAGTGGTCAGAGCACACAATTAATTCCCACATAAATATTTATTTTGAAATTGACTTGTTCATAATAGAAACACATTTCCTTATTTCATATACAGCAGAAAAACAACATTTAGACCTAAAGGTTTCGAAATCGAGCACACTTAACGAACTATTCAATAAAAATTCAACTTTTCATCTATTTTCAACGCATGCCTCAAACTACTCGAGAGCAACATAAACAAATGCCAGGATTATATAGATATGAAAAATATATCTCATTTACCAGGACTTATCGGTCTGATTTTTTTATTTTAATGTTGATGATGGTTACTAGATGTCTTGTTATCTTTCACATGAAATAATATTGGTCATAAAATATCAATAATTTTATTAGTTCCTCGTGCGCGCTACCATGCTATTCTCTTCATGCTATGCTATCTTATTCTACCCCGCGATGTTGTCATACCTTAACAATTTGTTCTACGATTCCCCACGAGTGCAAGGAAGAAAAGGAATAATGCCTGTTCGCTTTGCCGCAAGACACAGCTTTGCTCTTTTTCTACAGTCTATCATTTTGTCCGAACTACCGCCACAAGCCCTAATTCAACGCTCGTGTTTGACGGTATGTTTTTCATTACAGACACATCCAATCTGTGGCATCCCTGGCGCCATCATCTTTTCTATTTTAAAGAAGCAATTTTCTGCCCCATGTGTTCTCTACACCTTTGGCATTTTCCTTCGTCTTCTCTTCTACCGTAGTGCCAGACCGTCTTTCACTAATATTGTAATGAAGAAATATAATCCACAAGTATTATGGCATAGTCCCGATATATTGATCAACACTCATCTTTGCCCTCTAAAAATGATCGAGAAATGCGTTTTCTGCATCAAGTCAGCTAAATATAATGCCAAAGAATTTTCCTAATGAGCATCCACAACATATGTTTGAACAATTCAAATTATAACTTTTAAAAAAATTACAAAAGGCGCTGCATGCTTACTTATACTTTCAGAAAGTTTTGCGATAACCTAGACAATTGTAATATTTGAATAGTGTCACATCCTTGCCACCTCTTTATTTAAAAAAAGGCTATCCCCCTTCGTCATTTGCTTTATGTTTAAACTCAAGTTCTTAATTTGAACTGTCAAGAGTAAACTTTTGTCTAACAATCGGAGACAAAAAGGATTATTAGTGCCGAAGCAGTGTATACTTTATAATTTTTGTTACCACAGCATTCGAGCTCACATGACTCTTCGTTTGTGTACTGGGCAATCTTTCTTTACGCCTGTCTGCTAGGAGTGAGACTTGAATGAAAAATTTAATTAATCATTCCAGTGGATTGTAAACTTTCCAATTACATTTAAAAACTCATTAAAAGTTTTCCCTCTATGAGCCCAAAATATGTAAAGAATATAAATTCCTTTATCGCATGAATAAGCGTCCTTTCAAGAAAATGTGCCGTTAGAAGATGCTTGGTACTATTTTTAACTCTTCGAAGAAAATTGGGACCACTTAAATTGCATTTTGTTAATTTTCTTAAAGATTCGCTGGCTTATGCAATATATTGTAAATCAAAGGTACTTTTCAAAGTTATATGAAGCCAGATTTTTTAATTCCTTTGATTATTTTTTTTTAATTTTCTGTTTTATCAACATTAGTGCTTTACGTAGTATCTTACAACTCCTTAGGTAGAATCTACAACTATTTATACTCCTTTTGCTGTATAGCCATTTGTACAGCACATAGAAGTAGTAGTCGTTTGTAGTAACAATTAAGATTGACTATAAGTTAAGGTTATAAGTTTCAAAATAATTCATAGGAGACTGATTCATAAAAAAAAAACAAAATAGTGAATGACTTGAACTTTTCTTTTTGATAATTTTACCGAAACCGGGTTTAAGTTTCTCTTCTGTTTAAACGAACCAATGCTTTTAGTTGTCGGTTGAGTTTGTGGTAAAATCGATATGTTATGTAAGAAATGCCTAGACAATTTGTCTACTTCATAATCTTTCCCCAAAAATCCTGAAAGTAGGAATAGATTACTAGCGAAGGTTACTGTCTTCATTCAGTAAATCAATATGTTCAATCCCTAAAACGATCCCTTGAAGCTTTCGGTACTAAAAAAAGTATTAGCAAACGCACTTTCCTCATTTTCACCTTGATGACGAAAGCAGTAACGTCACCATGAAAGCTTTCAAGAAATGCTTTGTATCTAATGTTAGAACATCTCCTTAGTTATCGGAGTAAGAAAACCACCATCGCACATTTGCTATCTTCTGTAATGAAGGATGCTGTGAAGCTCTCTTTATGGCCTCATGAAAGGCATAAACTTTAATTTGAATATTAAAATTTACATGAAAGTGAGGGTTTCAATTATACTCTAGTAATACTATCACCCCTCTACTCGGAGTGAGCATGCTGGCTCACATAAACACATTATACGAATCAGCGCTACGAAGGAGTTATACCTACATCGGTATGGTAAAGGATAGAGCAGGTGGTTTCAAATCACCTACAAAGCTGTCAAGCAGAGCAGTACGTGAAGTAGGTATGGGCAGAAAAATTTTGATGATATGCAAACAGAAAGCTAATTTATGCTTGAGGTTTTGTGGTTGAAGGATCTTAGCAGAAATTAATGACATAGGTATGTGTTATTACCCAAATAGGATGCCAAAATCAAGCATGATATACATTTAGTTGCTTATTCTATGTTCCACATAATGGAGAAATCCTTCAATAGATAATCAAATAGATTTTGATTATGATTACAAAAGCTGATCCATTCTAATTATGTTCAGTATAAATAAAATGTATACGTCATCTTTCGTTTTGTTACATCACTATTATCTAAGCAAATTCAAGTATAAATGAATAATCAATTATTGAATCATTAAAAAAATCATGTCAGATCATGAAGCCAGATACGAAATTTGTCTGAAATATAAAAACTGTTTGTATCACAGAACATATCATAAAACATATACAGTTGAAAATAATTAGATCTATAATAGATGTTTATATAAGACATATTTTTTTAAACACTAGTTATTCCAAATTACCGTTGAATATTTCTCAGGAGTTTCCAAAGAGAACGTTCCACGTTCTTCCGACAAAAAAATTCAGGACAATTTCAATATGTTCAAATTATATCTAGCTTGAGAATGTGATGGTACAATAGCGGTATGATAATGTTTCAATTAAATTTTCTTGCTTCTCATGCGATTGATGCCGTTGATGAGGCAGGAGCGGCTTAGGATGTGCATGAAATGGCCGTTATTGCTCACATGGTACAAAGCGGCCCTTTTTGGTACGCTTTATCCGAAGATATCTTAGTATGTTTTATGGCCAGGAACAAACTATAAATCGTACTGTTTTTAATCTTGTCGACAGTTCAGCTGGTTTAATCAGCATTTTATTTAATAATTGATGTTATGTTCAATCCTGCTATCTGTCCTTATATATACAAAGACAGGTTTGATCTAACCCTATGTAGAAACACTTAATAGTACCTGAGCTCAAAGTTATGAGAAGAAACTTCGCACTCGCAATATCGAAAAAGAGTGACTTTTTGAAGCATAAACGCGATGACAGGATTACGCTACTTCATAGAGGCTAGTAACCTTTCGCAAGCCAGAAAAGCAGCTCATCTGGTCTATTCCGTAGACTGTAATCTGTATCGAGACGAGCACGGTCAGTAAATTATGCTTCGTTGATGGATACTCACGCGGCCAGACACCGAGCACAAATGAAAAGCAATTACAGGTTCAACTTACTACCCATGGGCCTGTCAGCGATGTGATGAACGTTGCGTCCCTTTTATTGCTTGCCTTCTGCGCTAAAAACATCAGTCCCTCTACTATACGAGCGCAGCTGTGCGCGAATGAAGCGTGCTAACACAATGAGCCTAATGATGTTAACAAACCCCCTGTCCTGCCTCACTTCCGACATATATCCGGAAATAGTTGATTCGCAAAGGCCATCGTTTGACGTTTCGCGGTAAACGAGGTTTATTGTTTCTCAAACACTCATCACGACGTACACGCTAGATGGTGGCAATCCGTTCGTAGAGCGACCAACAAGTGTCCCGTAGCAACTAAGGTACACACGACGATCCTAGGACCACCACATGTTTTACATTCACTAGGCGACAAAGCCAGGCACCGAGCCTCACGACGCATCGCACCTTTTATCATAAACACTTTATTAGAATTGATGCTACTGCACTGCCTAGAACATGCATGTGACGGGACGTAAATTGCTTCGCT
>NC_064878.1:35061563-35079063 GCF_943734665.1 Anopheles aquasalis | reverse complement strand
AGGTTTCATGGATGTGAAGGTGCGAATCCTTCCGACTCGACCATTGTCGGGTAAGGCAACCAATGGTGGGCATGCCAAACATCAGTGTGAAACATGAACCAGGGTGCAATTACAATCCCGTTGAAACACCGCTGCGATTCCACACCTTGCGTTTCGACCCAAGACTCATGGGTGCATCAAGGTGCGTACCAAACGCTTTGTGTTATGTGTGATGTCATTGCCTTGTTGCGTGACGAGGATGTCAAGTCCCTGTATTTCTGGATATATCCATTTAAAGTATGGTGTAGGCAACCTACAAATTATGTAAAATGCAATATATTCCTTAGAATAAATGGAGAATTACTCTCTTCAAGAGAATAAGTAACGTCACATAGCTAGGAATAGATGTTGTTCTGTAGTTCAAATTCGAAACAAACCTTTATTGTACAAAAAGTTACGAAAATCTCCTAGTGTAGTGCATCCGTTGATAGATTCCAAATTCTACACTTCAACAATTGTTATCTGTACTCTCTTGGGATGCTCGCAACTCCTATACTCCGTTGGGTAATTTGGGTGCAAATCTGTACGCTAGATGTACACGTCATGTGGTCCATAAGGCTCGTAGCAAAAATGTTGCAAGAATCTACCGCTACTAGCAAGGAGCTCGAAGAGTCGTTATCGCATGGCGATTGTACATTGCTTGCAAATATAAATTTAAAAAAATATATAGCATGAAAATGTTGTCTTTAGGTGCGATAATAACCAATATCATCTCCCAAGAAACTTCTTGGTTTCAATGTTGGTACATGCGCATGGTCTAGACGTGCTAATTCAACGACATGGTAACACAACATTTTAGCAATGAAGGAAAAAGGGCTTTGAATGCCTTAGTCCGAGATTTCGCTCGTTTTTGAATGTATTACCAATTATATTCATTCCATGAGCAAGAATAAGAACAGCATCGCTGTCTATCAGACTAAAAATCATGGATCGGTTAACTTGAAACTTCATGTTATATGCTTTCCTCTAAATCGTAAAATTCCACTAAATCGTATAGCTATTTTAACGTTTCATTATGTGTGTAATTGACTTCTTATGAAGTGGCAAAGAATGATCATGCAATATGTATTTAACAGCAATTTATAATATTTTTATTATTATTATTATTTTTAACCGAAATCGGTAAAATTTTGAAACGAATTCTGATTTTTTTTCCATTGCAGTACCCATCCGTCTTGGTTATCACGTTAGTTCCAATGAACGTTTTTGTTGTTTTAGTTTTACTTTGTTATGTAGTTATTCTATTCGATGAAAGCATCAAACACAGGTACATAAACATTCGCAGAGTAATTATCATATTGACAATAACTTGCTATTTTGCTATATCCTTTGTCTATCATTTATTTTGATGTTTTAAAATAAACATCGAAATTTAAGATATACTTTGGCTTTAGTTGAGCTTATTGCATTGAAAACACTATTGAATCAACTCGAGATTAGCTGCATACATTACAGGGTTTGTCAGTAGATTTACGAGGATTGATTAATTTAAAAGCCATTTCACTAATCCGATAAACTGAAAGCGGGTGAAAGTTCTGGCACTATGTTGCCAGCTAGGATATGTAAGTTGATGAAGTCAATCCTAGCTACCAAATTAATTATTATATCATTCTAAATCTCAAATTTTAAACATGTCATTAAATTGAACACGATTACATGATTAAATGTTTAAATTGCCCTAAAATTCGGCTTAAAACTGTATCTACCATTGTGAGTATTTTATACATATAACACGAGTAACACGATTTTCAAGTATCGTCCAAACCGTTTTATTAATTCAACATCTGGTTTTGGGACAATTTTAAGTAGTAAAAATATGAATAAAGCCGTCCAGCTTATCGGAATTTTTTTGATTTTCCGCTAGTTTTTCGATCAATCGTGAATTTTGCTGAAAAACCATCTGAAGGAATAAAAACTGTTAGTGCGGCTATAGAAAGCTGTCGGTACATATTTCGCACTTGATCGAAAAACTAGCCGAAAATCAAAACAATTCTAATCAAATGGACGGTTTTATTCATATTTTTTTCTACTTAAAATCATTCCAAAACCAGAAGTTGAATTAATAAAACTGTTTGTAGAATACTTGAAAATTGTGGGTGCGGATATATAAACTTGTGTCATCGTATTTGTGGAACTTACCATTCCACATTTCAGCTGCGAGTAACCAAATTGTATCGACGAGTTTATCGCAAGATTGACTTCGTTACAGAAAAACATCACACATGTAGTCCAATAATTAAGCAACTAATCAAACTCAATTATGTGGAACACATGTCGTAAATCACCAATGAATAAATTTACAATCCGTAGGATTTACTATTGGCTTCACAGCGATGAATTGAATAAATATTCATGCCCATTTTCGTTTCAATTTATTCGTCTGTGCTAAAATTCCCAATATACTCCTTGTGGTTGCTCCGTTGTGTTGCAAAAGCAGATCAGAAATGCCTTTACTGTTTCGTGCCGAATCGGTCAATTTGGTTACTCAATCGCGATCGAAACACACAAGAAATGAAAAATGGATAGTAAACCACATCATCAAGGAAGCTTTTGTCCCTGGTTTGATAATGAACCAATGGTGCGATGTGTAAGAGTACGCAAATGGTTGCAAGGCGAATGCAAAGCAGTACAACTTGTCGATTGCAGATAATGTCAGTTAAATGCAAACAGTTACATGTTTTCAAAATTCATTGTCTATTATAAGCATTAAAAACTAAAAACTATCAACTCCCAACAAATGAAAATATTGTCTTCTCTATTTTCATTTATGTTTTCTATTTTCATTATAATCCCCCAGTTGTACCGCACCGCAGCAACTGTTTACACCGCACACTTTTCATTTTATGAAATATAATTACGCATTACGGCATGACCCTGTTCCTTGCCGTCGGGTTGCCAATCTCTGACGTGAAGAGCAAGAGAATAGTGCTACCCAGAACAATGAAAGCATAGTTAAAAATCGTTGCAAAATCCCGCACAATGGTGCAACAGCGGATTTTTCAACTGTCTTGAATGTCTTCAATCTGCAGTATACACGGAATTGATTTTATGTGGCGCTAATCAAGTTATTGGTGCGTAGACATTTTGAAAGCATGTTATATTATCAATTCTATTTATTGTTTTCTGGTGGTACTTTAAGCCCAACGAACCAACAACCTTTGTTTCTGTTTTTACGCAACGCAGGCGCTGTTGCTCTCTTCAAAATCGTCATATTTTTGCACATGATATCGTAACTGGCAACATCAATTCATCAATCTCCTTTTTACGTAGATAATGGCTAATAAAATTTCAATTCCATCGCTGTAATGCATTTCGGCTTTTATTCATTTTTTTCGTTTGCTTTCAAAAGCTACACTTTCCATGCCAATCGCTTCACAAAAGCAAGAATCATCGGCACGAAGCGAATAAAACTTCTCTAAATGAAAAAAGGGGATGACTTTTCGATGTTTCTTAAATCAATTCCGGCCATCTCCAGTGGATTGAACATTTTGTCTTCAAAAATCATTTTCATGTTTTCCTGTTCGGAATCTCGACGACCTACTACTTTCGTAATTTGATTTAAAATTCGTCTACGACGAATATTAGAAACGGTTATCATGATCAGCAACATTTTTTTTATTTCCATCAAATTTATTTCGAATGCATGGAATCCTTAGATCCTTTCCTAATAATGGTCTAAGGAAATTTTCCATCCATCATTGGATCTTTTTTTTAATCGTGCAAAACTAAATTATTTCAATCAATCGAAAGTTTGGGAATTATATTTTCAAAATTTCTCAAAAACAATTTAATGGTTTCAACTTAACAAAATTCGCCATTCACGAAATTTACAATATCTGATCTTGAATCCACTTGGCAGATGACTTGGATGAAACACTCTTAAACATATATTGTGAGTAGTAGTAGTAGTAGTAGTAGTGTATTTTATTAAGTTTTAGTAGTTCTTAACATACTTTGAGATTATTTTGTAATGGGTTCACAATTACGTTTTCCTCATTTTCTATAACCTAAGTGTGGCGTTTCCAGTTGTAATATCTGGAATTATGGCGTGCGGGAAAAAGTGTAGTAAACCCACAGAAAAAAAAATTCTGCTAACATCTATGCCTAATTATAACGGTATACTAACTTATCTATTAATTTAAAGTCCTTAGGCTTGCTGATAATTAATTTAGAACGCGGGTATGGCTTGCCTCGCACCTGATAGAATAGTTCTTATTTGATTTTTCTGCAAATTGAAGTAATTTTAGAATTTTCGTCTCTTTGTGTAGAGCTGTTGTGCTGTACCACGGTGGTAAGTTTAGCATCATTTTTAGGATTTTGTTTTGTTTTGTTAAAGTTATTTATAAGTAATTTGTATGAGTGGGAGCGCAGCTACTGCAAAGTGGTGATGGGTACATTATGATTGGTCTTAAGCAATGCTTATCTGCTTAATAAGCATGTTTTATAAAGAAGTAGTTTGTTTGCTACATTGAGCTTAGATCTTCTGTTTATGGAAGGGTATATTATCCTAATTAACTTATTCATCTTTATGATACTGTTATTGATGTGTGTCTCGAAAGTGGCATTCTTTTCAAAAAATAGCCCTAAATATTTGATTTCATTTATCCAATCGATTGGTGATGAATCTAACTCCGAGTTATTTTGTGGTAATTTTACTGGCGCTCGTATATCTGGTGAAGAATATTGCTTCTGATTTTGAACTGTTTTGAGTTCCATGTTTCACAGTACTTAGAATATTTCTCCAAGGCTGAATTTGGATGATTGATTATGATTTGCGGGTATTTTGTTGAACTTGAGACTGCTAGATCATCCGTATACAGATATTTGCAGCATTTGTTCATTCTTGGAATGTGTGCTGTGTATATATTGAACAGAGCGGATAATAGTACGCTGCCTTGTGGGACTCCCGTCGCTGGTGTATAAGGCTCTGATGTATTATTTCTAATGTGTACTATGATAGTTCTATTGCTGATAAATGATCTTATAATTTGTTGAATATATGAGGGGTAATTTCGTTTTGAAAGTTTGTAAATTAAGCCCTGGTGCCAAACAGAATCGAACGCTCTCTAGGTATCTAGTAATACAACACCAGTTGATTTTCTGACGTTCCTGTTATATACAATGTGATTTTTCAGTCGACATAATTGGTGGATAGTGGAAAGGTGGGGTCGGATACCAAATTGGGCATATATTGTGAGAGTTTTTGCTGCAATATATGATATTCAATAATTAACATTTACTATTACGATTCTGTAACATTCAATGAATTTTAAATAAAACTTCAAATAAATTCGAATCCATCAATAACAGATTGGTTTAAAAAAATGGTTACAAAAAAAACCATGTAAGATTTTTCTCCAAACTTATTACATAGTTTGGATATAAATAGGAATAATTAACGGAAGCAAAATTGTAGCAATAAAATACATTAATACAATTAAATTTCTTTGTGTAACTGTCACTGTGGATTAATTCTCCAACGATTGAATCACAGAATTGTATCACTTTATGTATTTGAAGGATGTGAATGGAAGCCTTACCCACTGCAATTCCCTGTAATGATTGTCCTTCTGATATGCTATCATCATGACTACCTACGGTTGCACGATTCTGCTATATTGTTCGCTTTTTGTGTACTAAGTTTTATGATTCAGATTTGTATTTTGTTTTGCTTTACTCATTTACTAAAGTATATTCTAATATGGTTTCCTCAACAAAACAAACTTATTCAACAAATAAAAAAATAACAAAACCGAGCAATTAATAGATCCTACCGCAATGACCAGATAATAAAAATAATAACACTTTAGTAAAATGGTTTCGCGTATCATATCATTATAACATCTTTATATGAGGTGCATTAAACTTTCTTCCTTTTAGGGAACGTAATAACGCAATATACCTTAATTTCACCGCTTCGGCCACTCCAGGAGGGTTTGTGAAGTTATTGCAAGTTAAACCGGAGAAGATAGAAAAAATGCGTCCAACAGGCTGATCCGCGACGTAGGATAGCTTGCTCTGAGTCGATGCCAGAGGTCATGCAAAGGAATAGTATTCGGTTATAAAAATAGAATCACTCTAATCGTGGAGGAACGTGCTTCTGCTTAACATCTTCTGATATCGGCACGTTCGGTAAATATTTGCACAAATTGGAAAAGCAATCTATTAGTGATCAAGAACTCGTACGTTCTACCAGCAGCTACTGTAGTTGCCACTACTTCTTTCTACGCCATATGTACAATAGTTCGTCCAGTGTCCAGTTGCAGATCATCATCACTTACCTCATAGGCTAGCTTCAACAATCGGCGTATGTTTATCGTTCACATTTGATAGCATATTAATGCACTACTTCTATCTCCCTAGTTAATCGAATATGTTATTGTAGTATTCATAAAACAGGGCCCTAGATTGAATTAACAAAAATGAGTAGAAAAATATTTTATCGTGAATTATAATGTTTCACTAAGATAATCTGAGTAACTTAACTTAATAATGTTAAACATTGTGAAACAATCACAATAAAACAAATTGAAACTACATCAGAATTAAACGCTATATTACTAAGTAAAAATGTCTCTGGAATAGACTGCTAGTATTGGGGTTTTATTTTATTCATTGCAAAACACTTTTTCAACGTTATTTACATCTTTCGCTGTGCCTGTTTTATTCCTCTGCTCGATCATCTGGCACAGGTCTCAACCAGAATGCGAACCATCAAGAGCTATCCTTAAAATCAACTAACTTTTCCGTCAAAGTCAATTTGCAAATCAAATTCGTTGCTTTCATTCAAATCACTTCTGTGGTGGCGCTTAGCAAATTTCATCACTTCCCGCTTGTTCACAACAAATGAAGCAATTTATTGAGTCATTAAATTCGAAGATATATCAACAATCTATCACCGTGAATGGTTGAAACGTTGAATGACGACAATTTTACGAAGCCCTCTCTACCGTGATGACATTGCCTCTGTCTGTCATGCTATTATCAATTACTAAACTACTGGTCCAACAGAAACCATCGCTAGTATATACTCTATACTACTCCCGCATTCCTTTTGGTATGACCATAAGAAGCTCGATTTCGAAACGTTCACAAATACAGAGCATCTTCTACAGGAATTCGATGCTATTCCTAGGAATTGCTTCCTTGCATAGTATTGCTTTCCTTTGGGCGATGCACAAGTTTGTCGGGATACGCTTCTTGTGCTATGCGAATTTTAATCAATTTATTTACTCCATCCATAATTCTGAAATCTTGCACATTTTGATCGTCTCTAGTGATGAACGTCTGTAGCGTTGTCGCAGGTGTCGACAGCAAAATTGAGCATTAAGCAAAAGAAATTGATTTGATTCTGTTGATGATCTTGCCATTCTTTAAATTAGAGAAAGTGCATTTGAATCGAATTAGAGTGTCATTGCTCTTTCAGTAGCATACGCCAAGGTAACTGAAGTTCGGCGAGAATGTTGATACAATGAAGCTACAAATTATTGTTATCTTTTTCTTTTTATGTAGTGTACCACAATATCTACTATAACCGTTGCTTAATTCAGTTTCCACACATAATACTACAATATCGTAAACATCTACAAAGATAGATGCAGATTACATGGTCCTCACATCCTCACAGATTTGTAATTGTTTTTCTGCTTCTTATGTTCTTATCAGTTAGGGGTTATATCTTCACATACGAAACCATAGTTTACTCCTTTCGGTTCCATGTTTTCGATTTATTACTGTCCTACCAGCCTTCCAAGATACGCCTGAGTCGTTATTATATGTAAAAAAAACTACCATTACTGTGGCACCTTTCCTGCGTCGTAATATGCTTTTCAGAAAAGATCAGACTGTAAACCTTTTTACATCGAAAGCAACATGTGCCCCATCCTTTCAAGCCCTGAGCATCGATAACTGTTCATTCGATGGACAAGTTGAAGGAGATTTTGAGAAGAAGAAGAAGAAGAAGAAGAAGAAGAAGAAGGAGAAGGATACATAACAACAGAACGTAATCTTTTATCTTTTCTCCGCAATATTCTCTACCGTTGATCAAGTGGTATGAGTAAAGTACGGCGAATTGTTACGTTTGAGCCTCGGAGATGCACTCATCGAATCGCTCATCCGTGACTTGCATGAAGATAAACAACTATTAACACAAGCATATAAAGCCCGACGTAAAAGTTCATGATAAACTGCTCTTGTTCACGTATCGGTCTAGAGTTCTTGTATCAGTTCGACCGAAATACCTTCTTAATTTTACTGCTACTAACAGCTCTCTACCTTGGGAATGCTGGATATGCAGTTATAAAAATGGTATGTGGTAAAAAGTAGATTATAAACGAGAATAAATTACATATTTATTCAGCCATTTGAGCATGCGAACATTCTCCTTAACTATTACAACTATATAACATCGATTCCTGTATGAATTCCTTCGCCCATATATATGGTCATTCTTATAAATGTACTAAAGGACGACAAATTATACTTATACTATGAAATATTTTACTTAGCTTTCTTCTACTTAGCCGCATATTAAGGCACAAAAATAATGCAATATGACTGAATTTGTATTAACTTTGTTCAATCACTAAATTGGTCAAATATTTAAAAAAAACCAAAACCCAAATTTGAGCAACAGTCCGTTCAAAAAAACATGTAACGTACGACGGCATCCGTTATACCGGTATTATCATTGATGAGAATATAGCACAAAGCTCTGTCCCCGTAGTCCGTTTTACAACAACGCAATAATCCCAGTCGTAGTCGCTCGTAGCTGAGTGGTAGGCTGCATAGTACAAAGCCGGTGCAGAATTTAGTTAATTGGTGTTACTATTTTAACATCAAAGATTCCGATTTCTTGTTGCTCATCTTCTTAGAAACCTGCTCTAAAAAACCCCAAGTCGATGGATTTGTTACCTTTAATTCGGCTGACCTCATGAAGCTTCTCCAGTAATTGAATGCGACAATGCTTTAGTAACGCTAGCGAGGTTTGTAATGTTGGATTACATAAGAGATCATGGTAACTTTTTCGAAGCATGTTGGTCATGTGTGCTGGCAAATGCATTAGTGAGCTTGATTCTCCAAAGTAAAGAGTACCGATGTACTATCGAGTACTACAGCTATCTGAGTATGTAACGATGGCTACGTCAACACAAGCAACCATATAGCTTTCGACAAAGCTCCTAATCCAATCAGCAAAACTTTTTTTACGCAGTTGTCCTTCTCGCCCTGTTCCTTTCATCTCGGCCTTTCTCTTGTGGGAGGATTCAATTACAGGATCGATGCTTCAGGGAAAAAAATGTGATGCGAATTTCGGCTCGATTGAACTTTATGCTCGCAACATTTTGCAACGGTCTATTTGTGAAAATGTGTCGTAAAATTGCGCCAAAAATACTCTCTAAGTCTAGGAAGGAGATGGAAGGAGGAGATTTGCCCGTGCCCTTCTATTGAATAAAGGTTATGCAACATCATGGTACATGAGGAGTTTAAATCTATAGATTTCCCAATATGAGAAAAAGTTATGCAAACGCTTGTCAGACGGCATCTATTTTAACAATGTTTTATGATGCATTTTGAGGCTATTGGAGCTTCACGATATTGTATGGTTTTGAAATCTGAAATTACTTTAAAATCTGAAACGGTCTATTAGAATACTAAACTTTCTCTCGCTCACGAAACTTGATCGCTGGATAAATGTTAGTGAGCGAATTATACTGGTATGTTTTCTATGCTCATTGCAAGATACACGGTTTAATGCATTGGTTATTGGGAAATATGGTTCTACTGATTGTACATGCTCTGCATCTTATGAATGCATGTGATGATAGCTTGTATTTATGCGCCTAAGGACATAATACCTTTACAGAATTGGGCTTGTGGACTACAAGCAGCAGCCAGCCATGTTGACATATGTTGCGAGACTCAAGGCGAGCACACTACGGTACCAATGAGCTCCAACTTCCGTATCACGTTGTTAGCAAAAGATAGTAACATACAGGAAGGCATCGTCTTAGCCAGCAACTGGCTAATTGACTCAGCTTCTGCATTGCCCAGAACAGCGCTTTCAGCACCAGCATTGGCCGATGCATCCAAGCGTATTTATGCCCATACGAACCATATACGCATTATCGTACAGTCAGTGAGCATTAGGGAACATTTTATCACAACAATATCATCGTTATAGCAATGAATATGTGGTATGTTGCTTTTGTGTGAACTGGAAAATTAATTCTATATCAGTGGTTTCTCGAAGATGTGATAATGAAAAGATGTTGGCCACACTCCGTTCACAATAGAGTACAGCCAGTCAAGCATCGAACGCACTGAGATGCAAAGTAGACAGAGCCCACTCATTCAGTGCTATGCATGGAATGTGCACGGAATGTGCATGAATAAGGCACAGCAAACCCACAATTTCATTTTAGTAGCTAATTTATGTTTGTATCTGGAGATACCTTGATGTTTGTTCGCTGGAGTTAGATCAAAGAATACTAACTACGATTCTGGCAGCAACCTTTATATGAGAGCATATCCTGTGTTCTCTATGACGCCTGTGGTGTCTCCTTAAGTTATGTACTAAGTGTGCTATATTAATTTGATTCAATATTATAATGCATGCTGCTAAGAAAAGAAAGCATCCAACGATCATTTTATACATTTAAGCGTCCCTTCCCGAGTTAGAACTTTAAATCTTTTCCATCGACTCCTGTACCTGTGTTTGGATGTTTGTATTTTATTCATCATGGAAAGTCTTTCCTTTTAGAATCTTAGAAGCATCGTATGATTGGAGAAATCGGCAAAGGTCATGTCAATTCCACACGAGAATGAGTACCAACTGAGATATGGTGGCCACAAAATGTTTTATTACAATTAGCATTCACCGAGGAAATGAAGCGGTTAAGACAGTCATTACTGTTCTTCCTTAATGAAAAACAAAATACTGTGCTATCGGTCTCAATTTTCCAGCCTCAAAGTGTTTTACGAGCGGAAACAATGAGCCGGCTTCATAGGAAAGGAGTTTCAGTATGGCTTGGGACGAGATGAGCCTTACCGCTCGTAAGTTGGAATCCCATTTCCGCTCGTCTTTGGTTATGAACCGTTTTCCATTTATCACCCAACGGAGATTTTAATTAAAATCAAATCGGTATCGCAATCCCACCTCGCAGTATTGGTGATAAAGAACGAAAGGCCTGAAATATGATCAACCACTCTGGTTTCCGAGTTTAAGAATACTATTGCAACCGTACAATGGTTTTTTATCTTCTTCTCCTTTAATTAGTTGATGATTATTGATTTTTTTACATTAAATATTTGAATCTGTAAACCACACAAGCCATTTTTTTTCTTCGTCCGCAATACAATTTATACTTTTGTGGAGATAGCGATATGCGACAAATATAGAACCAGCACTCATAGACGCCACTGAGCCTTGGAGACTATCCAGGATGGACGAAACCCTGTTATCAGCCTTCGAGAGGAGAGTTCTCAAAAGGATAATTGACCCCGTATGTGAGGAGGGACGATGGAGAAGACGATATCGATATCGTATGACGATATCAGTGTCGCGCAGCGCATGAGACTCGGCCGGTTTCGATGGGCTCGGCATGTCATGAGAATCTCAGACGACAACCCAGCCCGATTGGCGCCAGAAGAAGCACGACAGCTCTCGATTGCGAGCGGAGGAAGAATTTTTTGTGGCAGGCTAAGATCGCTCATTGATTGTAGTGACTGACTGAGTAAGTATTAAAACATCATACGATCATGCCAACGTCTTACACCAAAGTACAACACGCGGTAAAAAAGAAGTTTTGCTCACTAGAGCCACATACTTTTCGATTTGATTCGGAGCCGCAAAGTATTTATAAAAATAGAATTTTTGTTTGATGCGCCATTGGTGACGACTAAATAAAGTCCTAAAGAGAACAAGAAACGAGTAAATTTCGCTTAATATAAAAAAAAACATATTGTACATGGTTCATCATTGGTGCAATTGTAGGTTAAGGTATTCTCGATTCTGTGCCAATACAACTTTGTTGGTAAGATTTCTCTTACGGTATAAGTTTTACTTCGTACCGAAAAAGTGACGGCCACCATCAATTACAGCGCCTTGAATCTTGAATGGCCATGACAGAAGCTTCGTTGCCATAACATGGGATTTGCTGGGAAGCTACTCCATTTTTAACCTCTCTCACATGGACTCCATTTTCGTTACTTCCATCAATTCGGCAGTATTCAATGCATGTGTTTCGGTTTAGTAGTCTATCGCCGAAATTTAAAAAAAGCCAAACTAAAATAAAAAAAATTTAGGACGACTAAAGGACAACGTTCAGAAGGGATGGTAACTCCCAAGCTTTTGCAAAAAACTCTAAGAATTGGATATCTCAACCCTCGTAGCAACATAGCCTTACCTACATTTATCTCGCATGAGACCATTTAACACATCGTAAACTTAAGTAATTCTAGGTGTTAGGGGACCCTATTTGAAGTTAGACAACACAGCACTACAGCATCGTTCTATCCCTTGATATCAAACGTCTGAATGTTGGTTAATGTCACAACATACTGAACTTCATGTTTTAGCATCTCGCTACACTTTTATTTCTTCGTATATCAATTGTGAGAGGGAGGAAGTATCTCATTCATCCTCTTAGTATACTGAAACTCGTTCAAGAACATAGAAAATTTGATAGAAAATATGTACCATTAGGCATGACTACTTTCAACATTCTACACTCCCTTGATATTAGGTTATGTATAACGTAAGGGTCAACGATATATCCTTGAAAACAGCCTGCATGTTTCCGATTTATAAATAGACACACCGCAACAAGTGATGGTGATTAACATTTTGATAGTAAGCACAAAATGAGTATGTTTTATTTAACATGTAAATAATATTTATTTATTAAAAATACATACAAAATTTTAACTTACTACAGAATGGATCTTCTTCGTTTAAAGGTAAAAAGGAAGCCATAATTAGAATCATTTACCTAAGAACGAGAAGTCAACAACACGCTGGAGGCCGTCATTACCAGAATAGAGCAATTCAATCGGTCTCTGATTGAAACAAAGAACCCTCCTGATTCTTCTCCCACACAGGTAACTGCTTCGTTCCTGAGAACCCATTTTTAATCATCTTTCTAATTGAACCCGTGCAACGAAAGGACGTAATCAAATCAGTCAATCTTTGGAAATATGTCCGTCTCCTTCTCTCTTCTATCCTTTTTTCGTGGACATTTATTTAGAATTAACGAGCGTCACTCTAACGAGTGCAGTACAACAAATCTTTGCAAAGATAAACCTAACCGGAAGGACAAATCTGGAAGTGAAACATTCACTTATTTTACAATAATAGCTTAAATCTTGGTCGAATGATTGAGTGTATGAACGAATGGCTCACTTCTTAAAGCAAAGAATGAGATACACTCCCGCATTTCGTTGAGCATTTCTGGCGTTGAATGAATGAAGGGATAATTTCAAAGATTCACACCATTATTTGACATATTTGACATGGCAATTTGTTCCTTTGCTAAACTATGACTCCAATTCTAGACCTATCTGATCATGAATTAAAATTGCAAACCAATTCAATAGGAACATTGCGGGATTATAGGCGGAGCAAAGGCGTGAGTATTTTCTTCAAGAGTATTATGTGTATTATTTATTTTACTCATTACTCTGTGCAACAAAGCTTGTTTGACAAAGCAATTATCAATTGATTATTCTCTTTTTGCCTATGAAATCCATAACATACCTGTGACAGAAAAAAGATTCAATGTCGAATAAAACATACACGGAGAAGGCAACATCAACAACGGAATGAAATCTTTGTTAACCTTCATGTATGTAATTTACTATTCTCTTCCAAGTATCAAGTATCAGATGTGGTGGAAAGGATGTATAAATGAGTGCAATAAACGAAATAACAAAATAATATGGTTTTTAAAGGATTTCTACTTATTTAATATGCTGTTGATAGTGCTTGTTGTATAAAATTGAATTTTATATTTCTGTATATACACAGAAATAATATTACCATATTAACACGGCACCAAATTAACATAATAAACACGATTAAACGCATAACGATGGATAAAAGATAAATGGAAGACTAGTGAAGAAATCATGCGAAGGATAGGTTTAGTACCTGCTTTCTGGCTGCACTCCGAACTAGCGTTTTTCACATCTGGCACTATACCCTAAACTGTTAGATAATAACAAAACATAACATTGCTTGGAAAACATAATGGTACATCACCTCAGTAAAAGATGGTTCAGCAGCCGACAAAGAATTATGCCACTGATAATAAAAAAAAAAACTCTTTCATCCAATGTCATTCAATCTGGTAAAATTTTAAATCACAACACTTTGCATATTAGTTACAAAAGTTTTTTATGCTCTCATTCATTCTTTCAATCAACTTCCAGCTTAGTAATCTGTGTTCAGGAAAACGGTAGATAACCTGGTTTAATAGACTAATACCTGCCTTTCTTATCACCTGGCCATAGTTTGTCGTTTTTCATTAAAATAATGGTAAGCATTATATATTCAAGCACAACATTTATCCACATATAATAGGAAAACTAGTTTCACTTTTGAAAATTATTCGTTCGTCTATCACGGTATTATACGATACGGTGCCGTACGGTGTTTGAACCGTGCCCAAATTACGTTACAGATAGTATGAAAAAACTCTTAATAGCCATCTATCAGCAAACATTTGTGTAAATAAATTTCAGAAGAGAGCGTACATCACCGTTGCAGTAGGTTTGTGTACAGAGCAACAATACATCTGTACATCGAACATGCGCACGACGAATGCTACTATAGTAAGTGTATTTTGCATCTGTACTGTTGCGTATGGTTACCGCATACAGGGTTCAAAAGCACTATTTTTGTTGTTATTTCGAACTGATTGGTCTGCAATGTTTTCAGGAAATTCTTTCACGTACAACAATCTTGTCTTTGCACTTAATGCACCAATAGCAGTGAGTTTTTTATGTCACAAAACCTATGAGGTTGACAGTTTTTTTTTCAAACACTCTGTTAGTGGATTTTTACCCTCAAAGCACAAGTTTGCGTGGATGTAGCTATGAATAATGTACCAATAATGCAACAGGCGTCCATATGAATGGAACGATGAACAGAGAATTCTGTATCCTGTTGAGTCTGTGTGCGATTCACGAGGAAGAAAAGAGATAGCTCAACGTGCGTTGCATAACCGTGGTGTTAGTGATACGCTCCGCTCTACTCTCTGACCATTTGGCGAATTTATGCTTCGGCCGTCCCAGAGAGTATCCTGGCAACGCTAATAGGAGATGCGGACAACAGAGAGGCCAATGTTTGCTTCTTTCACTAGTTGCTTTCTGATCAATGGTTGAGCAATCGTTGCTGCAGAATTTCGCGATAAATTGCACTCCGTTCTAGAATGCAATATACTTTACATAGAGAGAATAGAATTACTACCCTCGAATAAGTGTTTATATAACATGGTTGTGCTAGATTTTTGCTTCAATAAAGTTGCGTGTTTATAGACATTTGATAAAATACTTTTTTCAACTATTAATTTTGATGTTGAATATGGAATGAGCCCAATTTATTTTAACAAAAGAATCAAGACCAACGGTATGAGTAATAACAGAAATCGTTCCATGTTTTTTACACATTATCCAATGCAATCAAAATGCTGCTGGAATGAGCGTAAATTTAATTACTTTGCATGCTCTATCGGGGATCATGCGCTATTGATGCGTCCGAAACTTCACCTGTGACTATTTATATGTACTCATATCCTAGGAATATTTAATAACGTGCTTCAACTTGAATTTGAAAAACAATCCAAAACAGAATGTTGTTTAACATAGGTAAACGAGTATTATCATATCACGTATTGATTCATTTGCAATTGTCATGCGACGTTTCACTTTAAGATGATCTACAGATAATTCATGGAAAGATGTATAAACAAGACGGATGTGATATTATTAAAAAAAAAGGGTTAATTTATTGATTCCATGAGTAAACATAATTAATTAGTGTAAACAAAATAAAAGATATCAGTGTAAATTGTTAAAGTCCAGTGTAAATGTTATAAATTGTGCTATAACAGTGTAAATTGTTATAGTTAATAGATTTCTAGCTATTGAAATGCGTCCAACGTGTTAAACCGCAAGATCAATAAAAAGTGTATGACCTTTAAATCAATAAATCCAAACCAAAATGACATGCAAATACTCAATTTGCAACAGCTGCGTATAAACTTTATGCTTTATTGTCAATGGATTGAAAACTGTACTACCAAGTCTCAGTGACATTATTATTAACTTGGAAATCATCATTACTACCTGCGTTAAATCTCAATTCCAAAATATACTATACTTTAAGTCACAGTTACGTTGCATATAAACAGTTGCATTTGCATTATTCCATTGCAAATATACAGTAAGAGTTTTTGGATCAAATCCTCGTGACTTCAGTGTGAAACTCATCTAGTAAATTAGTAACTGCGTTGGAAGTTTTGTTATTATTCATACACTTTGCCTTAATTATCACTAGTATATGCAACGTTTTATCCGGCCAGACAGTTTAACATAGCGCAAAAAGGAAACGGTAAAGTTTACTGAAGGAAAGCAATCCTGATGGTTAGATCGTATAGCGGATAATATTCGTTCGTCAGCCGCCTAGGAGTTGAATCGGGCACGACTGGTTTGAATTTGCTCAAAGCGAGAAAAAAAATAGCGCCCGTGTTATCAGCCAAGGGAAGCGCACTTCGCATGTGCTGGAAGGGACCCAAAACCCAACCTCTAAAGACAACGCGACTTGATATAGCTATAATAAACCGTAGAGATGCATCCGGTTGTGAAAAGTAGCTTTCTGCTTCCCTAGTGCTAGTTGCATGTATGTGGTGAAGCTCACTCCTGAAGTCCCAGAGGAAGCCAAGTATTATCTATTACAGGCTATGTGGCTTGCGCCATACCGCTGGTTCTGACGCTTCAAACCGGATGCGAACCAGGATGCTCTGAAATGAGAAGACCATGAACTATTCCTTGCTATGTGCAACTGCAAAATAGGTCTGTTGCTGCATAACCAAGCGCATGAATTATCAGAACAGCGGCCTTTCTCGCTTTGGTCTCGCAGTGTCCATCAGCGGGTGTGATAAAAGACTACAAAACTTAATTAGTATTCCAATGGTGTAATCAACCATCACATACGGAAGGCTCGATTACAACCCAAGAGCTTCTGTTCAGCAGAGTTAATTTTTCCACAAAGATATCTGTGAATGAACGCACAGGGAGGCGTTGCCCTCATCACTAAACTAGTCGAAGTATCTAAATTTACGCCCCGATACATGGCTTCCAGGTAAAACCTACATATAGAATCTTGCGAGAAAACATTGTGCAGAAGCTTTTAGCCGCAGCTTAAACCGTTTAATATCACCTATAGCAGCACGCATATCTCCAG
>NC_064878.1:35046563-35056563 GCF_943734665.1 Anopheles aquasalis | reverse complement strand
AAGGGGTTTGTTATTTAAATGAGATTTATCATTTAAATGAGATTCACAGTTACACCTGAAGAAGATCCGATACAGCCCTTGGTTTATCAACTCTGTGAGTATACCATACCATAACACGTAATGTGTCATAATGTGTTTGCTCACATACTAATGTTAATCTAAATATTACAACCCTTCAGTGCTATACTATATACTAGTTCAAATGCTATACTATACAGTAGAAGAATTCGCGGTCGATTATGAACGGTGGAAGAGTAGGGTCTTCTGTGGCAGATCAAGACCGCTTGTCTGTTGCACCGCTTGATAAGTAAGTAATTTTGCAATTTTATTGTAATTTCTTAATACTTTATTTTCCTTATTTCCATTTGTAAAAATCTATATATATATATTTGCCATCGAAATGCGCAAACATCAAGGCCAAAGATTGTTCATCATTTCATGCTTATAGAAATTGTTGCTCAGAATATCTTCCTTCCTTGGTGGCGCATTATGAAAAGACAAGGCTGTAGTTATTCAAATGCTGCAGTTATTAAAATGCTTGAAAGGATACAACAGAGTCATATTATCTTGGTTGGAATTATTGGTATCCAATTTCAAATTCGAAAAATGGTTGGTTTTGCAATAGCATCACTACTTTTCAATTAAAAATTTCTCTATCACACTTTGATATAAAGCAGCAAGTACTGAAGAAATTATTCTACTTTGCAAATACTTTTTGTTGGTAATACTTGTATCGTTTTCGTTTGTTAATGTCAGAATAATTCTTGATATTTGACGAAAAAATTTGTATCAAATCACTAGTAAACTAGTTCAGAGTTTTTAAAAGCAACAAACAATGGTTTGAAACATTTCTTGTTATACTGATGATGAGTCCTTGGAATCGCTGTATAGAATCGTCGCTAACTAAGCGAACGGAGCTTCTCACCGCATTTGATGATGATCCTATATGAGCCTACATTGTAGCTCTAATGGTACGCTTCGGATAGCGTGGAAGCGCAATGTGAAACCCTAACCGAAAAAGATTTTCCCGAGTTTAAGAGAGGTGCAGCGCAAACGTGACTGTGTATGTCATAAATCAAATTGAAATATACCACCGTTTAAATCATCTCCTTTTCCAACGTTGTTTGGGTTTTTCTTCTGGTATTTATCTCGTCTAACCAGATGGACTGCCCAATTTAAGGCTAGAAGATTTGCTAAACGAGCCTCGGTTTATACTGAATGAATGCATTGCAATCGCCAGTTGAAACAAGGGCATTTTGTATCGATGAAAAACTAGCCCTGGACCCTTGAAATGTAAAAAGGACGAATAACTACTGCGAAAGGAAGTAGAGGAGAGACGATCTTCATGGAAAACCACCGGCTACCGGCTTAAATGGATCACATAATGCTCGTGTGGTTGAGAATAAAAGTTCGAGTAGATGAACGACAAAGTTCAGCACTGGCATATCCGACTCGACCCGCTCACATTTTCTTCTACAGTACAATCACCGTTTCCGTTTCCGGTTAGCTCAGCTCGTGCGCTATGAGAGTTCGTCAATACCGAGAGTCCAAGCATCCGTCCGCTGGATCGATGCAGAAAGACGAAGCAATCAAAGACTTGGAAACTTGCTGGTTTGCTCTTCTTCGGGTAAACAGGAACCGGAAACGAATAATAATAAAAATTCTTCGTCTTCAGCAACCATGCCGTGGTAACGAATATAAATTCCTCAATTCGAATGGGTCCAATTTCTGATCACCAAGTGTATTTCTTCACTTCGGCATCTTATTATTGCTCTAGTAGAAAGTCCTGCAATAAACGAAAATAATATTTATGATTCGCTCTGAAGGTAAAAAAGAAGAATTTACGCTGTGCAATTCTATTTGATCCGTTATTTGAATGCCAACAATGTGGATAAGGCAGTATAAACTACTTTCAAATGCCAAAAACAGAACGACACCGGTATTAAAAACAATCCAAATTTATTTAAAAATGCTTCACAATTTTTAGGTTGTAAACATGGAATTGAGGAAATAAAAAGACGAACTTCTTGGTCGGTTTTAATCCAGCTACAAGTTTTAGTGTAAACTAAACAGCTAATGAGTGAAATTCTCAAACATTAATTTACGAAAAGATCCTGAGTCCTGAGAGTGCTACATTTGATGCTTGGTTAAAAAGAAATCGTCAATAAAGGCCATTCTACATGTTCTTACTATTTCTGTTTCAATGTCTGCTACAATTCATTCGCTTGGTATTTTCACCGTGTACAGTTGATGTGCGGGGAGATGTTTTCTGCTTCAATGTTTTCACCGGAATGTCTCCAGGATATGAACATTATTTTGTCAAATTGGTGCACAATGTTTCATCTATCCCGTTTGTCCTTAATAACGGGTTGTTGAACATTCCCCAAGTTGCAGCATACCTCGGACCAGTAACAAATCAATACATATAATACGTTTTCTCTGCACTCGTTACCAAAAATGCCGAAAATTTGAGATTCATTGAAGAAAAAGAGCCAAATTGAAAATTAAATCAACAAGTTGTAGGGATCCAAAGTAAAAATCAAACAAACAACACGTGCTCCTGCTAAACTTTACTGATTATAAATTTGCTACTAAAATTTGGAAACTTTTCAATCAATAATTATCAAGAAAATAATGCTCAATCTCTCAATCGAGTGACAAATGTGACATGCTACAAATGTTGCATGTGTCTTGTCACGGTTATACGGCAATCAAAATTCTACCGTTTTAATAAGTAAATGAGCGCTATTTTGCACATTGAACAACATAAAAATGTGCCTATCAACGTAAAATAATATTAACATCAAACAAATTATTTGTTGAAATGTAATTGATCTTCACTCAATTTATGTGTTTCATTATATCTATTCTTATATTTTCATCAAATATCATTTATACAGGTATACAATATGTGTAGTATACTCTAAAGAATTAGTAGAATTTGTCTGTCGTTCGTGCCATGGCCGTTGACGGAAAACGCGGAAATAATTTTCACAGCCGTGCGAATGGCGTTTGCTGAGTAGGCTGAGTGTTGCGTGGCGACGCCGACCACACGCTATGTCTTATAGCAACAGGTTGCCAGGAAGCAGATGAGAACCCTTGGAATGCTTAGCAACACATCCGAATGAAGAACGTGTCCTGATTGGAGCTTGCCGCTCCATGGCCATGTTTGCGCCATTTTCAGTAGTACACTGATCACTAACATCAGCATAAGGCTCAAGATACAAAATTTCGAAACAGGATACTGATAAATGCAATTGATTTTTTGTTCATCATTTCTGTTGTTACAAATACATTCCTATTTTAATGATTTTTGTACGTTTACACAAAATGAACCGACAGACATGAATTTAAGTAAATTCATTCATTCGGCGCTTTCGTGGTGAATTCGTGCTATAAAGGACTCGTGCTATAAACCTGTGGAGCTTTTGGTATGCTATAAGGATCCCTTTTATAGCACGAACGATTTATTCGGAAACTCGAATTTCGCATACGAATTCGAAGTTCAATGTTAGAAATTTTAAGTATACCAGCTTGACCCACCGTTCGTTGCTGCACGTTACATCGGCACACCTTTTTTAAATACAATATACAATACGGTGAGTCAATGATTCTAGATTTCTTTTCTATTAGATAGTACTAAATACAATACTTCAATCTAAATATGTTTAGACTAGATATAGACAGTATAATGTGTCCGTTTGAGTATGTTATTCACATGCAACAAATAAAAGCACCGAGACTGCATTGAATTAACTGCTGGCGCTCGCGCTGTTTAAATTCGCGTCTATCACAAGGAATAGTACTTGGCCGATTACACATTTGGTACATTTTCCATTTTATGCACAGTTTTGAAGCATTTAGCTTTTTTTAAGATATATTTTTTTTAATTATTTACAAATGCGTTTTGGTTCTCACAAAGAAGAGCAGACCAGTGTAGATCAGCGAAACAGAAGTTTGATCCAGGAGTAATTTTTTTAATGCGCTGCACCAGGCAGCCCCACGCCGCTGAGACTCGGCGGGATGATGCAAAGATTTGCTCCAGGGTCTCAACGACTGGACCGACAGACAGTTCAGGGTGTTAGTTCTCCTGGAGAAGTATGGGCACGTTGCACAGCATCGCTCCATTTGTGTGGGAATCTTAGGCACATCTTATTGCCGGGTACCACATACTGATGCAAACCGCACGGTACGAACCACAATCTCGCAAGTAGAAAAGTTATGAGCAGCAACACACTATGTGGTATAGGTTTAGACTTGTTACACAATCAAACCGTTGAGCTTGATAGTTTCGATAGTTTTTTTTGAATTCTTTAAGTGAGAGATGGTCGATTAAGGTTGTGACAAAAGTGAAAGCCCAGCTGTAAAGAAACATATTTTGCAATTCGTATGGGCCACCCTTACCTCTGGTTTCCATTTATAGCTATTTTTACATGTCTTTTACATTGTTTCAGATATGTTAGGGATTATTCTCATCGTAATCGCTTCGTAAAATAATAGTTTTTAATAGAAACATCGTTCATAATGCGAATTTTATATAAAAATTCCAATAGATTCTCAATCTGACCTTTGAGAAGATGATCCTAGACGATTAATACGACGATGAGAAGAGAGAGAGAGAGATATAAGTAAGAACTCATGGTTTTAGCGATACGTTTAAAATCGTTACCCTATTGCTCAACAAAATTGCTTCCTCGGGGCCATACGCTAACTGAATAAATCAAAGAAATCCTTTAGGGCGTGAACACAAATATCGCACGCTACAGTACTGTTGTTTTCACTAAATTAACATTCTAATTGAACGAAAAAACGCTTTATTCCATCACCGTGCCTGACCTGTAACTGACGGTCCATGCTTTCCATGGGTTTGCTTTCCACCAAACTCTCTATCGACGTATTGTATTAAAAGCCATACTTGATGATTCTAAAAACAATAAACTACTTCTCGAGCCTTCTTTAAGCATGGAAACATATTTCCGGGCGAAATTAAAACGATTCAACTCAGTTTTGGATGAAACGGAAGTCTTTTAGCATATCCACTCATGCACTCATGTTGAGTTGATTTTTCGTGGTATATTTCCCTCCAAAACTGACAACGAAAGGAATCCTATGATTGAATAATAATTAGTTTCGATGATTTCTTAATCTCTGGAAAGATTTTTACATTTTTCCAACCATCCGTCTTCCGAGGGCTTCCGAATTTGGAAGTGTAAGCTACTGATCTAGAACATTGGTGATTACTTAGCATGTCATGAACTGCCCACCGATTTGGATAATTTTTCTGGTAATATTGGTTGATGTACTTGGTTCAAACAATGATTAACAAGCAGTTTTCTGATGAGCATGCAGTCTGCTGCCCTTCGATACATCCATTCCACGTGCAAAAACCACGCGCGCAATCGACTTTCTGGAGATGGTAGGATAAGTGAACTTAACTTATGTAAACAATAATGAAGGGCACGTAAAACATTAAAATAAATGTAAATAAAAGCCCTATTGAAGATACAGTGATCACAGCGCTCTGTCGGAGTCCTAATAATATTTATTGCAAATTGGGCATTTACTTTTGTCACAATCATGTACGACCTTTAATCTCTCTCTTAAAGAATTAAAAAGATTATCGAACCTATCAAGCTCAAAAACGAAAGAGTAAAGTTAACTCTTCTAGCATAAAATCACTTGGCCGTTGTAACCGAAAATGTCGATTTAAGAGGCGAAAATGTGGTGGACCATAAAGGTGGGTTTTTACTTATGCCGACCACTGTATGCACTAACCAAAGCATCCTGATCGCAACAAATAATTTCGAGCTCTGTGATAAGGGGATGTAAGTAGAGAACAAACAGGTGCACGGATAGAGGGACGCCCTGCCTCACAGATGGATGAATAAGGGAAAGGACAGCCGACCATTGACCAACAGACGCGAGGATACACATTCTCCAAATAATCGGATCAGCACAACTAGTTGCTAGCCGACAATTGTTAGACCCACTACCTCCATGTTCAATCATTTTCCTCCAAAAATTCATCATAGAAATCATAGAAATGTTTGGGCGTATCTGTTAGTATCCATTTTTCAGGAAAATCAGGAGAGATCTACGATCAGTACCTTGTGAGCAGAAAAGGAGATAGCATTGCAATGTTTCCTTAGAGAGAATCCCGACTATTACACCCGCTTATGCTATCAACAGTGCATTTTACATGGTCTGTCGCAAAGTAAACAGGACTTTTTCCATAGCAAAATTTCTGGCAGCACCATATTAATGTGGTTATTTTTGTTTGAAAGGTACATCTTGAAGCGACTTTCAGTCACAATTTCATGTCACTTGATCCACTGGAAACAAAGTTATTGCACTTATAGTGACAGTATGTTTGGGTGGTCGGTACAAGCCATCTCAATGGCCAAAATTTCGTGGCGTTTTTCTTTGATTAACAAATGAAGTTTGTCGAATAGGTAAGAGTCACATGGTACCAGATCAGGTGATTAAGTGAAATGATTTATCGAAGCAAATGCAAAAAATCAGTGATAAGCGTGAATCGATAAGACGGCGCAATATCGTGCAACATGCTTCAATTGATTTCTTCACGATATTCTAGCGGAAATCGACAAATACAATGCATTAAACGCCTCAAACCATCATGGTGATATACGGCAGTAACTGTTTTGCCAGGTTGTTTAATAAATTTTGAGAAAATACCGCATTTTTTTATTTTTCAAGGCGTAATCATGATCTTGGCTTGGCCGACATTAATGTCGTCGATGATATTTTAGGATCGGTTTTGAAAAGCGTATATCACTCGTAAATTCAGTTCACACAATTGTTGCATCAATTAGGTAAACGTTTTACGGAGTTTAAAGACTAAACTTGATGTTGGTTTTTTGTTGAATTTTCATTTTTGTACCGATGACCAAAACATACTGTCACTTTAATTCAATAACTTTGCTTCCAGTGGACCAAAATAATATGAAATTTGGACTGAAAGCCGTTAAAGGATGTACCTTTCAAAAAAATTAACCACTTTAATGTGCCGCCGTCAGAAATGTTGCTATCGAAAAAGTCCCGTATACTTTGCGACAGACCATGTATAACTCTGCAGAAACCTCCGACTCCTGTCGCATCCGTCGACTTCCGTACGGAGTTGACTACTGCCCCTGGGAAGCAAGCACCTTGTAAAGCTCCCAAGAGCTGGGCTAGTGAGGGAAACGCAGATTGACGCGAATCTAAGCGACCAAGGCACAGGCGATTGCTGTTCCCCTATTGTTTTTTTTTACATTGGGCAGTACCATAAATTCACGAAGGACCAGGTCAGGTTTACAAGACTTCTTGTAGAAATATTATATCCATGTCAAGTATAGCATGTGTAAATGAGGAAAGTGATGAGGATCTAGCTTCGTTAGATTTTTTAGACTATATTTTCGGTCAGAACCGTAGGAAAGATAAAGATGGGATTTGTGTGAATAAGGAATTGACGATTCTACTTTTACATGCCTTTTCGCAGAGACCGGCTTGTGCTTGAGTGTTGTGCTTTCCGTTGAAAACGATGTATCGCTCTCGGAACCCGCATAAACTGACCGCTTCATGTCCTTTTCTACACCGGAGATGTGACAACGAGCGGGACTTTAATCTCTAGGTCGTCCTTTAGGTTGAAAAGAACGAGCTTTTTGCAGCCGTTTTCGATTCGCGGGATCTGTAAGGGCGTGTATATGTGTTGCGTCTTCTCCATTGCTATTTCATGGGTATGAAATATTCCATCAACACATTTGCAAAACTTCCCATAAGATCTTTCAATCACTTTCAGTTCCTGCTCCATGTATGTATTTGGCGATGCACAGTCGAATGAATTGGACTCGCGCTGTACTCTCCTTCGCTGGTACAATCTTCGTAACAAGCCCGTATATTCCTTCCTTCGACGGTTTAAACTGAAGGTGCGCAAAGCTGATCCTCAGAGCATTCTTTCACTTTAGAATTCTCAATATGCTTCGCAAAGGTATGAGACAAAACAACAAAAATGGGTTTAAAGACTGACTCGTGGTGACTCGTGCAACTTTGTCTCACTTGCAGGTGAAACAGCCCTAGTCGCGAAATCCTCGAAAACGGTATTTGTACCAGCATTCGTGTGTTGGGACCGCGACACAAGAAAATGGTCGTAAAGATGAACTTTTATTGGCGAGTCCTAGACGAACTGGTCTTATCAACGACGCCCGAAACAACACCCATCATCCTGAAGATGGATCATAATCGATCGGTCCACCAAAGGACCACAGCAATCGGCACCAACATCCGATCAACACTATCGGATGGTCAGCTACATCGGCGACACTAGAAACAACATCCGCTACCCCTAGGGATGCATCATGAAAGTCCACCTCGACCACAGAGCAGATAAGATGTGTAAAAAAAATGATTTAATAGTGACAACAATTGTTGACTGCTAAACTCTACTTTTCAATCAATAATTATCAAGAAAATAATGCTCAATCTCTCAATCGAGTGACAAATGTGAAATGCTACAAATGTTGCATGTGTCTTGTCACGGTTATACGGCAATCAAAATTCTACCGTTTTAATAAGTAAATGAGCGCTATTTTGCACATTGAACAACATAAAAATGTGCCTATCAACGTAAAATAATATTAACATCAAACAAATTATTTGTTGAAATGTAATTGATCTTCACTCAATTTATGTGTTTCATTATATCTATTCTTATATTTTCATCAAATATCATTTATACAGGTATACAATATGTGTAGTATACTCTAAAGAATTAGTAGAATTTGTCTGTCGTTCGTGCCATGGCCGTTGACGGAAAACGCGGAAATAATTTTCACAGCCGTGCGAATGGCGTTTGCTGAGTAGGCTGAGTGTTGCGTGGCGACGCCGACCACACGCTATGTCTTATAGCAACAGGTTGCCAGGAAGCAGATGAGAACCCTTGGAATGCTTAGCAACACATCCGAATGAAGAACGTGTCCTGATTGGAGCTTGCCGCTCCATGGCCATGTTTGCGCCATTTTCAGTAGTACACTGATCACTAACATCAGCATAAGGCTCAAGATACAAAATTTCGAAACAGGATACTGATAAATGCAATTGATTTTTTGTTCATCATTTCTGTTGTTACAAATACATTCCTATTTTAATGATTTTTGTACGTTTACACAAAATGAACCGACAGACATGAATTTAAGTAAATTCATTCATTCGGCGCTTTCGTGGTGAATTCGTGCTATAAAGGACTCGTGCTATAAAGGACTCGTGCTATAAACCTGTGGAGCTTTTGGTATGCTATAAGGATCCCTTTTATAGCACGAACGATTTATTCGGAAACTCGAATTTCGCATACGAATTCGAAGTTCAATGTTAGAAATTTTAAGTATACCAGCTTGACCCACCGTTCGTTGCTGCACGTTACATCGGCACACCTTTTTTAAATACAATATACAATACGGTGAGTCAATGATTCTAGATTTCTTTTCTATTAGATAGTACTGAATACAATACTTCAATCTAAATATGTTTAGACTAGATATAGACAGTACAATGTGACCGTTTGAGTATGTTATTCACATGCAACAAATAAAAGCACCGAGACTGCATTTAATTAACTAACTAAACGGCCGAGAGTGGCTTTATGATCGAAATTTGATCAAATGAAATATCATAAATCATTGTAACAGACATGTTAGTTTCACCGAAATTGCAAAAAATTCAATGACGTAATGTTTGTGAGTTTGGCGCAAATACTTGATGTCCAAATTAGTGGCTGCTCATGTTCATGAATTTGGCAATCCAATATATTCCTTCTTAAGAACTGAATTTTCAACCAAATAGGAGTTGTTTACATTGTAGTGTTATCGTGCACAATTTGCCTTTGAAAGCGGCATTAATTAGTGTAGCACACAGCCGTACTTTTATTCCTTTATTGATACTTTTAACGAAATTGTCGACCTCCAAAATGATTAAGAACGTGTTTACCGAAGGTGTGAATATCGATGCA
>NC_064878.1:35036563-35041563 GCF_943734665.1 Anopheles aquasalis | reverse complement strand
ATAATCACGCGGATGAAAAACTAGCTGGCTTATGCTTTGGAACATTAGAGTGCACATGTACAGAAGGATCACACATAGATACTCATATCGACCAGCACTCAAAATATCACTCGCTTCCGCTAAAGTAGACCCACCGGAGTGATCACGGTTAACATTCACAATTACCCACATACTGCACACATACGGACATCTAAAACACAATAAGAACAAATAAAAACCACTCTATACATCACTAAACAACTAACACCACTCTAGTACGCGATGTTACATGAACCACAAAAATACACAGACGATAAAACGCAGATTACACGAAATTTAAATTCAAATGAAACTCAAAACTAAATGAGGCGGTCCAACGAAAATCAAGGGATCAAATGATCTACGGTAGACGGTGAATCGGGTAATGGTAGGCACTGACGCATGAAAAAGGCACCATCGCAATGAATCGCCAGGCGGCCAATGTTGATGAATCCTATGTGAAGAGGAACGGGATGTATGGAACGGGAAAAAGGGCTGAAGGGAAATCAGTTCAACGGGGAAATCGAAGCAAAGAAAGAAAAACTGCTAGTGCAATCTATCGCACTCGATGCTTTTGATCTGTTTCCATGTAGCATCGCTTATCAGATGTTGATTTTTCTCATCATTGCCTTTCCGTTCCGCCTTTCATTTATGGGAGATGATTCTATTTAGTATCCGCCTATACCGTTCACTCTACTGAGACTCTCTAGTTATTGGGACTAACGTAACATTTTGCTTTTCTTACTTTTATTAGTATTTTTTTATGAATGCATTATGCTAACAAATGCCCCCTCAACTCTTCACTCTTCAAAGCAATTGATAATGTCCTCATCGTTCATGTTCATGAACATGTTTAACCACCAAGGCCAATCAAATGTTCAGCTACTACTCACAAAACGGAGTATAATTATAAAACAAATGTTCTTGGTAGAAAGGCGCTCATGTCTTAAGTTCCAAAGAAAACTTATACGTTTCAGGGAAATAACAGGCATCATATGGTAAAACAGATCGTTAGACACATTTCGTTTCGGTTGGTTCGGCGGCATTTTGGACTCTTCTCAATTCACTTTCTGTGGTAAAGTTTTGACCATCCAACCAAACAATGGATTTGTTTTTTCGCGGGCCATATCAACCGCTCGACACTTGCGATCCGGCATTTTCAATCGTATAAAAAACACCTTTTCTTCTCATTGTGGTACGACGATGCTGTACTGTCCTAGTGCAATGCACCATCTTGTTCGTCCAAGCAAACTGTGACTGTGTGAAGCAACCAAAGATTCCAGGGCAGAAAGGTATTGAAAATATAATGGGCTATATATATATGTATATATATATACATTAACCGATGCATTTCCAGTTGCAACTTGCCACGCTAGAATAGTTGGCGGGTAAAACGAGAGTTGTGTTGTGAAAAAAATGGTCAAAACTTTTCTTCGTGGTAAAAACTCCAAAGTTTTCCTGCCAACTCACCCACTGAAATGGAAGAAATAGTCCAACCAGGCAGTACCAAACTTCCGATTGGGCTTGCAAAGTGCACTAGTTCTTTATTCGTTGATCTCACATTTGAAGCTTGTGGCTCCCACCCTCATTTCAGATGAGGAACTACATAAACAAAGAAATATTAATAAATTAAAAGTATTTTTGTGCAAGTTTCAAGAGCAAGTGGCATAGTTCACCAAGGAATGAATCCATCCACAATGAGGCTAACAAAAGTCGGAAACCCAACAACACTAAGCAAACATGCACTAAAAGCCCAGATTAGAATCATATAAATTCAAAAGCTTCTGTTTGGAAGGGTTTTTGAAGAGAAAATTTAACTCTGTACATCATTGTATATGTTTCGTGCATTCATATAGCTAATATGAATGGAAATCCCCTATCCTTCATTAAACAAGGGGCATTTGAGCGGATGTTATATAATTCTATCTTCTTCTTCTTCTTCTTCTTCTTCTTCTTCTTCTTCTTCTTCTTCTTCTTCTTCTTCTTCTTCTTCTTCTTCTTCTTCTTCGAGGTTTAATCATTCCATTGCTGTAATGATGTAAAATTGTACAGATGCAGTGTGCTTAAAATGTACAAAAACACTGTCCTTGTTCATCGAAGAAACATTGCGTTACTTCACAAGCACAATGAATCAATTTAATGTAAGCTGGCGTAATTATTCTGCTGCAATGTAATCGTAGAGATATAAATACTGAAATCAAATTGCTGGGGACTTGCTCAAGCGATGCCCCTGACCAATACTGCTAGGTTGCAGTAAATTGAGAAAAGTTGAAACCATATAAGTGAAACCAAACCACGCTTTCTTTCTATTTATCCAGCAAGCACAATCTTAGAAAACAGAATCATCTACCTCAGCAGTGCACACAAGGTGGTTTAGCTTCCAAACCAATATCGGGTAGAATGTGTTAAAATAACACCTCAAACCAGGATAAATGTTGGGTCTGTATTCCACGGGCAAAATTGAGGATTTCTATCGAATAGTCACCCAAGATTCAACACCGTTTGGTCGTTTGGTGCTTCTCACTTTAGGGATTTTATTTGTGTCTACGCTGGTTTTCCGCTGGTAAACTGTCGATGCCACAAGGTATGTCGAAGACTAAAGCAACAGAAAGCCCTATGATGTAGTTCGGGCGGAAATTTCATATTCACGGAACATGACGTATACTAACAAGGGTTAAAATGATATGCAACTAACGAGTACGCGACACGAATTTCACTTGCAAGGTGGATGTATGCTTTCCTTTAAAAAAAATATATAAAAATCGTCTCGAACTTGACTCGTTTCCGTTCCTTTTCTACCAGTAGCTTACCTTTTTCTCGGGCACTCGTATAAGCCGCGACTGAAGTGCACTGAAAAACCCAGTGACACTCGAAAAGTTCGGAATCTCTTAAAAAGAGACTGGCTTCACCGGAGTCGGGACCGGCAAACGTACATATGTCTGCTGTGCAAAAGTTATCTTCCGGATGCGGCCAAAGCGCCAAGCAGGGAGGAAGGGAAAGCATGGTGACGTGTAGTGGTACACATTCACACACAACTTCGTTTTATTTATCGTGACATTTCTCTGTTCCACGGATGGAAGGCGATAGAAATACAAGCATGTAGCATACAAAACATCCAAAATGCTACCTGCAATCACCGGTATCATCAAGGGCAGTCAGCACCCAGAAATCATGCGACTTGGGTCAAAGTTAACGAATAGCCGCAAATAGCGCTGTGTTTCTTGCTCGATTTAAAACAGAAATTCTCGTTGCGCATTACTTATGCAAAACATTTCCACCTTCATGTGGGTCCGCACGGTCAAAGAAAGTGTAAGCATTATACATTGACCAAGCCGGCTTCGAATGTCCTTGAGATTCCAGAAACACATCACTCACAAGTTAACTTCAGCATCACGTTGCGCTTGCCCGAGTCAGTACCGTAACATCTAATTTATCAAAAATAACTGTCAATAGCGCCGCTATTGTCTGATAAAACCTGAACTATAAAAAAATAATTGACGACGATGTAAAGTAATATTTATAATACTGTCTTCGATTGCAACATATAACAGGAAATATGTTGCTTCGGATAACCATATATAATGCGATCATAACATTTCGTGCAACATTCATTCCTGGGTACGAAATCAAAAGAAGAAGCAATTAAATATTGGACAAAACATACAAAGAAAGACACACACCATTTTCAAAGGAAAATCACACTAACAACGTATACGACAGCGACAAACGACACCACTTACATCAAAAGCTAGTTTTCTTTTGGTCTTACATAGGCGTATAGCCAGTTTGGTGTTACATCACGTTCGATTGCTGCACCAAATGACGATGAGATATTCACGTAAATGAGTTAACACTAGATTACCAATTAGTTGACTTGACTATCCCTATACAACGTGTCAAAGACGATGCGGTTCGAAAAGAAATTTCGAATGGTCACAGTTGTCGATTAGCATCATGAATTGATACGAAAGATGAAGAAAACTAACTTTTGACAGCACAGTGACGTACCGAGTGATAGCAAGGGACGATATGTAGATCTCTTTTGCACGGAGAAAACTATTCTTTTCATCCTGAAATGGAAAATGTACGAATATTGTTTTAGTGAAACGATTGAACTACCCTAAACACACAATAACATTAACGGTTTGTGATCCTTCTCTTAACATGTTCGATGCAAATGAATCGTTTTTCCTGCATGTATACAGTATTCTGATATACTTAGTTCCGCATTACAGTCACTCCGCATGTAAACGTCTACCACATAGGCGGAGAGTAAACATTCGTGTCAAATTAGATTAGGAATGGCCGAATTTCTGGCAAAGTCATAACTTCAATTTTGCGACCTACTAATCGATACAGGAGCTTAGTCCGACATGGTGATGAAAGTGCCTCGCTGTAACATCCCTGGCACTGAAACATGTCAAATTAAAGGCATAGAATCACATAAATTAAAGATGTTGAATGATTCTTGCCCAGCAGTATCGTCGAGTATAAATGAAATGTTTACATTAGAAACACTTCTGAATCAACCTGACAAAAAGATTCTGTAAGCCAAGCAGGAGTACGTTCGGCGGTAATTTCAGGTTTTTCTTGCCTGTCCTGAAGGTATCCCATTCATTGATGCCATTTTTATGCAACATAATCCATGTTGAACAGTTTCCTCAACTTACCTCGGGAGTCTGCCGACACGAACGACTCAAACGGTTCTTTTCCGAGGCCATCGAAAGTGTGATGACTGTGAAAAGTCGGAGTAATTAAATCAGACTCTTTCGAATTTTTGCACCATGACCCATAAAAACCCCACTGCCTTCAGACTTGCCAACAACGCAGAATAGAATATGAAAACCGCAAATGCCAACCGTTAAAGATTCGTTGTATACTGTATAGCGACGTCGTGAGATGTTCCGAGACAGATTCCGCCCCAAATCGTTCAGTGGACTGTTAGAGCTCTAACGAAAATGCCACCAAAGTACTGATTCATT
>NC_064878.1:34979063-35034063 GCF_943734665.1 Anopheles aquasalis | reverse complement strand
TACTAAACAGGCTATACTGATATAGAAAGCATTCTTATAAATATAACATACAACCTCGCTTAATCACAGCTTTATTTCATGTTTCAAAAATTTTGTTTTTTCTTGTTATAAAATAATCGATGGACACGATGTTAGATACACTGCAACACGTGGTACTACTAAAGTACATGTGCCAACTTTATAACTCACACAAAGAGTGTAAAGTTGAGTCTCAAAGGCATTCCTCCCACCATCAATTTCTCGGTGTTAAATGCTGTTTCTTTTAGAATCTAGAACTGGTGAAAATGCAACATGAAATATCTCCCTCACTGAGTCGGAAATTCATTCAAACGATTATTTAAGCATGTTTCAAATTAAAAGTTATAACTCCCTCTACAGCCATTGCGAAACGTGGTTGGTTTTTCATGACCTGTGAATATGAACCCCGTGGTCAGAGTAAATTTACTAGATCCTACCTACGTGTGGCAGCAACAGACGGCTAAGTTACCCCGTGGTCGTAACGATACATAAAAAAAACATATCCGTCTCAAAATCGAAAGGTCTCACCCTCGGTCTTAACGCAAGAACGTAGTACAGCACGCGACACGCGAGGAAGGAACAAATTTGTAGCATGCTCTCGGCACTATATGAAAAAGCGCGAGTTACCACCACTTCCGATGCATTAGCTTCAAGTAAAAGTGTACCTTCTATCAGGCCCTGGATTACGAGCAAAAAGGCCACCTGATTTTAGTATAGCTGAGTTTGCCTTACCAAATTGGTCTGATCTTTAAGGTGCAAGGGTGTGAAACAACTTACATAATAAATGAAAAAGGTACTTTATTTTAAGAAACTTTATTAAACCGTCACGCATGATGTGAAACGGATTATTATGGTTACCCAAGATGTTTTGCGAGTCCATTGGTGAACAGTTTGCTCCAAGTATCGTAAATTCATACGGGTAAGCATGAACGTTCCATGTGGCTTACAAATTGCACTGCTTCTTGATCCCTAGTGCCTCAGACGAGTTTGTTATGAATGCAAGAAAACAGATGCAATAAGTTTTATAGGTCAGGTAGTAGAGACATGTATAATGTGGTGTTTTTACATATATTGCTTGATAGATAGGCACAACATGAGTATTACTGCAAATCATATTCTTATGTAAGTTTAATCTCGACTAAAGACTGATATGGATTGAAGACAACCACCAGACAAAGTCCAGTCTTTTGGGTGTTCATTTATAACTGCCATGTAGGAATAGTTATCTTTTTGACTGCTTTTTTGTGTGTAGTTATATAACGTAGTACACTTTTTTATATAAAAATATAGCAAGTGACGTTACCTCATTCAATTCGTAGCTTTGTGATCAACATTTCTACTAATCAGTTAAATCAAATAAAGTTCCACAGTTGCACATTGTGCTCTGCTAAAGCATTTATTTTGGATATTACATAAGCCATCTATCGTTGGCTAGGGTCAATCAAATGACTAGAGCTGCTTGCTCAGTTACTTTGTGTGCACGTAATGTTTTGTACAATTAACATCCGGTTCGTTATGCGATAAATGATAAATCATTTTCATTAACCTTTTGAAATCCAATGGACCACTATGTATGGGGTACTGACATCAAACTTTTTCTCCGCCGAAATATTTTCAACTTTCTACTGAATTATTTTTAGTAATTTTTTAGGAAGATGAACATTACGTCATCGTGTGTAAGGCCACATCGTGCCCACATGCTCATGCTCTATAATGATCAATATGAAAGAAAAGACAACAAGAGAACACGGCTTTACCCATAACGGATCATAATACCAAATGCTAGCATTATCCATCATCGTCATCTGCGTGAGTTTCCGAATGACGATTGTCTGAAGTAATCTGGGAAAGGACCGAACGTTTCGTTGACACTAGCTTTTAGATGAAATGAAAGCTTTCTGCCACTATCCAAACAGCGAACAACGGTTAGTACAACCACTCAAAACCCGCCGCAATAAAGCACTCGGCCAGGCACAGCACTTAGCCAGACGTTTTCCGCATGCCAGCGATGAGTCGTGAACAATGCATTTCAACACAAAACTTCGTAATTCGATAGGACATTCGTGAAACGCTAGACATACTATTCTTCACATTTCTTGTAAGAAAACCACACACGACGATTGCTCGTGAAAGATCTAGCACATCCACTCCCACACACGCCGCTCATCCACCGCACAAGTACCAGCACTAGTGGCTTGTATTTCACTCATATACCTTTGACGATATCGGGTTCGGCGAATAGTTTTCGAATCGTTTATTTCCACGAATATGCTAACCGAACATTGTAACGTTGATTAAACAGGATAAAGCTGAACCATTACACTTAACTCTAGGAATCTTTACAACTTTTTTACCACCAAAGAATCACTGCGGAAAAGATGCGCTATAAACCGGCCGAAACTACGGTTATCGTATGACGTATGCTTAGAATCCTTTCAGCATTTCACCTTGCACTATTTCTTCATCTTCCGAGCTCACGTTTTACAATAAACAGATTTGCTTAAGCACTGCTGTGAACTAAGTGAAGAAAATTTAAACTAAAGCGCAACAGATACGCACGCAAACTACGACGCTCTCTACTGTTGCAGCACGCGAACAGCGTCTAAGCACGGGTGCACGCGCAAGATCGACTGACTGGTGGTCTGCGTTTTCTCGATTCCTATATTCCTAGGAAAATTGCTCTGGCCAGACCGTGGACCGTGGTGATTACAACAACCACAATCGGCCCGGGATGATGATCCGGAAACGCGCAGGGTGGAGAGAAAGAAAACATAAACGAATCCAAAATCGAATAAGCCATTGAACCAACGCAACTACACACATCTCGAAGAGAAAATTTCGGTTCAATCCCGGCACGGTGAACGTGTTACTAAGATGTTGGAATCGAACCTACGTGCGACTAAGGCGTATGCGCTGTTGGAATATTTTTGAAATTTCCTCCAAGCCAGACGGCGTTGTTTAAAATATCGACAGTTTGCATGTCTGCAAACGGGATACAATACGACCAGGCTGCAAACGTAGCATGGAGAATGGTTTCTTTCTCTCTGAGGTGATCTGCGTCACGGCACTTAAAATTTGCCTAGGCCAACAATATATTTGAAATACTTATAAATCGTGTGTAACACCCACCAGTGCAAATTTCTTTTGCTAATTGAAATATATAATTCGATTCGCCATGGATGTTATAGTTACTAAGGCACTATAAAAAAAGAGTATAACCGTATCCGTATCAATATCCGCAAATAAATGATTTAGATATTAAATTTTTTTTCATAAAACAATGATGGTTGTAACTGTCAATAAATGCATACGCATAGCTTAGGGACTAGTACGTCTGATTTGGTGCAGCCAATGGAGGAAACTGAATATATAATGACGCTACATTCTGGTCGACTACAACACAGTACTCTGAGTATCTTGCCCCTGTTTGAACGGCTCCTAGGCAATAATGTTAACAATACTCGGCACGGAACGCACATGTCTGTGAACGAACACACACGCGTACCCTACGCTTTATAAGAATGCACGTTGCTTCTTGATCCGATCATATTCTCGTAATCTTTCCAGTCAAGTGGAGCATAAACAAAACCCAGAAGCACACGAACTCATAAAGGCGAACGCATGTTAGCCAAACTCCAACTGGCACGGCCGAAAATAGAACGAGTAACGCTTCCCTTGGCGAAGCATTTTCCTCTTTGCTTTATTGACCTGATCGGCAAGTTTTCATTACGTTCCACGGACAACAGTCCGGCTAACGCTCATGCCTGGGTGATGCCATTGGTTGCCAACCACGAGTCTTCACACGCTAAGGAAGTAGCACCCGTTCAGAGTAGGTAACTTGTGAGCATTCGCAACCACAACGAAGCCCATAACGACATTCTGTACTTTTTGCAAGCAACTGAGGAATGCTGAGGTCTGGAAATGTACATGGTCGTAGTAGCGTTCCAACCATTCGTAAAAGTACATAAGGTATATTTTAGATCTAATTCAAAACACTATTTTATAAACATAACTGTATTATCAAGTCGATTACTCAATTGACCAATTTAGCAAATTTATATTGGTTTACATTTTCTTACGAAATTTATGGATTTGGGGTCTCACAGTACTGAAACACAGTTTCACAGTACGGAAGATGTCTATATTAATTCTAACAAACAAATCAAACACAGTTTTCACCAAACACAGCGAAATGCTGCTAACGATTTTATCGGATAATGTTGATTAATTATTGATATTAATTCCAAATGAAAGACTTGAAAGAAAGAGAATGTAATAATAAACGCCTGTCCATACAAATACGTGTAACATGAAGATGAAGGCGTGTTAAAAACCAATTAAAACTTCAATTGAAGTAGAATGGCTATTTGATATTGGCTATTTCTTAATCGCAGAAATTATTCTCATGTTACCAGTTTCAATATTAGTATCAAGCAGTAAATGCTTCTAAAAAAACGTAATACGCTAGTGCTGTCAAACAGACGTGGGCTCATTCAGCAGACTATACATATTGTTCCGCAAGTGCAAATGACTAAACGAACTCCGTATTGTTATCGTTAGATAGTTGTACAACACTAACATTTGAGAGAGGCCTTGTAAGACAATTGCAACAAACTTCATTTAAGGACATCTCATATTCCGTAAAAAGTAATTAAAATCCAAACTCGATTATGTGTAACAATCGAACACTACGGCCAACACTGTGAAAATAAAGTGTGTAACTTTATTATGAAAGTTGTAGTAATTACAACTGATGAGTTCACGAAATAAAAAAGGACATGTGTACTCTTGCAACAAAAACAATAGAACATTTTTTATATATATATATATATACATCAATACATCACACTCACCCCAGGTTGCATCTGCTTTTCATGCAACACCCCTTGAGCGTTTATAGCGCTTTCCGGGCTAAAATACGTCAAAAACGCGCAGCCTGTAGAGAAGAAAATGCAAAAAAGGTTCATTAATGTTAATATGTTTACTTCTATGCAGCACAACTGCTGTTTTCTGTTAGTGTTGGAAGCATAAAAAAATAATGTAAATCTAAAATTACAACACAACTGTACCATGAACTGACGAAAGTACGTGAGAAATTATATTTGTTTTTGTTTAGATGTCGAACGAAGATTGATGCGACGTGTTATGCAAAAATTGTTCGAACTCTAAATATTATATTAAGAAAAAGCAGACGTTAAACAGGATTATAAAGCAGTGTGTTAAGCTTTACTGTTCAGGATGAGCTGGACAGCCGTGTATAGAGGGTAAGAGGTATTATATCTTCTTAAAAAAAGTTTCTTAAAATTGAAAGGCATGATTTATCCGGCAACGTTGTATTAATTTTGTTTCTTTGCATTGCACATAGTACAAAATACTAACATCGCCTGTATTGGTTGCCTAAAAGTTTCCCCTTTTCAACCTTCTGTCTCAAGATCTGATGCAAAGCAGTATCATTTAGAGTAGAGGCCTCAAAAGGCAAGCATAAAACATAGCAATTAGAGCAAAAAGAAGACCATCAATTCAGCCGAAATAATAAATTCAAGTCGGTTCTCTCTGGGTTAGTCTTCAGCACTCCAGCTCTTGACAAAAATAGCTGGACCCTCTTTTGGCAAATGGCACTTTTTCGCGATAATACTAAAGCGAAGTGAAAAATCACCTCCTAAGGCGCTGTCAGTGAAACATCACCCTAATGGCATAATTCTCCGACACAATTTACGTGCATTTTGCTGTTTACCATTCTGGCATATTATGGCCAAAACCGAGAGCTTAACTGTTGAAGCCTATCGCAATACCGGAACCGGAATATTCAAGGGAAGAAAGGTCATCTAAGTTTAGAGTATTTGTGATTTTGAGAAAAAGTGAAAGTTTAAAGCGATGGATGGTTTAAATGGAAAAACGAGTGAAAGATACTTTGCTAATTGATCACGAAATTATGTAAGCAACAGCAAAAACAATAATAAGAAAAAAAAAGTATTGTAGCCGATTGCATGTTGACTTGCTTTTAACCTCTAAAAACTCTATCTATATAATTTTACTTCGATTTTTCAGCAACAACACAAGATAATTTATGCGCTAATACCTTTACGCCTCAATCAAACTACCTACGAACATGTCTGGGGAAAAATATCAAAAGTACCGAGCAATGAGAATGACATGAAGCATTATTTAAAAAAAATATCTAGCAGAATGATACAACTTTGAACTAGTTTGAAGTAGCAGACTGCAACATCACGATTGAAGCACCATAATTAAACAATACCTCCGCCCAACAGGACCTATGAGCGTTCATTTCCTCACAACAAAAGAATAAGGATACTACCTATAAGCTTGTCTCTTTTCACCAGCCTTGCATCTATGTTCTTTCACTATGCCTGCACGACTGATAGATGCCACCTCGCGGCCATTACTTATTTTTATGGCAATGTGAACAACTTAGCAATGCATTGTAGGTTTAATCGGTTACAAAGTTGTCAGATAGTCGCACGTCACTAAGCATCATCATTCAGAGTGCGAAGGCCGAAGGTATCGTTAGTCCTTTTTAATGTTTTTGCAACCACATAAATGTTCTTGTTAAATATCCATAGTTAAATCTCCTATACTTTCTCAATTTATGAGGTTATACAACAATCCAGTTATCTACGGCAACCATGGGAAGTAACGATGTTGTTTTAATCCTTTTTTTTCATTCAGTTATATATGCACTATAAGGGGCATCCGCCATATGAATGTATCCTCAAATATCACCACCATTAATCTGCAATAAAAGAATGTCCGTTGGAGCAAGTAACCAAAATTCTTTCTTTTAAAATTATCAAAAACCCAATCAGAAATGTTAAACAATGCTTTATAATAAAAACACTGTTTTATACTGTTTATAATTCGTTTATATAGGCTCAAAATAATTGTCTATTATTACCTAAATTTCTTCCATATTCATGTATAATAATAGGTAATGTGATATTAAAAATCAGTCCTGTATGGATTCGGTGATAGGAATTTAGGCAATTGAATTAGAAGAGAAGAAGATATACTACTATTCAATCATTCACTATTCATCTGTAGGCTTAAAAGCTAAATTGTTCTCTATATGAAGTCGACCTATATTGTAAAAATATGGATCAGGGCTTTTAAAGTAGAAGAGTGGTACAGCCGACTTTCACTGACCAGGAACAACGGAAAATACAGTACCGGCTCTTTACTTGTTGTACGTTCGTTATGAAAGGCTAACTTTCAAATATTGACGAAACGTTTTTACCACCGCAAGTAAATCCAATTCCTTTGTCTAGCACTACGATCCGTCGACTGAGCTTCACCCCTGTTACTTCGATTAAAGTACCCTATGCTATCTACTACCAATGTCTGTTGCGATTCTTTAAGGTTTCGTGTTTTGCGTTTTCTCCTATAGCCCATCTATTCGCTCCCATCTTCATACAAACCTTATAACTCGCTCTGGACAGGATGGAAGGATGAACTATACCAGAATGGAGTTTTGGTTTGGTTCAAATTTTCAGATCCTATTTACCGAATATGATGATGTTTTCCTTCTGTGCGCTTGTTTCACTGCCTTCTTTTTGCCTGCCTTCCGTGGTTGGCTCTTCAATTGTCAGTGTTGGCAGCCAGTCAGCTACAGGTTAGCGTTTCACTTATTTTCACATTGTTTTAGTGAGAATAAACAATGAGTCTATACGAAAAAAACGCGACCATGGCACGAGTCATTCATTGGTTTTTGTATCGCACAACGCAGCAGCGAAGTCGTGACGAGAACGGAACAAGGATAGCATCGACATTTTGTTGTTTATGAGTATATCACATAAACGTAATTGAAAGATATAAAACAATAACTTAGAAAGTCAAACATAAAACCCCTCGTGAAACTCAAGGCTTTTTTGCTTATTTATGTTTTGAATTGTCTAAACGCTGCGACTGCTGCGAAACAAGCAAAACTGCCTTTTTTCAAATACAGCCTAAAACGTATATGTTCAAAATAAATTATGTAAAATTCTTTTAGAAAACCAGCTTTGTTTTTTTATGTTGCACTTATTGAACAATTTACTTAAGAAAATTGCCGAATTGGTCTCGCACACCTTCCGTGCATAGGGCGAAGTAAAGCGTATATGAGTAAAATGTATACGAAGTGAATCAAACATCACTAATTTTTCGCTCAAAGTAATTTAGTAAAAGCATTTACCACAAACTAACATTAACTTGTTTACAATAAAACAATAAACAAGTATATCAAAAATGGTGAAACCAATTCTGGGACACTTTGTATGTAAGTAAAGTACTTCGATAAACTTTGTTTTATAAAAAGTAATGCATTTTATTATAATTTTCTCAAACAAATACACAAAGAAGGAAAAGCGAGGAGGTTAATCGATTCGACATTCTATTCGACCACTCCCTATAATCATTAAACGATCCAATTCCAATACCCAGACACTGATGGTAAATGGTGGCTGGGTTAAAGGGTTGTCCAGCTTTAATTTCCAATTCGTTGTTTTATAGTCCACCTTGAATGGTTCCTACGGGTTATAAATAAACCCTAATTTATCACAACACTAGGAAAAATAAATCAAAGCCCTAGCCGAGTTCCCTTTTATTTTGTCGGCATTCGGTGGTTTTAACCCTAGCGATGCCAAGGTCCTATCGGTTCTGGTAAACCGTAATGATAAGGTGGCAAAGGATTTGGGGTGTCTGTTAAACAATAGGCAAGATTGACCGTAAATTGTGAAAAGGACTGTTTAGCATGTTTTCAGCACCACGGTGTCGACCATCAAAAAATGAACGTGACAAAAAGAAATCTTAGGCTGTTGAGAACACCAACAGCAGCTTGGAGATACTCGCGGAGGATCGCATGTGCGTAGGAGCGTGAGCAGGCTTCTACTTCCTGGAGTTGAGTGTTATTGGGAGTTAACATTTCGAATAATTCTTCCTACTCTAGCCGAAACTCATAAACAATAGCGGACTGTGAGGTATAAGACTGAACAAATGACTCCATCAACAATTCGGACGACGCACTTTTTACCGATTACAGCATATTCGTTAGAGTGAAGGGAAGAAGGAAATTGACTGGGGCACGCAAGTGCACGCAATCCGAGAGTCCGTAGAGAAGAACTGGAACGGAATAGAAATCGTCCGTCCTTCCTTTGTTCAGTGGCTCTTGCACGGCATTTGGGAGTTTCCCATTATCATGCCGTTCCAGAGCGTGTTATAGTTTCCACTCCCGCGCATCCTGTAGTAGAGATGGCATCGATACAATCAAGAGTGTTGAGGGAACAACTCAGTAGTATAGATTACCATTTCTTCTTTTGTTTTCACCAAATTCTTCATCGTTCCATCTCTCAGCACCAGCCAAATCATCACAGACGAATGTGTGTAATAAACGAAATGAATGACCACATTTATCGTTCCCCATGTTTTGTTGATGCCAAAAAAAGAACTACTTGCGCACTTCGCTTGCGGTTTTGACTTTTGTTTTTCTAGATTGTCGATATTATTTCGCCAGGAATAATGAGTATAATGACAACATATACCTCTGGTTGATAAACTATTTCCATTGTAACTTTCATTGGTTTGCGGTTATCTTTTTCTAATTAATTTAGAATTCCGTCACATTAGAAAAATCCAACGTCATTTAACAAGGTACAGTGGTTGACATTCGTATAGCCGCATGTAGTTTTTTCGAGTTTTTTTCTCGTTTCTCTCAAACTAGCCGATCTTTTTTCATTTGGAATAATACAAAAGGTTTATTTTATCGTTGTTTACAACACATATTGACGAAAAACGTGTAGGACTTGTTTTCGAGAAAATATGAGAAAATTTTCAAATTTCACATGGACATTCGTATAGCCGCACCTTATGAAAAACATATTTTTCAAATAGTTTTTACGAAGCAATCTGCAAGTTGGTATTTTTTATTACTGCCTACATTTCTAACAAATCCAAAACTATAATTTGCCATGGGTTCCGATAAGATTTAATGGGTTTGCTATTCAATTTAAGTGTAACAGTCGTCAATTACCTGACTTAAACTTGAAATATTTTTATTTTACCGATTTTTTTAAGAAATCAATCCAAATAAAAACCAAAACGCTTTTTTATGTAATTGCAATAAGAAATGCATACTACACACTTGGATAAAGGGATATTTTTGTCTCCAAACCATGCATTCAATTGTTGGTGAAAATTAATTGATATGTTATTGTCCTGTAATAAAAGGCTTCAATCCCCGATAGATGAATAAAAATGTCTTGCAAAGGCTCTGTTTACATCCCTGAATACATTTGAGTTGAAATTTAAAAAATGGAAAGCTGTACGTGATAAGAAAGTTACAGCAAACATCAAACCCTCACCAACGATTTTTTGCTTTGACTTTCGATGTGGTATGGTGGGTCACTCATGGTTCAAATCATGCTAATATCGGCTCTATTCATCCAAATTATCAAGAAATTACTTATTTGCTTTGAAAAGAACTTCATTTTGCTTTTTTTTTACCTACGTTACCAAATTAAGGGTAAATGAGCCGGTGGTCGTTTTGGGCATTAATCAACTTTGGCTTTGCTTTGAGTTTTCTCCCAATTTTATGATTTGTTTATGATCCGTTATGTATAAAATACGTCTGGTTATTACTGGTCCATCCATAGTTCCTTTAAATTGCCCAAAAGGTTGCCAATTTCTGGATGATTCATGCTAAAACTGACTTTTTGTCCCTTAGGAAACTATTTTCATCGTTTTCGATAGAGGCTTAACCATCCTTTTGGATATTTTCCGTAGGAAATTATGGATGGATTTCTTATACCTACCGATAATTGAAACAACAGAGCGATTAGATTTGCAGTTTATCAAAAAATAGCTTGATTTTTTGTCATTTTTTATTTATTTGTCAGTTACCCTGGGCGCATTATTTAAAAAAAAAATTAAAAGCCAGGGTGTTATCAAAAAGAGCATTTCTAAAGCTTAAAATAATCTAGAATAGTTCTACTATTGAACAAAAAATACAACCATTAAATACGTGTTAACGAATTTTGCGGATTATGTTTTTTCTTTCACTGCGGCTATACGAATGTCCATTTTAAAACAGCTGCAATCTGACGATTACTCACATTTTGACACATAGCACTCACAATTACCCACGTATCTAAACCAAATTTTACATGTATACTAGTCACATGTGTAGTAACACAATAAAAGCTTGATACCGTCAAAAAATGCATCCGTTTGTAATTGATTGCCGTTTTACTCCTGAGCCTCTAGGTGCGGCTATACGAATGTCTACCACCGTATAATTAATGCCTCTTTAAACATTAATATTATTTATTTATCTGCATAAATACTTATTTTATTTTATTTTTTATCTTGTCAACCAGAAGGAGGTTTAAACATACGGCTCGTCCGTCCTTATATATGTTAAAAAAAAAAACCAGAAGGTTTGAGACCATATACAGGGTACGCCATCAGGCTGAACTTTTTCAGTGAGTCTATTGGAAAAATAAGGTTTAGGCAACAAAGCAAAAGCTACGAAACAATCTAAAGCAAATATTAGAGCTGAAATGGCCAAAATAACCCCCTAAATGTTATCAAAACAATGCAAAATGCCGAAAAAAGTTAGCTTTTTGTATGTCTAACGAAGGTGGTCATTTGATAGATAACATATTATGAGTTAATTATCAATAAATGGCATAGAATAAACTGATTACTACTTGTTCATTTTCCAAAATCGACTGTAGTAAATCGTAAGCTCCTGATGGCGCACCCTATAGTTTTATGCAACTAAACCACGTTTAAAAAAAACGATTTTCTCTTGGTTCCGCATTTTTTTCAATAATGTATACTCAATCTGGTAAAGAACGGACCATTCTATTATATACCATTAATCTTTTTCCAGTATAACAATCCAGTTAGTCAGCTGCCACGAGTATCGGGCTGATTCAGTGAAGAGTGGACTATGACTTTCAATTCGTAATATCGTGCACAGTCCTACGCACGTGTCAAGGAATGACGATTGATTGAAAACACATTCACAAGTAATTCACATGCATTACCAGGGTACTCAGTTGAAAGAATAGATTTTCTTTGTTATTCAACAAAATTGAAAATATTGCATTCCATTCAAATCAGGTCACGATATCGATCGACTCGTGCATATGCTTCTATGAAAAGTATATAGGAGTTGAAAAACTGAGGGAAAGGCTGCATGGTGATGATGATGATTTTATTACACCAAAAATAGCTATCCTATTTTTACAGCTCATCCTTGAACATCCGCAATAGGAAATCATCTCATCTCTTTTGCGCAAACGTGCTCGATGACAGCAGCAATCTTTATGCGATGAATGATGTAAGCACTTACCAAGTTTTCACGATACAGTAGGAACATCAGTCGCTGGTGGCAAAGAAGGCGGACTCAAGCCCTTTGACGCCAACTTAGACGCCATTCAATACGACTTTCGATCTTTTTATCCAGCCGCCAAAGTCCACAACAGCCACTTTTGACGAATGTATATGATATATGTATATATACAATTCGCGACAATGCCGCGATATGCATATAAATCATCAAACAGATATTTAGTGTGCGCTCAGCTTGATTGCCGAGTAAATGGCGAGTTAACCGCAATATTTATGTGAATATTAAACAAATTTAAATATATTTTTTTAAATTATATCGCAGAAAATATTTGTTACAAAACATTCCAAAGATTTTAAGCAAAGAGCAATAGTATAACGTACACTGCATATAAAATGACAAAAAACCTGGCAGAATCTGCTCCAGATAATCTCATAGCGCGGACGCAAACAGTCATTGCCAGACCGCACACAGTACCGTAGTCCTCCTTAGTTCGCGTATGTGTTACCCTATCCCGCGGGGGAGAATATTTACTCCACAAATACTTTTATCATGCATAAACATTTTATGAATACCAATCAGATATTTACTTTGGCTTCAGCACACTCCTCCCTCCTTTGCACCCTTCCTGTACCACAAATGCACATTGGCGGTCGATATATTGCAGCTGTAAGGACCTTGCCATCACAAGGAGACTTCCTTCGCCGTCATCACATTGTAATACACTTGCGAACATTTTCCCTAGGCATCAGCGGCAATACAACGGTCTGAAGAGGACGCGAAGTTTCGATTACCGCCAATTTCCTCCACTCGAACTCGACATACCGGCTTGAGCCACTAAGTCAGGCAGCTCAGCACGTTGTGACAGTAAGATGGAAGTCTTCGACCTCTCCGCTGGTACTTGCTGGTGTTACGCGCTAAGATGCGAGGAGACAAGCGATAGCTTCCTGGCGAGAGGTAGTAAAACCATCACTGCGACTACCCCCACCCCCCCCCCCGTCCCCCCACCGACGGCTTTACCACCACCTTCAACGCTCCAACGGCTGGGGTTTTATGTGATGGCCTGGCATAGCAACAGTTCGAACTGAAGCCTTCGATTCCTCCTGCTTCGACAACAATGTAAAAGTACGGCGTACGATGGCTACGGAAGTGAAAAAGTCTTTATAGAAGCCGAACATAAAGCAAGCTTAAGCGCAGTGGCGATGTACATGTTCTTATCAGCGGATCTTCCTAAATGCGAAACAAAAGAATGTAAAATTTATGTGCCTCATATTGTGCCAGAGCAAAGGATCTAAGCTTGTGGCGCTTTCAGGGTTCTCTTGTTCACGTCGACCAAGAACTTTGCTTCTTAAAGATGATATGCGAAGCAACACAAAATGGAAGCATTATTCTGCCCAATTTCTCTCTCCCACCTGCATGTAGTGCTGATCCGTTACGATTTTGTGCGACCAATATTGCAGAATCATTTGCCTAGGGCACCAAGCAGATTGTTATTGATAGCACCATTTCATCAAAGTTAAATAACAAAATGAAACGATTAAAAGTTTTAGTACAACAGATAATATAGGAGCAGATAGAGGCGTCTTCTTGTACAGTACTACGTTTTTAATGTATTGTGTGCGCGTTGTGACGACGTGTCCATGCAAGAGCTACTTGTAGCTCGCACGAAACGGTTGCCCATCTTTTGGCAATACACTTTGTGTATACCTCGTCTTGGGAGCAGTATTGGGACCTTTATTCTCATTCTTTCCATTTTCGCATGCTCCATGTCCATGTCAACAAAGTACTCAAACTTCAGAAACGATCTCCATCCTCTTGCAACCTTTGCGTTCAGTTCCTTCCCCCCCCCCCCCCCCCCCCACCCTATCACCAATGTTTCCTATGGTTCGTGTGTCACCTTTGGCAAGCCCACGGTTTCGTTGAACGTTTATAATACGTTCGCAGGAACAAGTGAAAATTCTAAAATAATTTTACGACGCCATAAAGTATGGTAGTATTTCAAAATATGGGCCGATATTGGGTAGCTCGTGGTTGGGCGCCCTATCGCGAGCGGAAACGTAAGATGCCAGACGCCAGCAACTCGAAAGAAAAGTATTAAAAAGTTATACACCGCACATTTTCCCCCAGTTCTCTTGTTAATATCAATTTCAAATATTACTCGGAGCCGCCGTCCATCTCTCTATGCCAACGGCTAAGGCATGCTACGAATGCCTGTGAAATTGAAACGCCGAGTGAAGTTCTGATGGTCAGGCCTGTCCACTGATGCCGCCTTCTCCTCCATCATCATACAAATCGCCACCGGAAATGGGATGGAAGCCTGGGAAATTTAACGGAGCCAGCAGCTGTACGGTTACCACACCAACACTTGAAAAACTGAAACTCACTCACGAAGTATTTCGGAAAATGTGAAATCAATCTCGAAGCAGTAGTATTTGTAATAGCAGGGTTCGCAAGAAACTCATCCCAACGGTTGCTTGTTGGCATTGAAAGTAATATTGAACCGTTCTGAATGGCAGCATCTCGAACCCCGTTCTGCATGTTCTTTTTCCAGTTTATTGGAAGATTTAAGCGAAGCCCATTCGATCACAAGCTATTTCAGCATACTCTACAAACAAAACTTTATTCGTTTCATCGGAAGTTTTGCACAACTACTCTAAAGCTCATGAAAAATCTCTTCCCATTGGTCGTTACCATTTGGAAAATTATCGTTGTTTTATTCTTTAATACAAGCATGAAAAAGCCAAAGCGCTCCGAGAGTTGCTTCCTAGTTCATCAAAACGGTTGATTCATGTGCAATTGATTGTAAAAACTGTTTATATATGGCTATGCTTGAGTGGAACGCATTGACGCAGCTTTGTGCACACTTTAATGTGTTGTAGCGTTACATGCGCCTAGCTGACCGAAATGACTATGGGTGCAGTGATTGGTCTTGTTTATTCATCATTCGCGTTACTGTGTAAGTGCCGGAGCATTCGTCTTACATCTTTCTGAGAACTCTAGTGTAGGTGTTGCTTCAAAGCTTAAAACCCGCACTGAGCGTAGCACGGCAGCACCACCAATAAGGCCGGGGTCGCATTCTAGTAGCCGAACAAGAGTTGGATGGATCAGACGTATCACTCAAAACAGTGTTCAATGATGTTGCTTCTCGGCTTTCTGATAACGTTATCAGCATTCACCTCCACCTTTGCCGGTAAGAAATCTCTACCAAACAGTCTGGCAGATTGCCGTAAACCAGATTTTACAGACAGTTTATTTTGGCTGCTACCGCGAGCATTTCCGCATCGTAGGCTAATCATGTTTATGTGTCGGCAACTGGTCTAATTTATTTTAATTTAGACTTGCACTGGATTATTCAGTAGAGTAAAATTATTAATCAATTCAACCATCGGGCAAATTGCTGGTCCCCAAGCGGGCTGTGTTAACAAGCATGCTTACATATACGCCGGCGGTATGCCGCCAACATAAGTTGTCACGTAAATTGACATTACGCCCGTGACTGCGCCCAAGACTCGTCGTCACCGGCGAGGTATTTTACGACCCATGACAGAAGTTAATTTCGCTTGGTTTTCGCAGCGTGCCGTGTCTATTTGAATGGGAATCTAACAAAAGACCATGCCCCATTGATTCTACATGCTTCGAGCGGTGAGTATAAACTGCTTTACCCACTAGGTGCATTTTTCGAATGGCGTAAGTCACAGAAAGCGCTTCTTGGATGTTCTTCCAACAAAAACGTTCTCGTCGACAGTAAGTTAAAAAATTGCACATCATTTGAGAGCTATTTGAGGAACAAACTTAGCAATGTAGCATTGTTCGATTTATTTCAGCTGAATCATCGCACGCTACTTTCGCATGCGTCGAAGGTCAGCGGTTCCGTCTACCAAACTCCACGACAGTTAAATCGTTTAGCGATATAAGATGCAGATCGACAGTATCGAGTTCGCTAAAACCTCGAAATATTGTCTGTGCTAACGGCACAGGTCGAGTGTACGATGTGGGATTCGAAGTTAACGGATTTCCTTTCATAAAATATTTTCACACTTGTTATGATAATGAAAAATCTTCAGCAATATATAGCGAACATTTCCTGTCCGGAAGGAGTTTGAATTGTAAGTATAGCCCTTTTCTATCGTTTTTAAATCTATACGCACATATTATCATATACGCACAAACATTTTTATCGAACAGACGCGGAGATCAATAATAATCGGCCATCGTTTAAACTTGGAGGAATGACATCGAAAGTGAGGTTAGCGTCTGTTTACACACAGAATCATCAGTACGAACGATTTGAGAAGGTTTTAGGTTCGTCAGCACAAGCATCACGATACGTCAACTCTTCTTCATATCTAGCTAAGGGTCATCTAACTCCGGATGGTGACGCAATTATGAATAACTGGGCAGCAGCAACATACTTTTTCATAAACGTAGCTCCGCAGTGGCAAGTGAGTCCAGATCCAGAATTCCCAGCCTTAATCCTTCTCATGGGGTAAATGTATGTTTACTTGTATGTACTGTTACTTTCGCAGATTATCAATGCTGGCAACTGGTTGCGTATAGAAAATGCCGTTCGGAAGGTTGCAATCCGTCTAAATGACACTGTACGCATCCTCACTGGAGTACATGAGGTACTAGAACTACCAAATACTGAAGGTCGACTCGTTACTATTACTTTGAGCGAGAATTGTTTAGTTGAAGTCCCAAAGTGGCTATGGAAGGTCGTAATCCATGAGCCCAGCAACGCTGCAGTTGTTTTCATCACCTCGAATAATCCGTTTGCAAACGTTTCTGAAATCTTATGCGAAAACATATGTTATTTACATGGTTGGCACCAAGCGGAGTACCTGGATTATCGGAAAGGGTTTACGTACTGTTGTAGTTTAATAGATGCTCGAAAAGTTATTCATTCTCTACCTGTTACGAGCAATACACCAACAATTTTAGAACCGTAAAACAAAGGAATAATCCTCAATTCAATGAGAAAGCATATACCTTATTCATAGCATTCAATATATTTGTAATATATTGAATAGCATTCAATATATATCAACGACAGCATTCAATACATTTTGCTGCTTCAAATTAGCATGATATAATTACTGATTAATGTTGCCCAGGTGTCTTCTGAGGTGGTGACTACGTTTGACATGGAACGCTTTATAGAATACTCCTTTGGGCCTCTTTTCAACTCGATAGCTTATCAAATCACCCATGACTGAAGATCTCTAGAACTCTGTTTTTCTGAACCAACGAAGATTTATTCAAATGATTGTAAATGATTTGAAAAGAGTACCTCTCTATAATACTATTTCAACTGTGTAATTTGAAAATCCGATAGCAGACACAAAATTTACATTTAAATTACCTTCCTTTCATTCGCATCTATGATAAGGTTCACGCAAGCAACAATAAAATATGCGGCATGGTTTTTATCGTTTTTATTTGCCTTGTTGATCCAAAGAACCTTGCCTGCTGATCTTGCCTGGGAACTGAGTTTCTTCTCGAATACTTTGAAGGATCGTTTTGATAACTGAATAGTACCGGAAAACACTAAACGCAATGTCCATAGGGAGAGAAAAATCATTACTGTACCGGACAGAGACAGTCCAACTACCAGTCGGAAAATAACCTTTCTTTTCTTTTATATTTTTTAATAACGTTGTTTTTGTCCAGCTTGCCATACCAACGTTACGTGAATTATGTTTTCACTCCCATCAATCATTGGAAAATTGTTCATTCGAATGCAATAAATCAATCCCTTTCGATTCGTTTTCAATGATAAAAATTAACAGTATTTCTATAAAATCTAAATCGTCATGAACATACAAGAAGTACAAAGATGTAAAACGTTTCCTTCCTTTGTAGTGACAAATGACCTGAAAATAACTATATAACCCTTGCCATGTTTATATATATATTTATATCCGTTGTAAACCAATGTATTCACTGTTGATCAGATAAAATAAGATAATAACATGTAAATATATTTACGATCTGGTGCAATATCATCACCAACCCTATGACAGCTTTTGCTATTTTACTCTGCCGACTTCGATTACTTTGAAGCGAAATATTCACTGTAGAATCGTTGGAGGGTTTGCATAAGGAGAGTGACCGATGCAAATTACGAAATCTTAGTGTTCTGCCTCCAGTATGTACCCAGTGACGCGATGGAAAGCCTCTCTTTCCGCGTAAACTGCATTAATCGCAAGAATAAAAAGAGAAATATAAATCACGATAAGAAACGCAAACCCTGGCTGCATAGAAAGGAGTTGGGAAGAGAAAATTTATATTCCTTCATTTATATTATCTCGCCCCAGTTGCGAAGGATAATGATCCTACTGACTGCGATGAAGGGAATGACAGTGACGACGATGAAAAAGAATGCCAACGAAACGATAGAAGCCCATCTCCAGAGTTTGTCAATTTAAAATGGAGAAGAATAAGTAAAAACACACGAACATATACAGGCACAATGACCCTAGTTTGCTGCAATGCCATTTCGAACATATAAATAAGTATTTTACTCTTGCAAACTAATCCGTCGGTGGTATCCAATACGTTAACAATGTTGGCAATAGAGTTTTCCCATCATCTGTAAGCTGTAAACTTTCTTAGAATGTTTGAAAAGGAGATAACAAATCACGACTGTCCAGAGTATTCGCAGAATAACTAAATTTAATACGAACTGAAGGGTCAACGTTCAATCAATCTTCCGATAAGAGTTAGAGAACCAAAGGAATAACTATAACCTTTACTGATATCACCATCATAGTAAATTGCTTAAACTACGTCACGTTTGTCAAACGCAATTATAATCCACATTCTCTAAATTCTTGGTTGCAGAATCTGGCTTAAGTGGCGGTATGTAATTTATGGCACGTTTCGTCGCTAAATAACTCAACGTTGCGTAGACTGCAATCATCAGAGCAGAGGATCGGTGTTTCAACCTTTTTTCGTTCCTATATCGATAACTGTCCTAGCTTCTTTTTAACTGCACTGAATATATAAACCCGTTGAATGGTCCTGCAAGCTCAGTTTTGCTATATTTTGGAAGATAATATGCCCACAAAGCAATTGAGCAATCACTTAATTTATAAATAATATTTATGTTGTGTTTTTTTTATAAAATAATGATTATCGATCACTTATTTCTGGACATTAAACAGTAAAGTGTTGATTGAGCTAACTTTTACCGAATAACTCAATTATGCTTTCTGCTATTCCCGAAGCCCATTTTCATTTAAATTCCTGCCATTAGGGAGGTGCTCCGTTATCATCACTTATCAAAATGATGCGCATACTACGACCAACAGCAGCCACCTAAACAACGATCCTCAACTTTACGAACCTTTCCATCTCTCGCTTAGAATGAAGGATCTGCTAAATAAGGACCACTTTTGCGATTGAAACCAACCATCGCCTCGCCAGTACAAGTATTCTACGTTTGCTTACAGTTGGAAAGGTTGGAGGGACGGTACCCTCCAGGTTGGAGACTTACCTTCAACCATCCCATACCAAGGCACCAACGGATGACGTAAGATCTTGACAGAAATTAAATTTTCATGCCTCACTACCACGATGTCGATGACTTTCGAGCTCCAGCAAACAGCCACTATAATCATCCCACCACCTCACTTCTCCGGCACCTAATTCCTCTGGGGGCACTATGCTGAGGCAAAAGGGCTAGGACAATCCCGTGGTTCGAACAGAGAGCCTTCTTGTAAAACTTAACCGGCCTCAGCTTAAACTTAATCATGAGGCGGGTCCCTCCGTCACACACAATGATGATGTGTGAATGCGAACGTATACTGAAGATAGGCGACATAACAGTAAGCAATATGGCACACAGTTGAACGAAAAAAGAGGACGTAAAATTCATTTTCTTTGTCCATTCCATTTGCCCTGTTCGACTGATGTAGTAGCATATTGCATCTATGACCGACCAAGTTGACAGTAGCAACTGGTAATGAATATTCTAGTAACAGCACAGAGACAGTGCGGTTTCATGCTAATTCACTAACGATATATAAATCCAAATGTAAGGAACATACTCGTCTTAATATTAACATAGTATGTGTATTTCACGAGTTACGCATTCTGTTGAAACCAAAATCAAATCCAATGTGGCAATATTATGCTTTTCAGAGTCCCTGTTGTGTTCATTTCTCACTATAAAGTTTTCCTTGGCTCCAATTATTAACAAGAATTCTTACATACTTCTATGAAAGCTATATGTTTAGTGGATTTTCGGATCATGTTTAGTTCATAACCAACGGAATCCTCCGAATCGTGAACCTATCTTGAGTAAGCAGTATTTTGTTTCCCTAAGAATGTTTACGAATAAATCTGGTATTCGGCATTTAGATACATGTCATAACATTTTCATTATTTGTACATTGAAATTAATGATAAGTTCATCCCGTTTGTGGCCAAGAAAATGGATTCCTTTTGTCGCAATTTTCAAGCAGTACTAACAAGCTATAACCGTCAGTAAATCACATCCTGCGAACGAAATGGAACAGCTCCAATTCCCATTTCAACAATCCAACCTCTTATAGGTTTCAGGCATGTCATTTCAATAGCGCTGAAAGGGCCTACGAAATGAAACCTCTCAATTAGCTCCTTTTCTTTGCCAACACAATTCGAGTAACAAATGTAAGGCCCATAATCAGTTTGTGCGAACCAATCGATCGGAAATCTCGATAAACAGTCAACTTACTTTGCACAGTCGTCCTTCCGTCCACTCACCTAAACAATTTACCTCTAACCCAATGACTAGGTGCCGATATGACCAAAGGATTGTAGACGCTCTTTATCGAAGATACTCAATCAAGATAGGCAAAATGAATCGCTAATGAAACGCTAATGCACTTTGAGGATCAATTTCTTGTGTTTGGGATGCGAACCCTCCCCCCCCTCCCGTATCGGTCGGGGGGGATAGACGCGGTCGCCACACTCTGCGAAACGAGAAGCACAAATAAATTGTGTAATTTATTATTATTATTACCTGGTGCCGGTCAAATGTTTCGAGAGCTGTTCTAAAACCAACCAATTAACGGGACGCTTCCCAAAACGGATTGTGAAATTCTACTTCGCTATAGTGCAAGAAGAAATGGCATTGGATATTTACTTTATTTCCTTTCGAACTCTACCTTTCAAACAAGTTCAGCATTTGTGCTACATATTGGGAGCAAACGGTTTTAGGCACTATTGACTTAAAACGAATATTGTTGTTCAGTCGTAAAATTAAAACGCTTATGTTGAACAAAATAAAAGAGCTTTTGTAACCAACATTTTTGGTAAATAACTAATAACTAACACAAGTTACACAATGTATGAAATACCTTGAATCTAAAGTTGAATGTTTTGAACAAAAAGTCTCATCCATAATGTTTTATTCTGATTAATCACTACCAAGAAACGGCGGAAAACTCAACTACATGAATGATCTTTAATCAATATCGAATTGGAAAACTATCGTTGAAGTAATATAATGGAATGTTCATTTCTTATCGATAGAAAAATTGTTAATTGCGTCAAGATTTTGGTTTTCTTCGGCTTAACTTACTTAGAATACGGCATGATTTATTCATTAAAATAGCCTTCTTTTAATATAAATACGGCCCCGTCCGTAAGGTACCATCTAAAAAAAAATAGCCTTTTTTGAAACTGCTTGTTCCAAAGATTCGACGTACGTCTAAATGTTTTACTTATCACAACATTTATTGGAACGACAATGTCAAGGTTTTGTCAGATTTCTGCCGGGGAAGATTCCAGTATAGCTAGCATTCCAAGGTTCGTTTTCTCGCACATTCCCCAGTCGGCGAGAAACTATTCTTTAATAAAGCACCAGGAAGTAGAAGAAAGCTCATTTATTGATGTTTCATTTTCTTGAGTAAATAAACGAACTAACCCTGTCAGGTTACCTTCTCAAGATATGCTCCCCTTTTCATCCCAAGCCAAGCCTTCATATCAAACCATATGATAAACGAAAACAAACAAGATTTTCGAAAATCACCTTAGTCAATATAAAAATCAATTTCTCTGGCACCATATGAAACTATAGTCAAAAAGCAAAACTTTGCCACATAGCACAAGCCCTGTGAATAATATTTTCCTGAAACACTCCTATGATTTAAGTGATTTATTACTCTACAGTCCGTTTTTCCTGCTATTTGAGTTGTTTAAACATCATATTTAACTTTCTGTTTTCGTTACACGTGGTCTCATGTAATCATTAGAAATTAGCAGAAATGGAGAAAAAATTGAGTGTTTTTCTCAAAACTTTGAACGTATCAAATTCATTGTGACCTTCAGCGATGACACAGTACCTCCAAGACACGGTTTAGTACACTGAACTGCAACGCTCAGTGAAGATACAATCGATGTTCATGCATACATATTGAGCCAGCAAACCAGTGCCCAAATATCTACAACTTCCGATGAACGGCAGCAACATTTTCACATATGTACACGATATTGATTGGAGCACAATTTATGATGTAACATAATCATTTTTCTTCACTTCCTTCGCTTTCCATATCCACACGTTACACCCTTCAATCATCCCACCATGCAAAGAAAGCAAATCTTTCCAATTTTCTTTCTTGGAATCGAGAGAAATTTCCAGCTCTACGAGTTGCAAAAAGAAGCAAAACATAATAACTGCTCTAAATTATCGGTTCATATCGTTCTCTCCGACAATGCAACGCTAATACTCATTTAACCGTTTTATTTTCACTTAAATCTCGGTCGATTGCGCTATCGAAAAAGCTACATCGACTGTTTGACCATTTACATATTTCAGTATTTCAATAGAATAGAAAATAAAAAGTATAGAAGATGTTGTGTATGTACGATGTTTATAGAATGCCAATCTTCTTATCAATATATCCAAAATTTACTATACTGTCAGCTGAATCTGAAGACAAGTATTTAAAACATATCTTACCTACAAACAGCATTATAAAGTCATATTAAAAGTTTACAAACGGCTGTTTTCTTTAAATGCTAGTTTATTAAACTACTTTGAACATAAGTCGTTAATTTTGTTGACAAAGATTAATGCACACAAGAAACTCCTTTAACCAATAAAAGATGTTCAGGTATACGGCAAAGGGGTAGGCATTAGCTATGAATGCAATCGCACGTGATTTTTGTTATTCCTGCTAACGTGACTTTATAAGTTTATCAAAACATGCAAGTGACGATACGCGAACGTCCCTTTCGATGTAGCTTGACTCTTCTATCCAACGTTTTTCCAGCATCGAGTGCTCTTAGTAAGAAACCTTGGCACTGTTTAGCTCTTCGTATAGGTACCGACCAGTTGCACAGATACTCTAGGCTCTGGTCTTGCTGGAAATGCAACTGTTGCAACCGGCATTGTCTGATCGCCTGTTCATTGGCATGCAAACTATTGTCAGGCTGTGCACCACGTACGCTTGGTTATGTATGAACATAGCACCAAGGGGAGGTGCTGTCTTTACTCGTATACCTATTGCACCAGAAAACAGCACCAATTCAGTTTGTTTGTTTGCTTCTTGAATCGTAGAGGTTCAAGAGCGGTGAAGATTTATACTTTTGGTATCCTGAGATAAGGCGTAAGCCCTTTACTTGAAGCACCAGGCGTTTTAAACCAGGATATTGCATCTTTTAAAGCATTGTTGGTTGAATGGACCTATTCATAGAAGAATGGCAGCTTGATTGATGCAATCTTAACGATTCCTTCATTTTTCATAAATTATTTAATGGATTCTTTGAATTTAATCGATTTTTTTTCTATTTCAGAACTACACACAGTTTGATGCGTTTGTGAGAAATCTCGTAAGATGAAAACCGCGAAAGGGGTTGCAACGGAAATCAATCAAGCAGTTCAATGGGTGAAAACTACAATTTTAAACAAGATGTACGCTTGTGAGATTCAAAAAAACATGTTGCATGACGCAATTTAAACCATTCGATTAATCGATTTTTCACCTTCACTACGAATTGAATAACTTATAATGTTAAAAACAGTTTACAACGAATTGCGAGTTAAACCAAGCAAATTAACTGTTGGTTCTTAATTGGTATTCGCGAACATATTGCTTTGGCAAAGAAGATGCAAAATCAAACCAAACAATCGCCGCACTTCTGGCGCTCTTTTTCTCACAGAGCCAAAGTCTTCAAACATACATTAGGGAAGGTGTCGTGGGTGAATTTCAACAGAAGAGTTTTGCATACAATTTTAGGAACCCTATGTAATATGTTTCAAGTACTATAACCATCACATTATAAATAAACATTTCCAGCGTCCAAAAAATACGTATTTGCGGATTATGAGATCATTTAAAATCGCTGTAAAAGTCACGGCCTACACCAAGAACATATCATGTGGATTTGGTTTAAAAGAAGTGAAGAGACGAGACCGAGGACCTATGATTTACACGGCACGTGGTGACGGCAAAGCTTGATGACGACGATTACGATGTGTAGGATTTGAAGAAAAATGAGCACACATATATATGGTAAGCGAGGAAAAGAAGTGTAGAAATGAGTGGTGGCAATAAAAAGGCAAAAAAAAGGAATAAAAAAAGAAAGAACATATACTAATGACCGTATATATACGTACAAATCCTTCCAGCATGCTATAGGTTCTGATGTGATGTTGATGTTGTGGACTTTGGGGCGAGCTGTTTGGAAGAGGGCTCATCGTGTATGTGTTCGTTTGGTAGCTAGGACGAAGTGGGTGTATTCGAGGTTGAAGGATTTTCTACCATTTTTCCTTCTCGCACTTTTCCTAGCTGGTGAGCACCGTTTCCTTACACCATTCTTCCTCACTGCACACGGGGCGACGCTTACCTCTAGTTCACATATCCGTAAGGGGGAACCATTATGGATGTCTGCCCGATATCAGCACTATGGAAAAGACCCCATCCGTACTGTTCGTACAATTTAGCACTCTATAGCGTATTTCGCTCCACCACGGCAAAACCGTGGCTCATGATTCACTAGACTTACACAGAGAAATGGCGAGCTAAGCTATGCTAGGCAGAACCATGTGAGAACATAGAGCGCGCAAGGTTTTATATTTATCAATAATTTAAAGGGCGATATATTGCGATAAAGCGGAGACCGCAAAATAAAGATCGCTTCCGAAGCATGCTTGGCAATGGAAAGGGTTTTTGAACGAACTCCGTATCGTACGCTTTACTCCTGGTACGTGTGCTCAAGCGGATTTTTTGGAAAAAAAATGTGGGCACAAATAATATTTCTACCGCGGTGCATCGATCTATCTTATGAGAAAAAAAATGTATGCTTACCTAACATAGGTGTGATTTGGTGACCAAAGCGCTTGCAATGCAAGAAAAAAATCCAATTGATGCAAATTCCTTTATGAACTATCGGCAATGATTTCCAAATCGACCTTCGATTTGGATTCTGTCAAGATGGAATCATGTGTACCCCGCACGATCTTCTTCACTTTTTGAACTCAAAATTTCACAGCACAGTACGATATGTTGTGCACCGCTTTCAACGCTCAAGCAACGACCCGCTCTTACAATACGAAATAAATGGCAGCTTGCACCTATTTGCATTCACACTTCGCATCAAACCACATCAAACTGAGACGCGGTTTTTGCGGCACGCCACTATTGATTTGATTTTCGTCGGCTGCATTCGGCTAGCTATTTTCTTCTCCGAAAGTGGGTTGCAGCGTTTCCGAGCAGGGCGGCAGGCGACCAGTGGGAAAAAGGTGACTTTTCGAATATCAAACCACACCATCAATGCATTTATTACTTCTCGCTTATTACTTCACGGCTGCATCACATCACACTTCGTTGGCAAAGCTTAGATAACAACCCGAGGCTGGAGGAACGATATCGAGCCAACAGAAATAAATGCGGAAAACACACTCACTTCCTTTCACCTACATTCGAGCCCAATCTTACACACGCATACACTCAGAAGCGCTGGGTTAGTCGCACATGAACTAACGATACTGATCACCAAGAACGATGCACTAGCGATTGCGATTTGCTTATGGTTTAACTCAAACACTCGAACCGGAATCAAACTATACTTTCGAACAATGCACAATAGTATACGAAACTCCCATATTTTCTCGAGTACAGCACGTTCTACGATGCTGCCATCAAGCACTTTAAACTGAGAGAACTGATACTGATGACGATGAGCCGCGGATGTCGTTTAATTGGAGCCGTGGAAACCCGTTGATGAATTCTTAACCGATGAAACGACGAGACCGACGAGTGTTGTAGTTGTGAAACTATTCGAATAGTTTTTTTTTTAGAGATTTCTGAAGCTGAATACTTTCCGGATTTTTACCAATCATTCAGTCGGGTTCACGTTGGTAATCGAATGGGTATCCGTGAAACAATCAATTCGATGCAAGGACTCCAAACGGTGGACACAAACGGACGATGCAAACCAGATATGTAAAAGTGATGTTTCCACTAGAATAGATGTAATGATTTGCTATTCCGAGCACACAAATCGGTTTTCTTTAGAGTGAAAGTTGCACACTTAGCCTCGAGGACATTAACACACATCGTCTCAAATACCGTTATCACAATTATAACTGACTGCGTGTGTTACACTACCGAATCAATGGCTTTCCGATTGAATGATGAACTGCGATTCTTTTGTGTACCCTTTTGATTGTATTTTAAAATGCTACCAAGCTCTGTTTTATCTATTAGCACTCCCGTGGGTGTGCTATTGGGAATTCCGCTGCTATCACATCCGTTGATTTGCTCACAAACAATATTCGTCGTGCATTCGTACGGTTTGTATTCCAACGCTTTTGCTCAACCACTTGGCACAATATTCAACTTTTCTCGAAATACCACTTTAACCGCATCTCAGTACCGTCGTCTCATTGACCTTAATCGTGTTCTTCAATCCATTAACGTTCTACCTTCCGGCATTTTCCGGTCGTGGGGATGTGTTTATGGAGTAACCTTTCCAGTTAGTTTGTTACTAGCCAATGGCGTTAATACGCAATAATGATAGTATCGTTGATAACATGTGATGTGATGAATGTACTCGTCGGTGTTTGCACTTTAATTCTTACTTTTCTGTCTATTTTTTCACAGTGCTACCGTTGACAAACAGTGATTTCTGCTGTTGCTCCAATCACACGGTTTGCTTAAAATGTTCCCATTCGTTGGATGTGTGATGATTAACGTATTATCGAGTTAATTTTCATTTCACCGTACTGGCCACTGCTGAACGAATCTTTTATTAGAACTTGTTGAGCCGAATTTGCTTCCAAGTTTGAATTCGCACAATGATGACCAATAAAATGCAGAACGAAAATAATTAGGCACTTTTTGGATGTGATGTTCGCCGGTTTTGCGTACGAGTAAGATGCCGCCAATGTTATTCCTTTTCGTGCACTATGTTTAAATCCTTAACACTTTCCAAGCCGTATAAGGTGCGTATTTTATAACGAAATGAGAGTATATTGATGTAGACCACAGTCACTAGACAGGTTTCTCCGTGGGATGTAAGGTCGAGGACTAGTCACTTGAATTTTGTACCTTTCACTTTCTAAAGGATCACTTCACGCAATGCACACGGTGGAGTAGGCGGGATTATGTTATCCTTCGTTTAACGTAGAGGGCTAGGACACTCCGAAACGACGATGGTTAATGCACAAAAAAACTTCAATAGTCCTGCGACGCGCACCTTTCTCCAGAACAAACACAGCGGATGTCTTTGGAGATGCAGTCACTATATTGCACTTCCAATAAAGACGGTTTAAGCTGCCACAAGCTGACTGAGTGACTGACTGATTGTTGATTATTGACGGATTATTTCATTTGCACTCACTGCGCTCGTCTCTTCAATTTACAATTTCGTGGTACGATATTATGCGTTGAGTCTTGCTATTCATCGGTTGTCATACATTTGCCAATATAGTTTTAGGTGCTTAGTCTAATGAATGCATTAGCTTAGCGAGGGTTCCTATTTTGCGATTCCCACAAGAAAATTAAATATGCTCACACGTGTGACGCAAACTGGAAGCTTATCTCGAATCCCTTTCCATTTAACGATGCAATGATGGTGTGGTGCACTCTGTCAGACTGTATTGTTAAGTTTCTAATAGTAGCGTAAAGGTGGGAGAATCGAATAGTATCTTGATCACCATTGATATAACCGCGTTACATATGTACGTATGACACTTAAAATTTGGCTAACATACGAGATTGCGTAAACTATTATTCCCTGTAATGGATTTTCGATTGATTCAGAGCTCAATTTGTTCGCGAGTAACCGCTGTTCAGTTTTGTTCGAATATACTATTCTTGGGTTTTCTTTCTTGATTCGGTATAGTTTTCTTTGGCGATTAACACGCTGTTTTTAAATGATTCACTTCATTGTTGTGTTTGTCTGCTCTTCGTGCAGTTTCCACTGGGCACTTTTATTGCTGCTTCTCGTGATGGGTTAATCTACGACGTGCCAGCCCAAACGACGAACGAACTAGTGATTCATAGCTGGCCGGTCTATTCCGTAAGTTGAACGAATGCTTGCGGGATTCAGTTTTCTTTCGTTGGAATGATTCACCACCCTTTGCCTAGCTATCAGCTGATGGGTATGCGAAGGTTATTGCTCTTCGATTTATCCAGTTAGCTTCTCGTAATACAACTTTGGCTGAATTTGGAGGATGCTGAAGAATGATTTCACTTTATTCGAGCAATATCGCAATTTGCTGATTAATTTAACGTCACCTTCTGTACACTAGGGATTATCTGTTTTAGTAGTATTATTCACACAAGACCGAGGAACAATCAACAAACTTATGACGAACAACTAAACACGACGACGACAACAACGACGACGAGCACGAGGACAACGACAACGACGATGACGATAACACACCCGTATCCTTGTTCCACGTTTCTTTCTCTGAAGTCAAAACATTTCCAAGCCCTTCTGTGTGCCGCTGGTATGTTCACGATTACCTTTGGCCGCGATATCGGTTTTGAGGACACCAGTGAGTGTGCCGATCGCCATTTTTGCGAATGAAACTCATCTCCAGGAACCCACATGAACTCGAACCGCTCCTAAGTATACGTGGATGCCCTGAGTCTTTCTACACTTTCTCAAATTATTAATTGGCATTTAATTTCCTTCTAATTTTTTAGCCATCGTTCAAAATTTGCTTTTCCGCTTTCTCAAATCGTACCAGCAGGGTCGAAGAAAAATACTTCCATAGAAGAAATGGTCCCTTGTTACTAACTCATAGCATAAAAACGTCGATGCTGTTCAGCAGACCCTGACATCATGTACAGAATTATGAGGCCGGTTAGAAACCTTCTAGGTGACATTTGGGTGGAGCACTCACATTTTGTACACAAATCTTCGTGCCACTAGCCACTACCAGAACCAAGTTGGCGCAAGCGTTCTTGCAATCGCCACCCATTTCCCCAGAAACTCTCTGGCTGAGTGTATCATCAACATACAAACCCTCTCACTGTCACATGATTGTGGTGGCTCACTGGTTCCTTGCCATTGGCTGCAATATGAGCGCGAAAATTGCAATGGCACTACTATTTTCAACTAAAGTTAATCAAACAACTACTTACAAACAATTTTATATAATTTTAATCAATCAAGCATCTAAATGGCGAAAGCTTTTATTCAATCTCAAACGCTAGATGCCTTTGCCTTCCTACCTAACTCTATGGATAGTATAACAACATGCCTCATACACCACCACCACTATTACAAACATGTAACCATCTCTGTACCAATTGTAAAAAAATCATTTTTATTGTAGAGCATTTTTTATCCGTATCTTCATTTTATAGATCGGAACTTAACGTTATATTCGTTATAACGCGGTTGTTCTGTTGGAAAATTTCCGTCACATTCAGAGTAGCTTATTTGAGAATGCGCCTACTATTCAATATATTCCAAAACCATCCTTTTCCGTTATGTTTTCTTCTTATGGGATTACGAAAAAAACAGCGGTTCTTGTAGAGCCCTTTTTTCTTTGCTAGGTTCAACAGGCTATCGGATTCTTCTCTAATTTGATTTCACAGCATATGGTGTACAGCAACAGAGGTCTAGCATCATGTGTTGAACTGTTAAATTATAATAAACTTGAAATTAAATGGGCTAATGTTATCTTTTTTCGGAGAGATGGGTTTGGATTTGCAATTATGATAAGAAGGATCTCGTGGTGAAAGTTCCAAAGTGAAGAACCCTGCTCAACGAACACGACACCGAAGACCGAAGTTATTGTTCCTTAGCTCCACATCCTTTCTATCGTGCTTTGCGAGATCTTTACCATATTCACTTTAATCCTTGCGCAGACCTTCAACATTTGGGATTTTTATCCATTTTGGTCGGCCAAACTCCAGCTTCAACCAAATTCTAACGCTCAACTCACAAGTATAAGGGCATGTTTGTATCACATCTGCTGTAACCTTCTTCACTACTCTCTGTTTCTTGCGCACGTTTCTGCATGCTTTAGTCGAGCTAGAAGACTTTTGAACAATTCAACAAGTAGTGTGCATTGTAGTAGCATTAGATGATTCTTTTAGCACTACATCCGTTATGCCATTTTACTACATTATCGAACAGAAATAAAACAAATCAAAAATTGAAAATTACAGAAACTAATATGGTTTGTTTTTTGTTTACCATGGTGCGGCATTCATTCACCGTAAATCATCGTCTTCAACAGACAGCAGCGGTAGTAGGTGCGATTACACAAGAATTTAGTCCTTTCTCATTGATTATCAAACAGGGAAGAAAGAAATAAAAAGCCAGCGAAGCATTATCGTCACCAACCGTTCAATATTAAAATCTTTATATTGCCATTTTCTTCTTTTCCTTTCCACTCGAATCGTTTATTTAGGGCGTCCAATACCTGTTCTAAGAACATAAGCTCAGCGAATATCAACATGAAAAGCATTAATGATTCCGAATGAAGCTCAATTGCACAGGAAGGACGGAAGAGCCGTATGTTTATTGTTTCTTAGCGAGATTGTGAATTTGATTTAAAAATGCTGTAGTTTCGGAGTACAGAAAGTAAAACAAATAAACAACAATTTGAAGTTAGTTCGAAGGCATTGAAATTTAATAATGTTACTATCCTATGGTGCGCTCATAACATCTCATCATCACGGCAATCATAGCTAGCGAAAATTTGGAACGAAGTCTTCCCTATTTCATATTGAATGACAGGGTGAAACCTTTGCCACAACTTAGACTATGCCAGATCGAAAAGAATGAGGCGCGCGAACGACGAAAGACGAAGGAGCGAAGATCATCGTTGTAAGGATATAACATCTTCCAATCGGAATGTGAAGAAAAGTCTAAATAAATGACATTCCCTCGAAAGCATGGTGCGGGTGCATAGCGAACCACAGTGCACCGAAAACTTGGCTTCGCGGATGTGGACTAAAAGTATTTGGACCCCATTTGAATTGTGCGCAATAGCAATGCTACAGAGGAAGGGTCATCGATTTTTATTGACTGAATACGTTTATACAAAACAAAAACTGCTCAATATACCAACAATATATAGTTCAATGCTTCCGGTTACGCTTTACCATTAAGACTCCGCTTTTCATTATACAGTTAAATTAGTAATTTTTCAGCCATTTTGTGATCTCCCAACAACAATAATTCACCGCTCAATTGGTAGTCAAGTAACGTTCATAAAATGTCTATGATATTCACTTATTCCATAGTTTTGTGCAGCTCAATATTTTTTGTCGTTCGTTGGTTAAAAGTCATTGTTGCAATGAATGGACCGCATGAGCCCAGCAGAGGAAATAAAGCCATTTGTCTGTAAGCTGCTAAATGGAAATTGCTCTGACCGCTTCCATAAACAAAGCTGACGCGGATCGTTGGCAGAAGAACATAAAAACCCACCTCGTCGGTGGGTGCAATGAGTTAGGAAGGGTTGAGCGTGTGAGGATGTACACACGAGGAACATCCACTTCCATCTGGAAGAGAATGTCCCCTACTGGTACACCGTACTGCTCATGTGGTGAGGTATGTCTACGGCTCGCAATCAAGCCAGAAGAGGTCGAATGAACGTAAAAACTACACGGAAAACCCATCGCAATACTATGCGACAAGCGGATGAAACAAGAATCTCTGATTCTGTTTGCGCGCACTGCTTCGCATGGCATGTATGTCATTACATATGCGTTTTGTTTGGTCTGTTTATTTAATCAACAAATAAAAATAAACAATCATGTACCGAACAAGACGAGAAAAGAAATAATACGACACACATTTTCGAAACAATGTCTCCTGCTAAATCAGCCGTTACTATTGCGTCAAATGTATTCACAACATTATTCTTGATACACCATTTTATATCGGTAAATTCGCAATTAGGGTATTGTGTCTCTATAACAACATACCGTTCACCATGTCATCATCGTACCCAAAAATCTGAACTATGCTTGTCAATACTTATATGTGTTATTTTAATTCGTTACTATAATTGCGAACCAACTATGAAGCTGCCTGTGCTGTAGATTAAATGAACTAAATTAACTGGAAATGCACTGGCACTCGCAGATGATGCTTATTAATCTTTCATGCACGCCATTCATTCCAATGAATTTTTTACCGACATTTATTTTCATCCATAAATGCCATCGTTTCATTATTTGCTCATGAAATTTGAAAAAAAAAATAGTTTCACTCTATTATGTTGACCATCACGCGTATGATAATCTTATCGAAATTTCCATACACTAATTGGGTTGTTGGTCGACCTATGCGAAATAAAAAAAATTGGATAGAGAATATCATGCCAGCAATTGCAAATTGTGACACATGGGTACTATGACAAGAGATTGGTGGTGTTCCCAACAGTGGTCATAAAAACCGACTAATTTATACGACACGACACACAATTGCATAAACATTTCAATTTTTTGAACACATCATTCTTTTTCCATTGCAGTTCGTTTATTGAAATCCTGGGAGCAATAATATTCCGTAGAAAGGTGAGGAAAGGTGTCACTAAATAATCACTTTAATAATAATCTTTGACGTAGTATTTATAATCATTGGTCACATGATATCAACATTTTCGTCAACAAATAATTCAAACGCGGATAATACATATAAATTGCCAATTTTTTAAAAGATCTCATATCTGTTTGTGTGTACAATATTGGTATTCGATACTTATTAAAAGGTAATACCGAATGTAGTGGAAAACTTTCAAATCTTTTCAAATTATAAATTATAACTCGCACAGCGGTTGACTAGGAAGATGTTTTATAGCCTCTTAGGGATTGATCACATTTTTCGTCATTGAATAAAAAAAAGTGTTAAAAGAAACATACATGATCCAAAGTTTATTTGTTCCTGTTTGTCAATTTATTTCCGTTCTAAACGTTTCTGTATCAAACTGCACCTCTGACCTCATTGAATTGTTTCTATATAACAGATTAATAGCTTAATCACAGGATACGAGTAGATATTATCATGAACAATTGTTCAAAACAGAGGAAGCAATTTAGTATGACTACTCACAACATCGGTTATCAAGTGGGCTTGGCAACTCATGAGGCGTTTTAGCATAGTTGGCAAAATTTGACTAAGATGTGCAGCCAACACACGCTACAAGTAATTTTCTGTTGTTTTTTTTGTTTTTTTTTTTGACCACATAAATTACAGACTGGACTATATTTAGCCAGTAAATTACAAGCCACAATAAATTGAAAGTAGCGTGCCACATCGTGTCTACCTAAGGGATGTGGTGGATGAAGATTGCCGAAAAATTGCTTCATTAGGTATACCACAGTGCCGGTAAACAGAATGTGCGTTAACTTCATCGTTCGAATTTGCCAGCTTTTAAATTTCTTGTTTTAGGTTTCAGTGTTATCACGATACATGTTATGTGTTTTTTGAGATATGTTTTAAATCCAATTTTTGGCGATGATGACTCAATTTCCCTGTCTTGTTCTATCAATTAGCCCACTGAATGGATATCGCTCATAACGTTATCTCAATGTTATGGAAACATTTTTGAATCAATTTAACCGATAATATTAGTATTGGAGGAGAATCTTTTCCGTGATAGAATTCTTTTCACATATGTTCATATACACATAAGCAAATGATGGCAAATTCACTCTTTACACGCAGTCATATGGACCACCACACATTGCCAAATACATTGATGTTGAATAGTTCAGCTCATCTGTAGATTTACATTCAGTCAACACTAATCACAGTGCATTGATTTAGTAGCAACTAAAAGCAACATCGCATTTTTATACTGGTGTTTACTGGATTTATACTGCTGTATACTGGTATTTCGTGCTAGGATTGTTTAATATTTTTCCTTGCATATTCTTAGTATGCGTTATCGAATAACTACATAACATTATGTAAACAATTAATGACATGCTTACTATTGTTTTAATTCAATGATTTTTCCAGTGATGTTAACAACTTACAATTGGATTTGTTGCAAGGAACTTTTGAAATATTGGCGTTTTAACCATTCCTCTATCACATGTGCTATCTAAGGATTCCTAGTTCATTTGATAAAATGAATTATTAATAATGATAACTCAATGTGAGAATAATGTATGAAAAGTTTGAAAAAAAAATCATACTCTACCAATTCACTCATGAAAAAATCACATATCACACCTTATATGGTAGTTTTAATGACATTGAAATGCCATAAATGATGGTATGGCTGCTGAAGCCTTCTGTACATCTTTACGACTTTTGTCATTTTTCATGTCTTCAGACCATTATTCGTACGGTTCTCCAAAACAGAGACCCGCAGTAGCATAGTTGCTTATCCGTTACGATCCATTTTTTACTGTGTGGAAGTTAAGTTCAGTGTATTTCTACCAAACACCGATACCTGTTAACAATTGGATTAAACGACACGTCAGACGCCTCTGGCGAAACATTATGATAAACGTTACACTTTTCGAATGATGGTATGGTGTTGCAATTTTATGACGTTATAAAAAAACCCTTCAAATTTTACGCGCTTCAGGCAATGTTTTTATTGTGACCAAGGCTCGATGTAATGTAGTCAGTCATGTAAAGATGGTCTACCATGGTATAGATGGTTGGCTAGACAATCGAGAAATCTACTCGTTTATTGCATTTTACGAGGAATACTTTATTTAATCCCCACATTTATTTCAAATAAAATAGATCAATTATATTTTTTTTCATGCCATGTTTATGCAATTTATGCATCATTCACTAAACAATTTGGTTTTTAACTTTAATCTAGTTTGACTCGTTTACATGAACAGTGCATCGTGTGAATGTCTATTGTTCAGTTAGTTGTTTCGTTATTTCCATAATAATATGGACTATCTGCTGACATAACATCTTTACAAAGATTATTAGTTTTTTTAATAATTACAAAATACTTCCGTTATTCTTCTATTCCGTATTCTTTATCTGCTGACATGACATCTTTACAAAGATTATTAGTTTTTTTAATAATTACAAAATACTTCCGTTATTCTTCTATTCCGTATTCTTTATCAGTATCGCTTTTCTATGTTTAGATAAAAGATCTTTCTTTAAAAAGATTCTTTAAAATGTAAAAGTATATAGAACCTAAAACATTTAGTTCGGCACTAGACGAATTACGCTTTTAAACGGCATGCACGATACGACACTATACCTTTTTATATGAAAACAAGTCATTGTCCTCCCTTAACAAAATATCGGGTGGTGTTCGCGATGGCACCCAGTTAGGTGTTGGGTGCTTCAAGTTTTTGAAGATGGAGACCGTTTTCAATGCGAAGGACCGATTCTTCCGATATAATAAACTCTCAAGGGCTTACCAAGTACGTTTGGCTGGGCGAGTTCGACCAACGTTAAGAACGGACAGATAATATCTAGAAACGAGGAAAGTTGTGGTAGAAGAATAAAAGTCAGGAGAGAATATCATTATGATGTGGCCATTTAAATTCTGTGGACGCATCCTTCCTTTTTTGCTAGAGTCAAAGATAATTGTACAGTGAGAAGCATAAATTGCAGTTCCACTCTTCAATGGTAAGCCCAATTCGTTCGGTTGGACCAATAGTCGTCGCTCAAGTCGAAATTATTTTCACTTGAGTCGCTCTCAACTCTGCCAACCAAGTAAGCTGCCTTGGTGGAATTCATGAATCTCCACCGCCGTTATCAGGTTCCATCATTCGAATCGCAAATTTTCCGTTGAATCCTTCCCACGAATCTTCTTTGAAGAAGCAACTTTTTTGTACCGATAAAATGTGCTCAAGAACCAAGGAGCGTAACCAGGCAGTGCACAATGATACTGTATCTATCATTGTTCCTCTTTAGAACGATAATTATTTCTTCCATCGAACCTACTAGGTTGATTCGTAGAATTGTAAAGCATTCAGCATTGAGTACCACTTAAGTGGATTTATTTCGTGAAACAGATTTTCTGTTTAAATGACAAGTCCATCGAACTTGGCTGCCTCCGAGTAATATACAGCGATATCATATATTCTACTATTGTCTGCCTGCAATAATACATTAAGCATAGAAACTGAATCACATCTAATATTCCAACATGTTATGAAGCAACAACCGGTGCACCAAACAGCAGAAAACCACAAAACACATTCTGAAGTACATTTGTCCTCGAACAAATTCGATTACCTTAATTAGTAAACCATGCATGTCAAATCGATTTTGAGCCTGTTCTTTGTCGTTAGTTTGTGGCGTTAGTTTGGTTTCGGTTTATATTTTAACAGTAAGGACTTAGGAATCGACAATATTGTGTGACATTTCACCACCTTGCGTATTACGACTTGGAAAGAAAATGATATTGAAAACTATACAGTCTAGCGCCACGCGAGGCTACACTCGCCAGTTGTTCACAGCAAAACATTGGAAATCCTCTATTACGTGTGGCTCTAACGTGGACAGGTCACCACCCTTCGGAAGATATTAAAGCTGGGTTCATTTTATTTCCTTTTTCATTTTCATGCTATCCCATGCGGCGACTTTTCAGCAACCCTTTTATTAACGCAGTCGTCTAGCATTTACCAGGACCAAACGCTCTTCCTCTCTTTGGGACGAAATGTCATTGGCAGCTGGATTAAAATACTCTAGTGATTGGCAGCCGGTAACGACGGCTTGTTTTGGCTGATGAAGAGTGCATGTGCCACACGTTCGATTCGTGGAATTAAATTTTGAAATAGAATTTGAATAAAATATTCACCAAAGATGCATGCTTGCAGCTAAAATGTCCATTTTCCGGAATATAAAGTCCAATAGATTGACCTCTTTAGCATCAAAACTAAAGAATCGTGGACATTCGATTCTGCAGATGGACTGCAGTCCATGTTTCGTCATTTCAGTAACTATATTTTTAATCCTGTAACTAAAATGGAAATGGGCAGTTCGCAAAAATCTAAAATCCAGAGCTGCGTCTGATAAATCAATGCATGTAAAAATTTTGGACGCAATATATTTCTCCTTGTGGGACTTGTCATATCCGTGGGACTTGTCGTATTTATTCTCCTGAGAGTTCTCCTGAGGTCTCTGAGTGATGTGGCAGGAAAACGATGCCAGAAAAGAAAAATGGGAAAATGGGACGAGGGGTATAGGATGCTTCGAGACAACAGTAGAACACGAACGCGCTTTTTTCGTCTGATATAGCTGTTGTGCACCTGCGAATGTTGCCAGTTCACTGAAGTTTTAAACGCTGGTGACGGCTTGTTGGATGAGCCCTCCATTGCGGGTTGATGATTAATTTTTTCACCGCCTTCGTGACACATTAAATGAAATCACTCCGGAAGCGAAACATTTCCCCCGAAATAAATGCAATTGTGCACACGACCTTCTAGTATATGTAGTAGAGAGAATATGTCTAGTAAGTGATCATTGTTGATGTCGTTTCTATCGATGGCTATTGTTGCTGCTGACCGATGGATTCGTCCACACTCAGACATTGGGGGGTTAAGCACAGTCAATCTGCTGCAACCTGAAAGGAATCTGAAAAACTGGAAACCGTTTAAGGTACCGACATTGAGTAATGACAATATGCAGGTGACTCGCTTCGAATATCGTTCATGTGCTCATCTGGTTTTTTATGATTTTATTTTCGGTGCATTTTCATTCGATCCCCCTCAGCACCCCCCCCCCCCCCCCCTCGGTCGGCATCGTCAACGAATATCATACCACGTTGCGCGCTATTTTTCATCGTTAGTTCAAAAAAGCTCTGGCGCGGATAGAATAAATTTAAATGGAAAAATTCGACGGTATCAACGGTATTAGTTATGTGCTGCAACCTTCAGTGTCCAGCGGTATATCATGGCCTCGTGAAATTGTCACTCGTCCTATAACACGTCAGCTAGAAAACCAATCTGCCAGAGTGGTTTGTCTCGGTGACGAATTGCTGAACGAACAATTTCTAAATGCTATTCCCATAAACCGTCGTCAGGTCAAAACCTACAGGGTGCACATGCTTGATGACCGCACTCTAGAGTTCACCTGCATCGTGCACAACCACATGGCTTCGATCCATATGCAACATAACAATACCATTAATAGTGAAACCGATGGCAAAATTGCAGCCCTTCGTGAACCGTCCAACATATCTGATATGCAAGTACCTTGATTGATAAATTTGTACAAGAAAATCCTGGGAACAACATCCCGGAAACCTCACGCAGTTATCGTTACATAGAGCAGTTCCACTTGTATCTTAAGCACCTTAAGATACAGAAGAGTTTTGGCAGTTATTTGAAGGGTAATACACTATATTTTAGACGATATAACAACACAGTGGCACAGTGCCAATACCATAGTTCAACAAACCGAAAAGATAATAATAAAAAAAACAAGAGCTTCCACTTTTTGTATAATTTCTATAAATATAAAATATTTTTAGACGATTAGTCTTCGGATAATTAACATTAGTTAAATAATGTAGATTAATAGAAACATGAATTTTTTTGCCATTTTTTTTTTGGTTGTGCCGCATTTATTTTAACTTGTACCGATTGTACTAGCCTCGAATGAAAGATGTCATGGAGAATCTTGTGAGTTATAGTACAAATTCGTGCAAAGAGAAAGCAGATGTTCTACGTTAAGCAAAATCACAAAACGTTTCGCTTTATCCAATAAGAATAGATAAGCGACGTGGACCATCTTCTTTCTCCAATAGGTTTAGGAATGTGTCAAACAGTGGTACTATCTTGATTAGAAACTATGGTAACATTGCCGCAGGCATATCGGGCAGGGTGCCAAACCGTTCTTGATTTCAATTGTAATTTCGTAGCATGAACAATTTCTGGATTGGAACTAAGGCAGCCTATTTATTCATTCTACTCATGTCCACTTCATTGTGCCTTCGTACTCAACGTTGCTACGTGTAACAACAAAATTGCTCGCCTGACGAATTTCACCCATCGGAAGGAAAAGTATGCAACACGAACTCTGATGAGCAAAAAGGGGGAACATGAGCAATCCAATCTCAAGCTCATTCCCACAACCTACACACAGGATCGCGGGGATGTAAAGTGGTTCCCAAAGATGTAATCCAATGTGACAAAATGTTTCAACGACCAATGGTACATGTCCAACATCTGATATATGCATGTACGAGATACGGCGGTGAACCATTTGTCACATTCCTTCATTCCAACAAGCAACAAAAATATGAAAAGCCTACAAATGTGCGTTTCCGTGAGACGAGGTGGATAAGATGGGATATTCCAAGAATTTCTACCGTCAGTTCAACCATCCCAATTTACTTCCATTTTCAGTACGGTAGAGTGGTTACGAAACAAGAGTGAGCGTTTAACAAGAACAAATAATGGTAAACCTTCTTATGTTTCACCAAGCAAAACAAGAGTAAAACAGGGAGAAAAGGATCGAGAACGAGAGAGAAGGAGCGAGCGAGAGAGAAGGAGCGAGCGAGAGGGAAGTAAGAACTGAAACAAAGAAGGTGACAAATGAAAGTCTCACGTCCCCCCGAAACATGTTGTCTACTCTGGGGCAATCTTGGCAATCTCTCTGACCAAAACACACTACCCAGACCAAGGACACATACAAGGGCTTGGTGGATGTATAAAACCCACACGGGACTCTCAAACATTTTCGGTATCGGCACAGAACCTGTGGAATGGCAATTTTCTTATGTAGATTAGATCATTTGCAACTGCGGCCTTAACGGTTCAACTCGGTATTTTCGCCCAGAGTAGCAAGAGGAAACAGTTGCCTTCTCCGGTACTAAGAAATTAATTGCTACTGCCTGTTGCCGCACGTGCATGAGAAAAGACATCTTCTACATTGACCAATCGCTTCTAGGATGCAACAAAACAATACAAAATTTTATATTTAGAATTCTCGCTTAGTTCCTTTTCGGTACTAATTTCAAAGGGATTGCGTTCATAATCACTATGCTCTCGATTGGACTTGATATACCCTGTTCGCACCCTGCCAGCGAGATGATAAGCGAATTGTTATATGCAAATGATAAAAAGGAGCAAATATACAAATAATACAGTCGAATATACAACTACCTCTTGAGGCCACTGTTCTGAGTGAAAATGCATCCAAGAAGGTTCATCAGCGAGCCACTGGATGGTAGAGCAATTTATTTAATTTATGATTTAATTTGAAACTTTTGTAATTAAGATAGCACGTTGAAGCGCACGTACCTCCACGACGATCCTAGCAGAACAAGCGGAGCAATATGAAACGGAAACAGAGATTTGTACGCTTTTCGGGTATCACAACTTCATCTCTGCCACATCGTCGTTGGTGCCGCGCCTTACGGTGACCGTTGTCCTCATTTTTTAAATCTTCCATTTGGTGATAAACGTATGCTCCTGTATAACAAGAGCTACACAACTGTACAGTAATTATTCAGTCGTTAACAAGCGGGTAAAGTAAATTCACAATGATATATCTTGCCACAGGCTGTCGGGCTGCTGATAATTCCAAACACACTGGTCGTGTGCAGAGTAGCTTGTAGGTTGTAGGAATAGTGAACCAGGCAGCAACTGCGATGCCAAGCGATAGAAAAGAGAGTTCGATAACAAATCAACTCACTCACACAAAGCATGGCTACGAACGTTTGGCACATGCCTAGTCGTTTCACATTTGTATACTAATGACATTACAACAAACATACGGTGAGAACTAATGCCAGTATTTATGTGTGCTTTCTACCATAGCTTCACATTTTCCGACGCACGACAACGAGAGCAGTCCGGCATAAATGCTCATGGTGACTGGGCATCGCATCTGCTGGAAATAGGTCTGTGTTTCCGGGCGTGTCACGCACATGATGCTAGATACTGTGTTCAACAGTTAGCCTGCGCTCCAATCGATCGAGCGTACCGTACGCTCGCGACACTGCTACAGCCTATCCTTTTTTTTGGACAATGCTTGGCACATGCTTCGATTGCTGGCAGGCGTAAGAGTAGGTAGGCTAACAGATTATATTTTAGCAAATTACTATTTTGATGCCAGAGGATTCGCTACTGGGTATTCGCGTGGGTAGCTATTAGACTTTAGCTTCCATTTCGAATGCTCGTGATCACCCTGACGCTGCTGGGTGATAGTGCTTGCTACTATGCGAATTTAATTAATGTAAATGTAATTTATTTTCATCCGAGTTAAATAATCAACCAAGAGATATGAAAACATTCCAACCAAGGGCTACTGCACCTCAAATCGGTCACCGATACACTTCCCTCCGCTGCAATATTGAACATCATTGTAGGAAACGTTCATCTGTCAACCAGATAAAGGTCCCTTTTAAATTATCACTACAAGGTAGTCGATGGCTGTACCGTCCTTTGCAACTTGGAACCAAATGTTATCAATGAATTTTACTGCATGGGATTGATGGTTGATTTATCGCGGTGTATTTGCAACTTTCCCGATTTTACGTGGGTGGATCAAATATGGACGTCCTACTGTTACAAAAATGGAGGGAGGACGTTCCCGCTTTTTTTGTTGTTTAATTGGTTTGTCAGAAATGTAAGAAACGTGCTGGAACCACCCCGTTGACTTCCTCAGTGTCCAATGTTATGATTTGGAGCAACGTCGACCTTCGTCCTTTACGCACCATATTTTATTCAAGTAAATCTTTAGGAGATTGACTGTTCAGCCCGAGGAAGAGACACTGTCGCGAGCCAGACTGTTTGCATGTCATGCAAAAATCGTGGCGGGTCGTAATCGTGTTGAAAATGAGGGCTATAACCGCAGACATCGCGCCAGCCTTACAGCGCACAACATCAGCTGATTTAGTCGGTTTATTGGAAATGATAGACGACGTACTTCCGCAGGAAAATGAATGCGGCCTATTTAAGCCATTTTTCTGTGAGGTCCGACTTGCATATTGCCGCAAATGACGGGACCTATCGATAAGGAAGTGTTTCTTTTTCATGAAAATGCTCGCCCACTTGCAGTCTTGACTAGGGATAAATTGGAGCAACTGTGGTAGGAAACATTGAGTCTCCTTCCTCACATTCCTGACCTGTCACCCTATGGGTTTCATGTGTTTGGCCATCTAAAAAAAACAAATTCAGAAACTAAAGATTCAACAATGATGCTGAGGTTAAAACCTCACTTGTGCATTGACTGCAAACACGATCTACATCTTTCTACGTGGAAGGAATTAAATAGCTGCTTATAAAAAAAAAGTATCAAAATCAGTAGATTATGTAGAAAAATTAAAAAGAAAACCTTTTTACGTTTAATTTTATACTAAATTGCATAAAAAGAATCGTTTATATTTGATTCACCCATTCAAAAATTAAGTCTTCGAGTATTTAGTGGATTCACATATGTTCGTTACATCACGAAAAAGTGGTTTAATCTTTTGCTGTATAGGAGGAAAGGGAGCCATAAAATTAGCGTTTCACATAGGGGGGAGAGGGGGCTTCGGTATTTTTATTTAAATATTTTTTTTGTGACACATATTTTTAACATGTTTGAATTCATATCCTTTCAGGAACATTGTGTAAAAGTTTTTCTATGAATCGAAGAAAAATTGACATAGAAATAGATATAGATTTTTGAGTATCAATGATTCATACAAGGCTCCATGCAGCACGCTACTTTGAAGAGCGTTTCTCAAAACCAACGTTTTCAACGTCGGTGCCTATCATACCGTAAAAACTGCTAGACCGATTGATTCGAAATTTTTTACACATAATCTGAAAACTTTTTTTCAGATATTGTTGATATTTTTTTTAACAATCAAAGCAAAATCATAATAGCATCACTTTCTAAGCTTCAAAAATCTGACAAAAATAAAAAAAATAGGAAATTCAACAAAAACTCGACGGGGCTACCCGAACAAACTTATAACCTATCATAAAAATATCGATTTGTATTTTTCTGATGACCCTTCACGCTACGATGGGCACCGATAAATTTGATGCCATGAGAACGTTTGATGAAGTTTTCAATAAATCTTCACCAAAATATAATTAAATATTTTTTAAAAGTCGAGTTGTAGTTTAATATGCCATTTACTTGAAAAAATAAAGTAAAATGGTTCCTTCACAAAAAATCATCAAAAATGTTCCTTCTTTTGGCCAGAAATTACCGAAGTCTCCCCTTAATGGTTTGAAAGTAAAACAATTTTAACAAAATTCTGAATATTGACAAATATCGTCACAAACAAAGCAAGAACTCAATGAAATAGACAATTTTAGATAACCCTCCTCTTTTACACGTAGCGATGGGCGTAGGGTTATACTAGCTTGTTTATAATTTTATTGTGTATGTTTTAGTATTGTGATGAAGGCATGTGTGTCAAGAAACAAGATTAGTATAGAATTAAATTTTAAATTACTGTGAGTTTCCTTTAAGAAATCGTGTTCGACTTGTTCAGTGATGGCTGTTGGTGAAAATATTGCTGGAACCTGATGGCGCATCGCGGAACCAATGGATAATAGTGTCTGTCCTATAAATATACTATTAAGAAGTTTATTTATTCACAAACATGTTCCCGCACGATGATGCGTTCCGGACGATGAATACTAATTTTGCTTCACTACCGAAAACACGCGAACTCGTAAGCAAACCTGCTAGCTAGCAGCGCAACAGTCCAGGTCTAATACACCCGAGAAGCAGCTATTGCGCCACTGCGCGGCACGAATATAACCTTCAATTTGCATATACATGGCGTTGCACTCCAAGCATTTAGTACAACATCGACTAGTTCCCTCTTCCCGAAGATCCAAGGATTCGTTTGTCATTCTATCCGCATCTCTAGGAAAGCGTCTCAAATTTGTATCATCATGCATGTAAGTCTGTATCAAGCAAACATAACAACAACCTGCTGATCCACTCTCCTAGAAAGCACACGCCAAAGCACGTCCACCTTGTGACAGAACGTGCCTACCATTTCTTGTGGCACTTGTGTCCAAAATGAAACTTTTAATCGGAAACCCAGTTGGTGGCATTACCATCAATTGGTACTGGATGCTTGTGAATGTACTCTTTTGTCCCATGCCGTGCCTCTTGTCTTTTCCAAAACCCACCACTTAAGGGGGCTTCGGTAATTTCTGGCTAAAAAAAGGCGTTTTTTGTCGATTATGTGTGGAGAAACCATTCTACTTATTTTTCTCAAGTGAATGGTATATTGAACTAAAACTTTTGAAAAATATTAAGTTCTATTTTGGGGATGATTTATTTAAAACTTCATCCATGGCATCAAATTCATTAAGGTGCGTCTGCAAAAAGGTATTTTTTTGTGGTGCCCATCGTAGCTGCGTGATGGATCATCAGAAAAATATAAATCGATATTCTTTTGATATATTACAAGTTTATCCAAGTATCCCTTTGAGTTTTTGCTAAATTTCCTATTTTTCGATTTTCGGCAGATTTTTGAAGTTGAAAAAGTGATGCGTTTTGTCATTTTAGCTAAAACCACGATTTTTAAAGATTTGTTTAAAAAAAATTTAACAATTTTTATGAAATCTCGACGAGGCTACCTGGCAAAGAGTGTACAAATTATGTGTTGAAAATTTCAAATCAATTGGTCTAGTACTTTTTACGGTATGGTGGGGACCAACTTTGAAAACGTTGGTTTTGTAAAACGCCCTTCAAAGTAGCGTGCTGCATGGAGTCTTGTATGAAACGTGGATTTAAAAAAATCAGTAACTTGGTCAGTTTTGCTTCGAATGATCCAAACAATTTACACAATGTTTATGAAAGGATCAGCTTTCAGGGAAAAATGTTAAAAATATGTGTCACAAAACAAAATTAAGTACCGAAGCCGCCCTAAAATAAAAACAATCTTTTGCAGAAGCACATTATTGCATTGAACCAACTGATGATTCCATTCCAAAAATCATCCATCCATCCATTGTTGCATGCATCGATCGAAAATATGACGCATGATTAAACGATAAATAAATGAGATGCAAAATTTTCAAATGAAACTACATCAGTCCAATAAAACTTCAACATTATTCATTCCAAAGGCAAAGAAGATTTTGAAGACTCCTGTAATCTTTTTGTCAATGTCGAAGCAAGGTTTGAATGAATATTAAACTTTAGCTCATTAAAGATTTTACATGTATACAAAATAATACTGTACATAAAAAAATGAGACCCCACATTTGATAGTACATTAGCAAACACGACGATAACGAGGCGTAGTCACAATGATAAGTTTAACACAATGATAAGTTTATAGAACCTATCAGTTATTAAGCACAAACAACTAAACAATATGCGATTAAATCTTTTTAAAAAAAGAAAGAATTTTCATACGTAATTACTACTTATCTGTTGAATATTCTCGATTGGCAGCTAACGGTTAGGAAAACCTGTGGTAGCACTACGGCGCAGTTTTGTTACTAAATAGATAAGTCATCAGCCTATAGCATAGCCCACAAGTGTAGTATAGAACTACAAACCTAAACTCTCATAAGATTTACATGATTTACAGGTGTAACTAAAGTAAAAGAGTCTTTCATTGTAATGTTTTTTATCCATTTATTCGATGTACAAATATTCAAACTGTCCCTCAACGCAGAATACCATTCCCGTATTTATGAAGGCAATTAAAATTCAGCGCAGATTTGTTTACCCATGCAATTTCTCATCAATTGGAAGTAGCCTTTTTGCATTTGATCTCACAATTAATTTAATTTGCCAGCCGTTATGCAAATTGGAGATAGGAATTTCACATTATTTGCAATGCGTTACATTGTGTGAAAAGTCCAGCACTTAATGAGTGTCAATTATTATGTCAGAAACATAAAAACGAGTATTTTACAGGATACAAATGTGCCGATATAATCGTTGATAATGCCAATAGAACAGTTCGATAAATCAATAAATATGTATGAAATATGTTTTTATCAATAATGAAGTTAGTTGGAAAAAATGTAGTGCATTTACAAAATATGATGCAAAATAACTTCCAGATCAACATAGATGTAATCCAAACATTCATCTCATCTCATCGATGGCAGATCACCTGGCTGGTACACCTTTTCAAACTCGAGGTATAATCTTAAATCATAAGATGGTCGGCGCCATCTTATGCAAATTATAGCCAAACAAAACATTTACATTTTCTCTGTCTGTGTAAGTTTTTCTATGTTAATTGCTTCCTTTATACTTGTGGGCTATGCTTTACAGGTCTACTCAGAAACCTAAGGTTCTGTATTTCAATTCAGTCATTACAATTTGAATTCCTTCGTTCCTTTTTCGGATTGTTTTATACTGAAATAGTATCATCGCCTCCTTAAACCAGAAAGGTTGCAGGCTAAGTACATCCATTAAGATTCGGCCCGTTGTTGCTGGCTTTATCGTGACCCTTGGATGCCTGCACCACATGGGAAACATCTTCATTAAAGAGGTATCGTTTAAAAAAGAAAGCACATGCCGCTTCCAATGCTGCCTGCTTTTGGTTCATTTCACAACCACCGCCATCTCATCGTACGTTTGAGACGGTCGTAATTACGGGACTTGGTTTCGGCTTGGCATAAAAAAGCCACACATTTTTCTCAGAAAATTTGATAGGTGTACCATAGACGAAGCAAGGCAGATATCGCGAAAGGATAAAAAGATTTAATGTTTATGCAACATCACTAGAGCATACGGGTCGAATTGAAACAATTGTTTGAAAAGAAGGGATAAAATTCACGTTACACTTTGTGTTAATCAGTTAAGCTCTGCATCTATAAAAATAACGGTAGTGTTGATGATTTTATAACAGTCATAAAATCTAATTTTTTGGTTTCAAATACACGAGCAAAGCATTGAGAGAGTTTTAGCGTTACGAATAACGTAATGACATGTTTGTTATTCTAATTTGTAACTTTGTATTATTATTAGCAGTTAAGGTTTGCCGGTGCTATAATCATACTTTCAAACAATGCTATCTCATTCTTCAGTCACTTTAGCTCGTTTGGCTTGTTGATTGCCTCCTAAGCTAAGATATTTTAATTGAAGTTATCCTAACAAATTTTTAGAGGTCATGTTAATAATACATGTGTCGAATATGGGTATTATTATAGAAATTTTTTTTTAAATCTTTCTATCAAAGGAGTTTTTAAATTGCTGTAGAGACTGGACAGAATTGAAACTATGAAAAAAGGGCATTGAACAATCAACATTGGTGCATCATGCAGTTCCAAGATAAGACAGCGATTGTGAATGCAATAGAGATTGCATTCTTTAAAACCGGAAAACAATGTGCGGTAAGGATGTTCTATAAAAACTACGCCAACTGCCATAATTCTGTTCAGTATTATTTTGGTCTTCGCCTTAAATATATGCTATCATAAAGTTCCGATTAAAATGCCCTTAAATGTAATGCTGTGCTTACGATCATACACATAGAACCGGTTCGGCTGACCGACCCGTAGCAGCTGGAGAAATTCAATTCACTTCCGGGCTTGCACGTAAATATCAGAACGCGCTGAAATGGAAAAAGTGTGTGGGAGTGCCATTGGAAGAAAAAGAAAAACGATGAAACCCATAGAAAGTTTTCTCTGGGAACCCAAATCGCATCTTCCTCGAGACTGCACTTGCTGTTTAGTGAAGAAAGTACATGAGCATAGAAATATTTCCTTTTCCGCATATCTTGCCAAGGTTCTTTTTGAATCCTTCAGAGCTCGTCGGCTGGAAGTTGCTGAAGAACATTTACAATGCTGTTGCTACTGTAGCAGTCACTCGTTACAAGAATAAGGCCTGTTCAGGCATGGAAACTATTCATTCGAAAAAAAATGCATCCTCTAGAGATGGCTAGGTATCTGGTGAGGTGTTGTAAATCATACCAATCGAAACTAAATTTTAACAAACTCCAACGGATAACAATCGGTCGTAGATCTCTCTAAACATAATTCTGATTTTTAGATAAAAACCAAAAAGAACAAAGCTTTCGCCCAGGATTTGTACAAAACAAACGAATAATTGAAAAAGTTTATCAAAAATGCTAGTTAAACAAGTTTTACTATAAACTGGTAAAGTTTAAGATTTTATATTAGCCGACTGCAGTGATCAGACCGATTCTTGTATATGTTTAAAAAATCAAGTACAGTTCTGCCTTCTGACACTATTCTGACTTTACTATTTCCAGCGTACAGCGTAGCAACATACAGCGTATTCACATACATTTCGTTGAATATCTAGACTGATTGTCTTGATTCACCTGCAGCGAGACAGAATTACAAAAGGGGATGCATTAAGATAATCAAGAAATCAATTTCAGGTATAACTTGCCAAACGTTCCGCGGTCTTAATATTCTCGTCCTTAATTATTTCATGTATTACCACCAACCGCTCTACGTCGAGATCTTTTGCAAGTAATCCGCTTACAGATTTATGCTTTGCAGCTTCCAGCTCGCTTACACACTGATGTTTTTCAACCGTTTGTCGTCTTCTTTCATCTTCTACTAGAGGGTCGTCCGTTGTATTGTATTCTTAAAATTACTTTACATTCTACCAGTAGCTCAATTGTTCTCAATGTGTCGATTACACAGAACAATGCTAGGGTGTTGGTATCCACTTCTGCCTTCTTTCTTTTACCTTACCTTTTGCCGAACGTGAGGTTGTCGTTAAGCCATACAAAGAATCATTATCTTGAGGAATAATTGAAAATAAAATAAAGTTGTGCACGAAGGGATAAAAGAGCCACTGCTCACCGCAAAGACCATACGGGTTGAATATCTTTGGAAGTCAGAGAATGAAAATAAAACTAAACATCTCTACCTCTGCGTTAATGAGCAGCAATAATCACTGGGCAGATTTTCTGTAGTGGTAAAACAAAGGTATGAGAATCATTTTGCCAAAACTCTGCTCGTCTCATTGTCAGTCATAAAGGACTCGCTTGTTCTTGTTTAACACTGTTTAACCTAAAGAGCAAGGATGTCTGAAATGGTTTATAATTAAAACATTCTAAAAAGTTAAAATATTCGAAAGCTAGAATGAATGTCATTCGTTTCAAGGACGTACCGGTAAATTCCACGATCCCCGAACATGCAAAGGCTGACTTGAAAAAAGGAATCAAGTGATTCATGATCCGTTTTAAAACCTCCCGGGAAACAATGCTGGCAGGATTCCTTCAAATAAAAGCAAATGTTTAATTATGCGTGTAGATTAAATTATGATAAATGTTTCTGCGGATCACAATTGTTAACAGTCCTCGGGGCTTACGTCCTTTCAAGAGTATTGTTCAATTAATTGTTCTTAGAATAAACGAAATAAAAATGATGAAGACATCGATTTTGCAAAACTTTTAATCCGAACCATTTTAAATATTGACACTTTATTTTCCGGGTAGCCCTATAGAGTTTTTATAAGAAATGGCAATACTTTTTAATTAATTATTTTATCTCCATTTCTCGCTTTTAAAAAAATATTTTATCTCCATTTCTCGCTTCTGAGGCAAAATCATAAAAAGCGGAAAATGCTATCAAAAATTAAAAAATTGACATTATCACTTACCGAAATTCCAACAACAATCCAATAGGGCATTCACTTCGTATTCGGAAGTTATCTATTTGACATTCTTTCACGATTCTTCCAACATTCAACATTTAAAAATAAGAGGTATTTCCATTGTCGTTATATTTCTATTCTTTGATTTTTTTAAGGTTTCACCTAGTCGGCTCGGTCTGTCCTGCAGCAATCACATGACATATTGTTTAACATAGTAGTCCACATTGGTATCCAGAATGGGTGTAAGCGCAACTCTTCGCAGGCTTCATGAGATGGTAATTCGTTTGGGCCACTAATGTTTCTTATCAATACCCTGTGCAACTTTTCGAGAAATCCGGCCAAATCCATAGAAAGGCAACAGTGAATTAAAAATATTTGTGCCGTGATCGTTGCTCCCAGACTTTGTAATCGACAGTAGACGAAGAACCGGTGATACCCCTCCTCGTCATCCGATAGATATTGAAGATGAATGTCAGTCTCAGCATGGTACATTGATACGAATGCGGAAACAATGAACAGCAGGAACCCGCTGCCAGATATTACGGATTCAACCAGATAGTTAAGAGCACAACATTTCCAAAAATGAAACAAAAAGCTGTAGAACGAAATCAAAAAGTAACCGGCGTACAAGCCACAGAAAAGCATCTCGTGAGGAAATGGTTCCTGGTAGTGAAGAAATCCCTCGATATGGACGAAAGCGCAAATCAGGCAGCAAATCTTCGCACACCAAGCCATTCGCAGGAGTTCCGAAAGCGGTTTCGACGGTGAGTGACAATGAGGAACCGTAGTAGGAAAAGAACAAATTGTCTTAACATGACAAGTCAATTTAATATAGCGAGGGTCGCAAATGAACGGTGACTTACGGCTTCTACCAGTCTCATTCCGAGATACGCCAGCTGCTTCTGCCGTATGCGTTCGACGCGTAAGTGGCTACCTTCAGCAATTTCAGGCATGACTGGCCAAAATTAACTCCTACAGATCTGCCACTACAATCCAAAAAGTTAACCACTGTTAAATATACAATAACAAGTAACGGTTTCCCTCACTTCGTTCGCGGCAAAGACTCTAGTAATTTATATGCCCTGTACGTGTTCGCGGCAACGTAAAACAAGTCAAACTGCCTACTCCGATGAGCCACAATAGACTAATCGACTTTCTTAACGATAGGCAGACTGCTAAATCATAATTCTTCGAATGATTTCGCACATAAATACAACTAATAGGGAAAAAAGGCTGTACTGTTAAACAGAAAATCATAGTTGATCGGTATGGATTCTGTTCATCTTCGATTAACGTTGATGCATATTAAATAACCCATTACGTCCACAGCGCAACGGACTTTCTCAATCACTTGTGAGTAACCTGTACAATCAAAGTAAGTATGTGCATACGTGATATATTTTGAAACAGTTACTGAAGAAAACGAACGAAGAAGAAACAGAAACGTGATATATTTTGAAACACGCTTTTTATTGATCTTTTATTATTTTTCTCCTTTATTATGAATTTACAAATCTATTTCTGAAACTGAAACGTTACTATATTAGTAAATAAAAAAAAGAATATTATTATTCTGTTCATTTTTGTAAAAAGGTTCTGGTACAAAAGTACACCAAACAATTTCTATTATTAATATTTTAACAATTATGATTATTTTATTTCCTTAGTGATTACTAAAATTACAAAAAATTTATTTTAACGATTTTATGAACATTTAGTCGAATTGTTAAAGATACTGCGGATTTAAAATACGTGCGTCGTTCTTAACTTAGTAAATTTTGTACATTGTCAAAGTTGGCACTCATAATAAGATCAAAACTACTGGACTGATACTTTTGAAATTGTGATGAGTAGTTTTTTTAAAAGGAAATTTATCGATACCATAATTGATTTTACATCAAACTCTTTTCAAACATTTAAGATTAATGTAAAGTGTCTCTAATCTTCTCATGGCGTACACTTTGAATAAATTATGTGACATAAAAATGGTATCGGTTACAAATTGAAATTGAGACTAACGTTGGAGTAGTAATCCAAACGTGTTCGTTTTGCATTGAAGAGTGGAAATATCAATATGACGGTAAATAACACGAAAAGAAGACTAAATTATGTAATGCTGAAACCCGAATGAGTAGTTGAATATATGTGCCCATTATCGAACGATTTCCTGCTATTTTATGTTGTGCTTTAGCACACTGAATATTTCAACTCTCAACACACGAACCCGTTCAATTGCCCTACATCGGTTTCCATCTCTAGGCTTCGAACTAGTTGCTGGTTATTTCTCTATGCTGAATCTAGCCCACGAACGTCTAATTGATAAATCTCATCGTTCACTGCCGATGGTATTATTTATTCATTGCCAATACGTAGTGTAAGAGATGAGTCAATATTTTATCACGTTTAAAACTTGCAGTCTCAGCTCTTCGTCTAAAGAAAGGGTGAGATGAGAATGCGCGTATTTCACCTAGATCCTACAATAGATGAACAAGCTCACAGGATATACTTTTATTTCGTAGCAAATTGATGTTCCAGTTGTATGGGGCAGTTTTTGGAAACACTTTTTAAGCGATAACATTTCCAACACGTCGCTGACAATGTATTGCCAAATACACTAATCTTAAATGTAGTCTCACGTGAATCCATTATCGCTAATAATTGTTCAGATTCTTCAGACATGTTTCGAATCACTGAATCACTTTGGCAAACTAGAGAGCTAGACTGAAACAATTTTATACGTTCGCACTCCGTCTTTGCTGGAAAAGACAGTGTAAGGTAGACCTTTTCCATCCAACGCCAATACTTTTCCAGAGCCGCGATGTACGTAGTGCTGCCAATGCCAGTCTGGGATCATGCGCATTCGCATCGTTTAGTAGACCACTCACATAGTGAGTGTAACCAAAAACTGGGAGGGGGATGTTCGCTATAGGCCACAGTGCACACTGTAGTGCATAAGCGCATATAGACTATCTGGAATCGTATTAGTGAACCAAAGAGAATCGTACCGAAACAGCCTAGAATGGCCAATGTCTTCTATTATTGAGTACATGAGCGATAAGGGGAAACGACATTCTGCGAGTGTCATCATTGTCAATGCTAGTTAACACTGCTCTCCTTACTATCCTGCGAGTTCTATCATTTCAAGTAATATATCATTATCATGGAACTCATTTCACCTTACTAATATTTATTATAAATTGGAAATGCTTCATGTGTTTTACGATAAAATATAGCTTCATTTTGCAGCACATTTAACACAGCGTAGCTGTTGCCACCAGAGATAACAGATACTTGATTTCCTCGTTGTATATTTTTATGTTTTGTTTTGTGCTACATTGAAAGCTTTGTGTTTTTGTAGACTAACAGCATGTAGCCACACGGCACACACATTAGATACTATTAGAAACAAGACACTAATTGCTATTACAAATAAAATACAAAGCATACAATAATTTGTATTTGACTTAATAACCAAAGTAGGAAGCAGTCTTAACATTTATGAACGAAAATTACTTATCAGATCACCACAAGCCCTTACAAACCAATTTTTTCTCAGTCATCCGTCTCTGAAGTAAAACATCTAGGAAGTTTGAGGAAAAATAAGATCATTTTCGCAATAACAGAACCAAGGGATCTAAATTGTACTCTAGACAATTGGCGTTGTTAGATGCTTTCCGCTCGTTTTCGTAGGTTTCAAATTGGCCCAACCATCCCAACCTTACCTACAAACATGAATAATCCAATCAAAGATATAAATTACTTCCCATTACCACTGATATATTTCATTTTCAAAATTAATTGAAGCTCGTGATGCTAAGTCATATGCAGGCTATCACATGCACAAAGCACGCAGAAATGATTATGGTGAACCTTCAGTACCTCTAACACATGAATTTTCTTCTGACATATGAAACTCGGAGATAGCTATTATGTAGCTGTAAGGGCTCAGCCACTCTACTAGATATTATTTAGCATAAGCTGTAAGATATTGACAATAGCCATTCTGATCGTAAAGATTGATTTGACTGACGTTGATACCAAAATTAGAGATGCCGAATAAACTTTTTTTTTACAATATTAACAATCACCAAATAATCATTCTAATTTGTTGACTAACTTGTTAATAGTTAAGATTTTTTTTTTATTTTTATAAATTATAACCCTTTTGATTGTCCCCTTTTATGCGTTCAAATTCAAGGTTTTCTACAAATTAAATACATTTACAACTTGTCCATGCCAATAAAATATCCATATACGCATGATCCATGTATACAAAAATATCTTATTGGTTTTGGAGCATCTGTTAATGACTTTTTCACCATTACTGTTCATCAAACTACTAAACTACTCCACGATATCTGCTATCTTCACAAATACTGGCATTTCACCAAACTCGCCACAAGAGTGCTTTCGATGATGTACCAAGCAACAAACGGTAAGAAAAAGGTTTGCTTGAACGGCACTGTAACATCTGTGTCTTGTCTAATGAGGAAAGTATTTTCTTAATTACATAATAATACTATTTTTGGTTTATCCTGTCCTGAAGCCAAAACTGTCCTGCCTTGTTAGTGCGAGTGCAAAGTAGCTCAAGAGACCATTGATTCACAGACAGTGGAAGCGAGGAAGTGAAGTGAGCTGAAAGCAAATCCGGAAGTTGAGGCCAACCAGCTTGTAGCTTGTGGTGTCTCAAACGGCAGGATAAATGACAAT
>NC_064878.1:34966563-34971563 GCF_943734665.1 Anopheles aquasalis | reverse complement strand
GGAAACGTTATGCGTATAGTCAGACATTAAATCATTCAAAATCACTGTTAGTATCTGCGTATAAGGCTGATTTATAACGATGCGACCAACTTAAAAAAAAATTGGATTAAAAAACAATCATCTTTTACGTTGTTCGACAGAGTATTCATTGTTTGCAAAGAAGATGATATATCTTCTCCATTCAATGTATTTTTTTAAATTCATGCTTTAAAATTTCCTTAATCAGTCATATGAATACTGCATTAAAACCAGCTACCATCCTCAGATCTTATACCACCAGAGACTGTGTGGGTGTTCTTTTGGCATTTTTTTTATACATCAATAACAACTGTTAGATACCCAAAAAAAACAAACTCATTTTTCTCTTTAAACATGAATGAATAGACCCATTTGCTTTGAGTCTAAAATCTATATAGAGATAAAAATATTTGAGCAAATGTGAAGAAATTCAACTAGTCTTCCGGGTTTCTGCAAGTAATTAATTTTCATGATAAAGTAACAATTAGCTATAATTGGTTTCATAGTGTCAGATTAATTTTATTTAAATTGCACTTTTCTTTCCGCTACTTCCAAGCCAAATGTTCATTCATTCTGACTTCAAAATATTGTCCGGTGCATGCGAGGATTGAAAGAATATCGGTTGGAACATCCCCAAATCCCAAACTCTAGTCTATGCTGCTTACCCTCTACTTTTTCCCAAACAAAAGGTTGAACACGACCGTTATTTACCCATTTCCACAATGGATGGGCACGAAACAGAAAATCCAAAAAATAACGCATCATCGGACAGCAGTCTTGTGTAAGCATTGGCCAACTTTTTACCATCAATTTGAAAAACAAACTGGACACAAACTGTGCTGTGCCTAAGAGTGGAAAATCGGATTCCCTGACATCCTTCCCGTTACATCTCTGCCGTGCTCGCCAGCATCCCGGTGATTGCACTGAACGATCTCGACGAACATAAACCCTCACTTTTACTAGGTTCCTCCACCCACACTCTTTTGAGGTCTTGTTGCACTAGCCGCACTTGTTCTGCGGAAAGTTTTCTTCATTGTCCTAGCAGCCTCGACAGCCAGGCCTGTATGGTCAATCGTATTGGGTTTAAACTGTTTTTCTTTCACTCCATACCGGAAAATTGAATATTTATTACGTCACATATGGCTTTGGTATACGGTTTTGTTGGCTACAGTCATGCGAACAATTTATTACATTTTTTCATCACTTTACCATTTTTTTATTTCCTTTGTTGCCTCCGTTTTGGCAATGGTTTTAATGTGTTTCCTCAATTTTGAGCGCAATTTTCTCATCACGAAATCTACCATTTCGGAAGGATAAAAAGGAACAGAATGTGAATGCTTAGCAGCAACTGGTAAAATGCTTTATCCTCCATGAAAATCAAGAAAAATTGTTCCACATGAACATTCGTAAAAGGTGCGAATAATTGTATCACTATTGTGAAAAAAGGAATCGATGTTTAAAAAGAACATTATGATCAAATAAGCTTGTAAGCTTACAATTCCTACAGGCGCTTCGCGAGCATGAATTATAGTTTAATTATCGTTGAACGCTGATCAGTTGTAACAGATTAGAGAGTGATTAGATGTAACCTGTTTGACTAAAAATTAACCGTTTTCCGCGCTTTGCTTGTAATATTTTGGCATGAAGTGTCATGCAACTTTTCATTACATACTTATTGTCGTTCTGATCTACTTTTTGCTTTCTGTTGTTCAGGCAGCACAACGAATCACTATTAATCAACCCACATTGATTGGTGAGAAATGTTGAAGTAATGAATTGCGTACAATCAACTAACACGTGTGGACAATGAGGACTATATTTTCAAATGATTTGCATGAATTATACTGTACTGAAATTGCAATAACAACACTTCAGTGCAACTATAAGCGGACAGATGCAGCTGGCAGTCGCTTCGGTTCAACAAATAATTTTCTTGTTAGACAAACTTTTCCCATGGCAATTTCCTGAGACTATACGCTCCTATTATCCCAACAACGGACTGCAGAAAGGATGAGTATCAACACATCTCTATCGCTACACTGAACGGCACCACAGGCCATTGAAGCCGAGCCGAACCCTAGCAATGCGAAATGCGATTTTGGCTTTTCGTATCAAACAGTCTATTGAGAATTAATTTACAGTAATACGACAATGTTGGTAAAGCATAATTAAATGATAACATAACAAACATAACAATGCAAAGCCGTTCGAAAAGGACGGGCTGAACGATTCGACAGCGTCATTGACCAAGCGTACAGAACAACACTGGCCTGCCATTAGTTTACGCTGGCAGTTGAGGACCTACAGTGCATCCTGGTAATAGACTGCAACGAGAAGCTTTCTAAACGAACCGCTGCATTATCTGACACTAACAGGTTTTGTGTTTCTCCAAGAAAGCAATTTACGCACGAACGAGTGATAAATGCGTTATCAGAATAATTTTACCCCATTTTCCTGTTTGTGCGTAGTTGATAGTCTGCTACGTTGCTATTTCAAATATGGTATTGTTTTAATTACAATAGATTGTAGTATTTCATTCCGCCTATAAATGCGTCTAAATTGTTGGAGGAGTAATCGTTAATTCGGGTGAAGCCCATTTTTTGCGACGAAACTTTATTTTTACTTTTTTTGCATAGAAAAACGAGTTTCACATAATTATTCAAAAAATAGTATCAACAAAATTTATGAAAATTAAAATGATTAAAATTAAATAAAAAAGTGTTTAAAATTTCAAATCGAACGGGGAAGTAGTTTTATGGTACGGGAGCTACCGGCTTTGAAACCATAGGTTTTGGAACCGCGCTTTAAAGTAGTGAGCATGATTGAGCCATGTACAGTATGCAAAAAAAGTTTATCCACCCCTTGCAAACAATTTACATTTTGACTGATTTTTCATGGAAACCTTCAGCCTAAAAATGCGTATCACATATCGATAGTTTTGTTTTTTTTTCTTCTTTACTAGTATAAAACAGCACAGCACAGCTAGTATAAAAATGTCCAGCTGCCTTTTCGAATGTGAGACTGATTGAGTAGTTCGGAATGGCAGTCCTTAAGCAATCACTCGACTGATGATTCGTTCAGGTAACTATAACCAGACCAAAAATCAATTGATATTGTCAGTGGAGCGGCAGGTTGGGTAGTAATGGTAGAAAAATACGCCTTCTGAGTCCCACAATGAAAAAAAACCTGTATTATCGTCAAGAAGGGATTACAGCCCCACGTCATATCAAAAGATGCAATATCTCTCAAGACTCAAAAATGTACATAATCCTGTTTTATTTTAATTTTACATCAGCTCGGTGTCGCATCAACAAAAGCTTTGGAATGCAAGTACGCAATTGATATTTACAGTAAAGGGGCTAGCGGTATGCTTTATGCAATTAAAATTAAAATACTTCAAATGATCTGGATAATAAAATAAATGGAATTACCACGAGGAAGGAACGAAGCGGCCAGTAGGATTTCTCCCAAATCATTTGTGGAACGATTGCGAAAGCAGCTGATCTGGCAACGATAACTGGTAGGCAACGCGTTCTCAAAAGAGAGCGTCGCGAAGATGATGAGACGACCTTTCCGCCGCACAGAAAACCGATACAACGCTCAATTTACGAACATCCATTTTTCGTAATTCTCAATCATTGCCCGTCCAACCGGATCAGTTCAATAGGTCTCGAAGACTGCATACTTGAAAATTTTTTAAAAAAAATGAGCAATAATGGTAAAGAACATGCGTTGGATGGCATCATGCGTTTTGTTCAAGTGGATCTTTATAATGGAAGCTTTCTCGCCACTAGTCTTTTTAAGCCTCATTTTGGCGATCTTGCCGGAATCGCCCCAGCACATTGCCAGAAGAAAGTAAAGTTATCATTAAACAGCCAAGAGCATACGAATGATGTGATTTAAGTGGCACCACATAATGAAAGCTAATGAAAACAGATAATCAACAGATTACTCGCAAGCCATGACCACAGCTCTTATTGGCAAATAAAAATTGGCACCATGACATAGCAGCGCATATGCGACTGTCCGCCACGTGATTTTTGCTAACGTACTCCAGATCACCCCGCAGCTCCACGCGATGATGTTCGAATACTAGCGAAGCGGTTGGTTGAGAAGCAGATGCAGAGCTTCGGATAACAGCATTTGGTTGTTGATCGAGGACTAGTACAACCTCTCAAGCCACCATCTTGCCGAGCTTGGTCACCAGCGGATTGCCGGCTAGCTCGGGACGCTGCGTTTTGTTCTTCAGCACGGCTGCAACGTGGCGTTGATGGAGAACACCTTCGAGGGATTCGTAACGAGCAGTTCTTTGATTTTGTACAAAATTTGGCGCACGTGGTGCATAAGTGGCCCCGATATCGCGCTTCGGGAAATTCGGGTCTGTTAAGCGAATGGATGCTCCGCATCAACAGGGAAATCCGGACGCATGGTGGTGGTTAATTATCACGGAAAAAATCAAAAACCCGTGTCGGAAAAGCCCGGAATTGGAATTCGAAAAAATATAGAATCTAGCTTGCTTCAGATTCAACCCGATTTCAAAGCGACCTTCCTAAACGTTTATCTACAGTGATGATCGTTGAAGTATGTGCATTATCAGTTCGCTCTCACTCTTGCACAAGAGAGAGAGCGAGAGAGGCGTGGGGCGTGTGTGTGTGTGTGTGTGTGATCTCCGTTCTGAGCTCACTCCGTGAAATCGGGATTTTTTTAAGTTTCTTGGAGGTTTTTGATGAAAATAAAGGTGGTAAGAGTGAATTCAAGTCGTTTCCAAACTCCCGCCGTCGTTCTCTTTAGAAAGGTGGGTCGGAAAAGTGTGAGAAACCAGGAGAACCGCAGCGCGAAAGATTCCCAAATTGAACGAACGAAATAAGCATAAAGTAAAGTAAGAGTTGATAAACTGCTAAGTTAGTAGAAAATAGTGCATTCCAAACCAAAAGAGTCACGCAAGTGCACCGAGTGAAAAAAAAAGGCTGGTGGTGAGTCAC
>NC_064878.1:34924063-34961563 GCF_943734665.1 Anopheles aquasalis | reverse complement strand
ATCAATTACATGTGTTTTTGGCCACAAAAAATATAAATCGACGAGATAAGTTGATTTCTGAACATCTTCTTTAATATTTTAAGATGTTTTTACTGTATATTAGCGATTGAAGAACATTGAATCCATCATAACGGCCGCCGGCTTTACACTCTAGCCGGTGATACATGAAGCGTAAACTCAAGCGTAAATATAAAATTAATTCACACTTGAACATGTTTACATAACCGGGTTGAGACGTGTAATCCGAATTACACTGAACTTTTATCGACTTTTGTGAGAAAAATAGGATCTTTTTTCCGAAGAAAAAGATTAAAAACGCTAGTAATGATCACTTGCAAACAGCGTTTACGCTAGGATTTATGCTCCGTGGACCTATAATCTTTTTTACACCGTGTAAACGGCAAATGTAAACTTTTTGGCATTACATTCTGAGTTTACGCTAGAGTTTACGCTTCGTGTATCCCCGGCTTAATGCCAAAAAGATTATACTTATGTCAAAAAGATTATAGGCCCGCGGAGCGTAAATCCGTGTGTAAAAGAAGCGTAAACTTAGCACCAACATGAAGCGTAGCGTTATGATGGATTCAATGCTCTTCAATCGCTAATATACAGTAAAAACATCTTAAAATATTAAAGAAGATGTTCAGAAATCAACTTATCTCGTCGATTTATATTTTTTGTGGCCAAAAACACATGTAATTGATGTAATAGCATAGTGTAATTGCAGGTGCACGAATGTAATTGCAGTTGACGTTTCGGTATAAACTTTTATGCGATTATGCCTGCCACACGAAGCGTAAACTTTTTGGCATTACATTCTGAGTTTATACGAGAGTTTACGCTTCATGTATCGCCGGCTTTACACTCTGAGTTTATACCAGAGTTTACGCTTCATGTATCCCCGGCTTAAAAGCAAGCGTAAACTCAGCACCAACATGAAGCGTAGCGTTATGATGAATTGAATGTTCTACAATCGCTAATATACAGTAAAAACATCTTTAAATATATTAAAAGATGTTCACAAATCAACTTATCTCGTCGATTTATGTTTTTTGTGGCCAGAAACGCATGTAATTGATGTAATAGCATATTGTAATTGCAGGTGCCCGAATGTAATTGCATTTGACGTTTCGGTATAAACTTTTATGCGATTATGCCTGCCACACGAAGCGTAAACTTTTTGGCATTACATTCTGAGTTTATACGAGAGTTTACGCTTCATGTATCCCCGGCTTTTAACTTTCTTTACGGATTTCTTATTTCTCAAAGCGAGTCCAGCATCCGAAACAGGCTTCATAACTGTCATTTTTTTTTATTCATGACTTCATCTGGTTATTTAATACACCCCCCCCCCCTCCCAATACCTTTCGTGCTTGTTTTGGTCTCCGGAGGAAATCTTGTGCTCCTAAAAAAGTGGGAAATTCTTCACGTTTTTACCTTTTCCGTGCGCTAGAAGAACAAGGCAGTTTGCGATTTTGTCGTGTTTCTTCCGGGCAGGATTAGATTTTCCGACTTTCGTGGATTTCTCGGATTTTCCTTGGATTTCCTTGGATTCCCTTGGATTATTCTCATATTCGTGTTCATAGTGGCGGCAAAACAGCGGCTCTCTGTTTAGTTAATCTTCGGATTAAAAATCACTTGCTGATCCATCGTAAAAAGTGATGCTTTTAGCTCGATTGTAATCCAACGTAGTCCCCAATATCAAAGCGATGGTAAGGAGACCGGTTGGCGGTTGACCTATTTTTAGAGTAGATCTATAATTAGTGCTAAATGGCACCGGCCGGCCCGTATTTCTCAGGGCCCTGCAGTATCCATTGAAATTAGTATATCTATCTTTCTCTCAATTCCAGGCTCTCCTCGGAGCGCAATTAGTCATTACGCTGATTATGGTCAGTGTAATTCAAAAACTGAGTCCGCACTTCTCACTAGCCAGGTGGATATTATGCTCCACCGGCCTCACACGTTACCTGCACCCGACGGATGACGAGCTGAAGAAACTGTCCGGAGTTCCGCGGGAGAAGAGTAAAGGAAAAAAAGATAAAAGAAATGGCCATCAGCATCAGTTGCACGGAGATAAGGCATCTTCATTTCACATTCCTCGTAGCCTCGACATTCAACTCGAGACGACGCCGATTTCTCCTTACGATGTCGTGCATTTACGCTTTTATACCGAATACCAATGGTTGGTGGATTTTAGTCTGTATGCCGCCATAGTGTACGCTACGTCGGAGGTAAAGACACAGATAGCATTAAAGTACATTACAACCGGTGTCTAACAGTGTTTTTTTCTTGCAGGTGTACCACTGCTTCTTTCCCTTAAAAGAGGAAATTAATCTTAGTATGCTGTGGTGCCTTCTCGTTGTGTTTTTTGCATTGTATCCTTTTTATTGAATTCTTCCTCACAAGATTTCTCCGTATATTCGTAACATTCCTTAACAATTGTTTTTCAGTAAACTGCTCGCCTCTCTAACAGTGCAATATTTTCAAAGCGATGAGTCAATCGGAGAGCGTTCCACTTGTATCGTGACGGGTTTAGCATATCTGCTGATTGCTATGATTATTTTGATTGTACCGGAGCATACGCTTGAGGTTGGGCTGGATAAAGCGTATCACAGCTTTAACGAAAGTGCATCTAGCTTTTTGGAGGGCCAGGGCCTCAATTCCTCGTAAGCATGGCTGAGATACCGTCTACTAAGGCGATGACCAGCTCTACAGTTTTCTGATGAGACACATTTTCATATAATTTTCAGCGGACCAGCATCCAAAATTGTGGTCAAATTTTTCATTGCCGTTAGCTGCGGTATTTTAGGTGCGCTATTCACTTTTCCCGGATTGCGAATGGCTAGGATGCACTGGGATTCTTTGAAGTAATTGTACAAATCATCGCTTACTGCTAAACGCAATATTGCTAATAATTTCATACTACTTCACAGATTTTGTCAAGACAGAGTTTGCCTTAAACTGATGTTGAACGTAAGTTTCGCTTTGCCCTTCCTGTTGGTAATTTTGTGGGTAAAACCCATCAGTAGAGATTACCTTACGGCACGAATCTTTTCCGGAATGAATGGACCCCTGTGAGTACCTAAAGCTGTCGTTATTCGGCAATCCGTAAAATAACTAACGAAATTTATATTGTTTTCTTTCATAAACTCAGACTTTCTACGGAAGCATTTGAAACAATCCGACTGATAGCGGTGGTAGTGGCTGTACTTCTAAGGTTTATGCTAATGCCTATTTACTTGCAAGCATACCTCAACCTTGCCCACGAGCGCGTTGAGGAGCAGAAGAAAGAAGCGGGGCGCATAACAAATATAGAACTACAGAAGAAGATCTCTTCAATTTTCTACTATCTTTGCGTCGTTACACTACAGTACGTTGCGCCGATCTTGATGTGCTTATTCTTCACTCTAATGTACAAGACCCTTGGTGATTTCTCATGGTCGGGTATTCTTAAACAATCTGTTATGGACGATGAATGTTCCGCGGATTTAGAATACGAAAAGTCGATGCTTGCTGCAATGACAACTGATCATGCACTGTTTGATACAAATGATTTCGCCACCGTAACACCAGAGAGTGAGCAGGAATTGGGATCCAACATTCTGTCCACTGCCCAGAGCTTCCACCTTTCGCTACAAAGCCTTAAATCAGTGTTCACCAAAGAAGTATATCGCGGAATTTTCGGATTCGCCACATGGTGGAGTTGCTTTAGTTGGTTTGCGGCTTCTTCCCTTGGCATGGTTTATCAATCCTACTTCACCAAATCGTAGATCAATAAGAAACTAAGTTTGAATACACAATAATGTAAATGCGGAACAATTGTCACCAGCGATCATACTCTAGTAATTGTTTACACAATTTTGCATAGCATCGATAAAGCAAATTGATTTGTTACCCCGGTATCAGTTAACTGTCCGTATGCCAAATACTGCCGAAGGACAATATCATTAGTCACTGTTTGCTTTATTTTTTGGTTTTATCGTACCCCCTGAGCTTTTTATAAATACAGTTTTACTTTTCATCGAATCAAAAGAATGTATCGAAACTAAATCGTAGGCTTAGATTAATTCATTCGTCACAATAAAAGCATTTTCTAGTTATATTTGTTATATACATTTAAGTAAACCTTGTTTGTCCTACTTTTTAATGTTATACGAAACACATTTATGGAGAAAGGTAATGTGCCACAAATGTATGTGTTCCAACATTTAACAAAAGATTTGCTTGTCCCGTTGCAGAATACACGGAAGAATAGAAAACGTCTCAATGTTTTTTTTCATATTAGAGGAAATGGGTAGCACGGACTTCGGAATGGCTGGACTGATTTGAATCTGTTACGTATCATCATTGAATCATCGAATGCTATAATTAAAAACGGATTGGACAAAACATGCGTTGGTATGCGCAACGTCGATTTCATCAAATTTTTTATCCTGGATGACCCGGGAAGCCTTTTCCCGATCGAGTCGAATTGAAGTCGTTCAAATTGATGAAAAGGCCAATACGTGCATGGGAATACAAAAAACAACTCCTTGTTAAACTGTGACTGCTTAGCCGGTTGAAAGGACTAAAGTAAAGTGATTTGCTGTGTGATAAAAAAAGATCGCTGTAATATTGAAGCTGGGGATGGATATTTTGGACTCGGATTATTCTAGGAACGTTGGCACGTAGAGAGTTCCCAATCTTTTTCTTGATTCTCGCTTAACCCCTTATCTTATTCGCTTATTACCACGATCTTTCAAATTATGTGTATATTTTTATCTTGTAGAATAAAACCTGTAGCTTATTTCGTCATATTTTTTTTAATTTGCATGCAGCAAAAATCAGTAAATTGAATTTTAAGTTTGAATGACCAGTTTAGCCGCCACCAGACCCAAATCAGTTTTTAAATTGTTATTCATCAATTGATCTACTTCTCGCTTATTATGCTGTTGAATTTTCCTGTGTTATTAATTGTAAAAATGGTTGATTGTTGAGTGAAGTCATTGTTTGCGAGTATATGTGCCGGAAAAGTGACTTTTTTCTGAATCTTAAAAGGTGTGTAAAAATATCTTTTCGTGTTTGCAATCTTCACGTGCGGGGTTTTTAAAATGGTTATACAGAGTGTAGAATAGCTATAAAGTATGGGAATAGTCGAGAAAGAGAGATGTTTCAACTCGAGATTAAGCTGTATCTACTAGCTAAACGGCCTTGTCACAGGTCTCGGGAAAACTTTGCAAATCTTACGGAATGTCTTACCCTGGAATCATTCGATTACAGTCTGATGGCCGATCAGGAGTATAAAACATCTAAATTTGAAAATATTTGATTACCAATCCCGATATTTGATTACCTGTCCTAACGATGCAAATGAATGTCCATCTGATAGAGTAAAGTCTGGTAAGTTAGCCGCAAGTGGTAATTGTTATCAATTGTCGCTTTTCCCGTATCCTTGGCCGATATTCCACGCGGTGGCTGAGCATTTTCATCGAGCAAAATAGTTTAATTTAGTCGTTTTTGATATTTTACTTTTTTTCACAAGTCTCGGTCGAAATTGATTAATTGTTGCTTTTAATGATCATTAGTAACCATTTTGGCCAATAAGGCCTGCAAATTGAAGACTTCTAACATTTTCGATGGTTGGTGGTTCTCTCATCAATGAATCACTACTTTTAAAATTTTTAAACCGCACTTTGCACTGTGTTTCAGTGAGAGCATGCCCACCGTAACCTACAATAAAAATTTGATGCGATTCGGCCACCAAGTTTTTGAGATGGAGGCAAAGTTTTTTAGAACGGAACTTGCCATTACAATTGCAATGAAATTATTTTTTATAGTGTTAAATTAGAAAAAATGCACACCGATTATGTTTCACGGTTGCCTAATGAACAAAATAAACCACTTAGACTGACTTAAAAGCTCTATTTGGCGTAGTTTTAGATCGAAAAAGTCGGTTTCATATGCATACACCTGGTAGACGCGATAAATTCTACAAATGACATCGTGATAGAAATATGATAAGAAAAATGGACCAATGAAAAGAAACCACCCCGTGTACCCGTATGAAATCGGGTAAATCACCTAGTATGGAATATAGAACTAGAGTAATAACTATTCCATTCCGTTTAACATATAATACGATTGCACAGAATGTTCTAGACACCATATCACCTCTTATATTTCGAACCTATTTTTGTGCTATTTTTGGTCGTTAGCTCCGTTCGCTCTAGCCGTCGTGCTGTGATATAACCGATTAAGTTATTTTAAGCATGTACCAAGTATGGTTCAGTGCACGAAACAGTACTGTGCCTCACTCATTGATTAGATCGGACTGAGTAAACTTGCACGAACTCTGGTGTTAAACCATTGTTAGTAACCAACGCCACTATACCAAAGTTATAATACCATAGTGAGGTAATTGATTAACGCTTAAATGAACGATTTAAGATATTGTTTTATTTACGGTATAGCATATTGTGATTCTCTCTTTCGATGTAAGAAATGGCAAAAGTTCCGGCAATTGGCATTGATTTGGGGACGACGTATTCCTGTGTAGGAGTGTTCCAGCATGGAAAGGTTGATATTATCGCGAATGATCAAGGGAATCGGACAACACCCTCGTACGTGGCGTTTACCGATACCGAGCGGCTTATTGGCGATGCAGCCAAAAATCAAGTAGCAATGAATCCAAATAATACCATTTTTGGTAAGTCAGCGGCTCACTAAATGATAAACAGTTTAAATTAGAATGATTATCACGTGCCTTGCGTTCATTCGATAGATGCGAAGCGGTTGATCGGCCGTAAGTTTGATGATCCAACGGTCCAGAGTGATATGAAGCACTGGCCGTTCGAAGTAGTAAGTGATGCTGGTAAACCGAAGCTGGAAGTGGAATACAAGGGCGAGAAGAAATCTTTTTTCCCTGAAGAAGTCTCATCAATGGTGCTCACGAAGATGAAGGAAAGTGCTGAAGCTTACCTCGGAAAGAATATTGCAAACGCTGTTATAACCGTTCCTGCGTACTTTAACGATTCTCAGCGTCAAGCCACAAAGGATGCAGGAGCAATTGCTGGTTTAAATGTGCTACGAATCATCAATGAACCGACAGCTGCTGCCATTGCGTACGGGTTGGACAAAACTGGCGTGGGTGAGCGGAATGTTCTCATCTTTGATCTCGGCGGTGGAACCTTCGACGTTTCTATCCTCACTATTGAGGACGGCATTTTTGAGGTCAAGTCCACTGCAGGCGATACACATCTGGGAGGAGAAGATTTCGATAACCGAATGGTCTCACATTTTGTGGAAGAGTTTAAACGTAAGAATAAGAAGGACATCTCGTCCAACAAGCGAGCATTGCGTCGTCTACGTACGGCATGTGAACGCGCGAAGCGCACTTTGTCAGCATCAACTCAGGCAAGCATTGAAATCGATTCACTTTTCGAAGGGATTGATTTCTATACTTCGATGACGAGGGCCCGTTTTGAAGAACTCAACTCAGACTTGTTCCGCGACACTATGGAGCCAGTGACTAAAGCACTACGGGATGCCAAGATGGATAAGGGCAGTATACACGATATAGTTTTGGTTGGTGGATCCACTCGGATTCCGAAGGTGCAGAAACTTCTGCAGGATTTCTTTAATGGGAAAGAGTTGAATAAATCCATCAACCCCGACGAGGCTGTCGCATATGGTGCTGCAGTGCAAGCGGCGATCCTTCAAGGAGACACTTCGGAGGCGGTCCAGGATTTACTTTTGCTGGATGTCACACCACTGTCGTTAGGAATCGAAACGGCCGGAGGAGTCATGACCGTTCTGATCAAACGAAATACCACCATCCCAACCAAACAGACGCAAACCTTCACCACCTACTCGGACAATCAACCTGGCGTACTGATTCAAGTCTTTGAGGGAGAACGAGCTATGACGAAGGACAACAATCTTCTTGGAAAATTTGAACTCAGTGGTATTCCACCTGCTCCGCGCGGAGTGCCGCAAATTGAGGTTACTTTCGATATTGATGCTAACGGTATCATGAATGTATCTGCCATTGAGAAATCGACTAACAAAGAGAATCGGATCACAATCACTAACGATAAGGGTCGCCTCAATAAGGAGGACATAGATCGTATGGTCAATGAGGCAGAAAAGTTTCGCAGCGAGGATGAGAACCAACGCCAAAAGATTTCGGCCAAAAATTCTTTGGAATCATATTGTTTCAACATGAAGTCAACTATGGACGAAACAAGTGTTAAGGAAAAGGTACCCGATGCGGACAGGACGCTTATTTTGGATAAATGTAATGCGACTATTTCGTGGCTGGATGCAAACCAGATGGCGGAAAAGGATGAGTTTGAGCACAAACAAAAAGAGCTGGAAGCCGTCTGTAGTCCAATCATTCAGAAATTGTATCAAGGTTCTGGCGAAATGCCGGCAGGCGGTAGGCCAGGAGCAAGCGGTCCTCCACCGACATCTGGTGCCGGCCCAACGATTGAAGAAGTAGATTAAGAACGGCATGCTTGCAAAAATGTACTTTTTTCGGTGTCCGCCTTAGCCGCGTGCTGGATCATCGGACCAACATTCATCATTTTTTTTATGAAAATGCCAATATTGTGTTAACTTTTTTTAATATCAACATGTTTTATGAAAACTCGACGGGGCTATCTGGAAAATAATGTTCTGATAAAGTGCTTAACCCCCATCGGTCCCTCCAGAATTGCATCGAACCGGTTCTTGTGTATGCGCGCGCATACACACAATTTTGCCTTAAAAATTGTGTAGTAAAGCCGGCAAATAGAAAATCAAGTTTTTTGAGAAAAAGTTTTCAAGTTTTCTCAATTTTTTGGCACATTTCCTGCAAATATCGTATCGATGGTCAGCATAATCAAATTTGGCACACTTTCATAACATGCACATTTTGGTTAGTTTTGTTAGTGCAGATGTAGCAACGGCCGTTTTCGGTTGTTGGTGTCAAATGGCGAATTGGACGAACATTATGCGAAACATTAGCAGCATCATTATCAGTCGGTCTTGTTTTGTGTCTTACTATGTGTGGATGGACAAGAGGCATTCCCAATGCTTTGATAAACAACCGACGACGAATATTATGGCTCCCTTTTTTTCAGTCCGGAAACAATTCCGTGAACAAATAATGGCTACTAATATTGCATACTACAGAGCCATTTGCCAACGATTTATTTTTCCTTTGCAAGTAATGGGTTCCATTTGATCCATGGTGTCAATCCCTCCTTTACTCTTCTTGTAAGTACTCAACTATGTTTGGCTTTTTAATTTTTTGATTAATGTTGATCCTGACAGCATTACAGTACATGCTCAACAAAATGACAAATTGGCAGCGACGAGGGACATACGGCAACGTAACGGCTTGTAATTTGCGGTCATAAATAGCTTCACTAGAATATATTAGATTTGTGCGCATATCAACCAAGGCTAATAGAATTGCATTCCTATTTTCAATTCTTCAGCCGAATCATATGAGGTAAAAAATTGTCGCATGTTACATGTTGATCATATATTCTGTCTGTCAAATCCAAAAAATACGCCAGCATAAGTTGCTTTTGGGAGTGGTGTATCAATCACGATAATTATAAATTTGTGTATTGTATGCATACCATCTTTGAAACACCTAAAACCAAAATTACCATGCCATATTTGGCAGATTTGGATGCAATATATTTACGGATGAATATATATTTTGATGCAATATATAAATAACTGAATTCATATTTCCAAAGCAGCGAAAAGGATTGTTTTTGGCTAAATACAAATGGCAGATGTATGTGTATGCGTACGCATACACAGGAACCGTTTTGTAACTATTTCATCTCTGGCGATACTACACATGCCTAAAAATTTTTAGTAAAATATTTCTATTCTTTGATCAAAAGATTTAAGAGAAATTCAGACCATTTGATCGAGCCGTTTTCGAATAATTTGATGTTTTCGAACCACATTGTGTGGGCGCGCATACAAAGAACCGATGAGGGTTAAAGATTGTTCATTGATCTAAACATTTTACACAATACTCTTGAATGGCTCAGCATTCACAAAAAACTGTAAAAAATAAATGAAGTTTAAAAAAATTACATACCTTAGCCCCGCTGCCATAATCTACTTAAATCTAATTAAATACCTTTGTTTGACAATAAAATGACTGAAGTATGAAAATGATTGAAGCAAACACTTGACTCTTTATTCAATCTCCTTCATTCGTGGAACAGATTAGTGTACGTCTCATTAGAAATCTCGCAATCATTTGAAGAAACTCAAGCGGTTCGTATATGCATCGCCGGTGTATATCGTAAGGCGGTACGAAATTTAATTGAAATTAAAATTCCCATTTAAGATACAGTAATTTTTCACTAGAATTTATGTTGAATTAAGGAATTGTATCAGGAGATAAAAATGGCCAATAAAGCATACGAGTAAGTAATTTATAATTGCCAAATCAATGCTTAATACAAATATCAGTCTTGTACTGGTGCGGAAAGACTGACTTAAATAACAAGCTCTCCAGAAAAGGATTAACACAATGCCAATATCGTAGTAATTGAACTATTCTCACGAAGTATGTGCTTCGTTCATGTTGTTCAATGCTTATTGAAAGAACTGCAGCGTTTTATTTTTTCCAGGGTAATAGGTAAATTGTGTATGCGTCCGTAACATTATCGTTTCAATCAACTTCTCATTTTCTGTTGTTTTCTGCCCTTCTCTAAAGATATATCAGTCTATGCTCAATATTTCACAAAGATAATATAAGTTTAATATTCAATGTGTTCAACATAAATTTCTACTTTTTCTCGCATTGCTCAAATATGAACATCCATAGTTTTCTGTTCTTTTCGGTTCAGCTAGTGACTATAGTCGCTCGTAATGGCAATATCGTTTAACAATGCACTCAAGATTTTTTTCGATTTTAGATAAATGCTCCCCCTTTTTTACAAATGCACCGTATCGTTTGAGCTTAGTTATAAATCTGATGAATTTTAAAAATCAATCACACTGGCGAAGATCTGACAGAAAAACAGACGCAATTATTGCATTAAAATATAATATTTATATTTCATTAGGAAAACCAACTGCTTATAAACATGTTGAAATTGTAATTGGAAATCATTTTCCACATCGAATCGACATTCATTTACTGTCCCAAGTCCGTTATAACAATACCCCTGACTTAGATTGGTTCTATTTTAATTATACGTCCTATTGTAATGCCCGTTCAGAATGCAAACTTACTATCTAATTCATTAAGCTGCAAGTATTTTCGAAAAATTGGTGGAAACAATCACGAACGAAAAACAGCAAACATGTTATGAAGAATATATTCTGTAGAACATTTTAATGGGGCATTTATGACTTTTGCTTCTATTTTGCTCTGAAACAAAATAGTCATCTCTACTGCGTTTGTATAAACCAAATTTAGAATGCTTCATACCCCGTGCAACCATGTTACTGAGCATCGCAACTTATCGCCGTTTATAGCTAAGCATGTACCGTTAAAGTTGATTATTTACCTTACAATAGAACATTTAAGCCAACATGAACATGCTAAAGTACATGGTTTTGTGTTATACGTGTTTTGTCTTTGTTCTTGGATTCCTCGTTTAGAAATTATATCCATTAATTTTCACATATTTCATAAGTTTACTTCCTGAAATAAATGATGTTATATTGAAGAAAATTGATGCTGGCATTTGTATCGCAATCAATGTACAAACATTGGTCTTTAGAGATTAGATGTTATTTTTTCATGGAAATATCATTTGAGAAGCATCAATGAAACAGAAAAATCGAGTCTTTCAAACGATTTATATTTGTTAAATGCTATTATCTTAATTGCAATTAATAGAGATTTCGTTTGTTGATAGGACAATAGCTTCAGTAAGCCATAATTGAGACACGACTGTTATTTAATGAATTCAGAAAAAAAAATCACAGCCATACCCTTACATTTAATCGTATCGCTGTAAAATATTTGAAGGTGTGTGGTAATTATGGTAAAAATACTTTTCAAAAAAGTTAAATCGAAAACATTACATTTTTAGCAGAATCACGTGGTCTGATTTTTGTTTAATTCATCGTATCGCGTTGATTCAAAATAAATTAAGATTAAATTTACCGTCCCTGTGAAGCGACACTGATTCGATTTGAACATTTTCGAGTTCCGGTTTTTATTCTCGTAGTCGTTGAAGATTCCCACTAGCTCATAGAGGTACTATGGCTGCACACACTGGGATCTCTCATCAGGTTCGGGACCTTACATATTGGAGCTTAGCACACGCACGGTTTACTGCACGTGCTTAGTAGTTCTTCAATGTGTCTCATGTTCATCATTAACTTTTAAAAAATTCCATAAAAGGTTCCTATATAACATTTGCCTATAGTCATCACTATTTTGGTAGTTACAACACGCTGTCTATTACTTCAGCAACTCGGTGGAACTACACGGTCCATCAAAACACCCTCCAGTGCTATCGCTAACTGAGCGCTGACTAAGGTTTGGAGAGAACTGTAATAATTTTGATATACTTAGCATGGGTAATCATGATCCATCAATTTATTTCAATTGATTTACCTCTTGTGTTTCATCCACCGACGGAAGTATTATGTCATCTAGGGAATTAGGAGTCATAGGGCTTGGGGTGGTGAGGATCGGCCTATTCATAGGGCACGATATCACATCGCCAATAATGATGTTTGGTTTAATTTTTTGCAGCTGTTGTTGTTCTTGAAGTCGCGCTAAATGTTTCTTCATTTCTTGTCGAAGCTCCTTCTGCTGTATTTCCTGCTCAAACCGGCGCATACTGTAGCTTCGAACAGATGAGGTCGTGCTGTGCACGGAAGCTAAACTGGGTCTTCGGGAACCTTCAATTTGGAAATTTTGGACATCATTCGAATACAGCCCGCAGTTCAGAAGAAACCAATGAAAAAAGAGAAAAACACACGGACCACTTCATCAATCGGATCATATTTTAACATCACATCGATTTACTGTGGGTGGGCATAATACGCTATTTAGTTGATTAAAGCAAACAACAGTTGTGATATGAAAGATAGGAAAAACATTTAGGTCAGTTTGTGAAATGCTGACAAGCTGATAGTGCGACTTTCGAATGAAGCTTGATGAAGAGATGTAACAAAAGATAAAAATATGAACATTTTGAACGCAGCCGCAAACACATAAATTTACATAAAACATCTGATCATATTATATTGCATGGTGAGCTTCGCTGGGACTCAAAGTCCCATACATAATCTTCTCCAGCTGTTAGAATTCTAAACTGTAGCTATTAAATCGCAATGGGTTATAAAATGGTTGAATACTAAACCAGAAGTGAACGTTTAGTCATGGCACTAATATCAATGAACATTATTGAAAAGTATAAAACGACCGCAACAAAAGCAGTTCGCACCAATTTAAATAAATGGGAAATGTGGACCTAATATATGAACTATAAACATATGATTCACGAAAGCGATGAAAAACTATCAATAATTTGTGGTCTTCAGTTTCATTACCAGATATGTTAATGTGTGTGTGTTGTTAAATCATTTCGCCATATTGCTTATATGCATGAAACATCTCTGAAATAAGTTTGTGGGTTATAGAGGAATAGGAATAAATGATAACGCAAACTTACGCTCAAAACACCTCACAACGGAAAATCCAGACGAATAACGACGAATAACATACTCACAACAACACAACATTCACACTCAACGAGGGAACACCTACGCACTTCTAAATAAATACGAGTGGCTATTTCTGTCTACCTAATTGTAAATTTGCAATCAACTCGTGTATTACAAACATCTTTTAGCTAACGTAGAGTGTTTCGAATCTTCCCGGCTTATGCGAACAACTCATGTATACAGTTGAACTATATTAGGAATAATAGCTAGTTCCAATAAAATAACGTAAATCGTACAAATATCATCCACTTAGTGTCAACACCCGCGACATAATCCAGCCTGTCATATCTATTATGTGATTTACTACTTGGAACAAAAAAAAATCTAAACACCAGGCTATTTGGTTATTTCAATAATTGTTTGATCAATATGTTCAATATAATACAAATAAAGACAAAGATGTCCTTTAAATCAAACTCTCAATCTGTTGCTGGTACGAACGGTATTCAAATCATCCATGAATTCATAAATATTTTTGAAAAAAACGACCATCAGATGATCGTTTCTATTACTATATCTAGTTTCTTTTACTATATCTAGTATCGTTTCTATTACTGTACTAGACAGTAGATTAATCGTTGTATATGCTCTAAAAACAAATCCAACGACGGACAACAGTAACGTCAGACATGTGACCAGAGATTTCATATTCGCCGTTTGCAAGGAGAACAAGTGATTAAAAGTGAAAGCACTACGTTTGTCGAAAAGATGCCTGGAATAATTGCACATTTACGATTATAGATACTGGGAACAAAAGAATGCATTCAGAAGAAATTATGATCTAAGACATTGACTATACTAGAGCCGCCCAAACACGTAAGCGACACGGAACGTACAGCGTTGGGATTGATAACCAAATGGTTCTGGTAGGAGTAAAAGTTCTGCTAGAACTCGTTGAGAAAGATTCAGAGGAATAGAGGTTGTGTGGACAGGGTACGGAAATGAAAGGATTTAAGGAGATATTCTTTAATAATCAACAGTTGTCGTAGCAGGAGAGGAGTAATTGTGTTTTACCGCAACGTTTGCCACTTCGCTAGCCGGTGTAGGCAAGGCTCCCAGCTCGACGCTTTCATTCAGGTCGTAGCTGTAACGATTGATAAACCGATCGACTGTCCCGTCCTGCTCCTCATCGTCGATGCTGGATTCATCGTTAGTGGAGGCGCCTGCGTAATGGTACGGTGCCGGATTTTGCTCCACGCTTTCGCAACTGCTACCAGCTTGCAACTTGTGACTCTGGTTCTTGTGATCGCCGCTGCTGTTGTTAGTGGTTGTGGAGGTGTGGCTGTTGCCCACCAGGGCGGTAGCTTTGCAAAATTTTGAAAACAACTTATTGTGCGATCTGAGTGACGGTATGTCCAAGTACAGTAGCTGCTTCTGATGTTCTAGCTGGCGCTCCAGATACTTGGTCATATTTTCGTCGCTCAGATAGCTGCCGGGGTGCTGGGAATCGGTACTATTGGATTTACTATTTCTAATTGCAGATATGTGACATGATACAAGCAATATGGCGGCTGATCGTGCCGCACCTGTACGGGAGGTCGAGACCAAAACCCCTTTAGAGCCGTGTAGCGGTGCACTCGACGCTCGCCGATTGCCATAGGAACCGATGGAACCGCTTGAGCGCTGACTGGAACGAGATGACGGTCTTGCAGACTGTATTGTCAATGGTATCCCTGTGTCAATGATATCCCAATGGTAGGTTCAAAAGGAAGCGCGTCAAGCAGTAGCGATTCCCGCGATGGTAACGACGAGAAGTATATTCACCATCGGTCGTCAAGCCCAACAATTGAGACACGGGTTTTAAAGGTGTAGTTTGTGTGCGCGACCAATGTGATGTGTTTGTGCGCCGTAGTGTTTATGTTAGTAGACCGTTACATGGTAGCATGAAAGTAGAGACGAAACAGAAAAAATGAAATGCATAGAATCACGGAGCACGCTAGAGCTACTATGTACTGAAAACAAGGGGATAGCTAAAAACATTTCTCTACAGTGAAAAATAATTATTGCAGCCACAAAAACTCGTACACGCCACCATAACATAAAATATACTGTCATTTTTTCTTTATTTCTAAACCTATGTAAAGTCCGCTTGGCAATGTTAGAATCAAGTAAACGTTAGTGAAAACTGCTTTCTTATTCATTATACAAAGAACTGAAAGATAAACAATCTTATTTTTCACAAGTCGATATATTTTGCGCCATCGTTCATTAAGTATATTTAATGGCACACTCTATTCTGGGTATAATGTGCTTTACTTCGTGACAAAATAATAATGTTGAAAATTCACAAAACACTTAGAGCCATTGAAACTTCAGTTGAAGGACACAGCGAAAGAAAGAAAACACGCAAATCTAAATAGAGCCTTCAACTACACACCACCGTGGTGCCGTGTGAAATCAAGGCTCCATGATCAAAAATAGAGAAGCGAAATATGAAATGCACTATTGCAGGTAGAAGACAAAGTGAGGAATGGTAAAAATAGCTAAGGAGTCTAAATGTCTCGTTGTCAGCATATCATACCTGTATCACTGGAGAATAAAATTGGTGGTGCAAGATTCGCATCGCCAAAGTGCCTTGGTCGAGGATACTTTGTTTTACTGAATAAATGCAGTACCATGCAAATTAGACCAGCGAGCACTGCAATGCCGCTGGTAACTCCGAAAAGCGTCGGAAGATCTGCAGTAATAGTGGCCATGTCTGTGAAATGGACAATATATTAAACCCGCTCTGGCATTGTTCGACTAGTTTTTTTTTTATCTAAACATACGGCTGTCTTCATATTTATATAAACATGTAATTTTCTATTTAGATACCAACGATAACAAAGTACTAACTTACAACTGTCGCATTTTCTCCTGGTATCGTTTAAATTAGCAAATGTTTCGGGCCTTGGTCCCTTGCCTTGGCATTTTCACATACAGTCTGCAAACAAAGTTTATCCACGCCTTCAAGCAATTTACAAGTTAACTGTTTTTTCATAAGAACCCTATGCCTAAAATTATGTATCCCAGATCAATAGTTTTGTTCTTCTTTCCTGTGCTATTAAAATGTTTGAAAAATACCTCCTAGAAACAAAGATATTACAAAAACGGTAGAGCACCTTTACTTCAAATGATCCTCTCTGAAGGTTGTGTCCTAGCAAAATTTTGAGTTTATAATATTTGCTGTTTTGAAATTGTGCGGCCCAAAAACCGGAATATTACAAATTAATTGCTTGCTGAGACAGTATGGACCGATTGGATTCAAATTATCCGGATTAGAAACAATTTCTCCTGCCTTTCTTTAAAGGTATAAGTTCGTCCATTCCAAACTATCATTAGTGTAGGAAATTACACGAATACTATACCAACCCATGCCATGTTTACATAATAATGCAGAAACAACTTACCTTGGGTACAAAATACTCGCCTGGTAGGCTTTGAATAACTAACCGAGTGGAAACCAGGTGCACATTGGCATATTGCATTGTGGACGATCTGCATACAAAGTGCATGTTCATCGTTGTAGATGCATGTTTGATCGTAGAAACATTGTTCCCCAAGTTTTTTGGCTGATGATCCATTGACATAAAATAAAGCATGTAAATAAATTGAATTCATGCATGTGGGATGAAGTTGCGAATCCCGAATCCGAATGTATTTGGTAGCGTATACATAGTATACTTCAAACGTTACAACTTGAAAATCTTCTTATCTGCAAATAGGAATCTACGATTTGCAGGTAAGTAGTATAATAATTTCACTTCAAATGCTGACTTGCAAATGTACCATCAGAAACCCTTCTTATAGACGGAATAGTTTCCAAATACTTACGCTTGGCACATCCTTTCAGTTGTCCAATCAATACCACATAATCTTTTTCACAGCTGCAAGTGTTTGTGGTAGGGTCACAGTACACATGATGAAGCTTTGCGTTGCATAGAAACTCGCATGGTGCACCAACGTACATTCCTTTGGCTGAAATTAATTCAAACGCATATTAATAAGCATTTAGTTTTATGAATTTATAAGTGGAAAAAAATTGTTTTAAAAAACAAAACGCAAATAAATTAACAGCAATTTTTTAGCTTGCAAATGAACTTATTCCAAATTCATATGTCGAATATATTGAACAGCAGTGACAACGTTAAATACGGTTCCATCCGCAATTCATCACTCAATCAAACAATGATGACGATTTCCCAATGCCCAACTCATAATGATGGTATAGTTGAATTTACCTGACTTATTGTTGACAATGTCGTATTCATTAACATATTCATCCATATAATCATCATCTTCTTCGTCCAACGATGGTGCCACTATTTCCGGAAATGCACGTGGTTTTACAGTTAATGATGTAATCGATTTAGTGCTCGTATGCGTTTCGATAGCCAGTGTCATTGGAAGCATCTTTATAAACACGTAGGACAGATAGAGCAGGGCAAACGAAGACTTCCGCAATATTGTATGTTTGTACTTATCGCTAATGAGGGCGTAGATGATCTTATGGTAGAGGAGGTGTTTTTGTTTTTGATGCTGCTTCACTGTACATCCCCAGACGCTGTCCGGGAACAAACTCACTATCATCTTTGATGATTTACACCAGTTTGATCATTACGTGACGGCAGATTCATTTAATTGCTCATAAATTATGTAAAATATTTTGGTGATAGTTTCGCATTACTGAAATGAAAATAAGGTAGCTATCAGGAAACGAAATGGCCCAGTCTTACCTATTAAAAGTTTTTGACGGGTTAGGCTTTTTGAAATTGATTTCGGTATCCTGTATCTGATACCATTGCTTTGTCAATGCAGGTACTAATTCATCGCAATTCTTTATATACTTAAATATATACATATAAATAATTCGTTTCAGGAACGTAACAAGAAATCTGCGTTTGAATATTTTTTTATGAAAATAAAAAAATATTCGTATGTGAAATAACTATGTAGTATGTGGCGAAAGGGACTGAAAGCGGTCGATTCTCATTTCTAATGCACTTTTTAACAATTCTACTGGATGATGGTTGTGATAGTCTTGGAAATCCAGTAATTTAAAATCATCAAATGAATGCAAAATGCCAAAACAGCCTCGCTTCAGTCTACAAACAACTCCATTTTTTGCCATATCGGTATGCCGGTACGTTAAATAGTTCTCATTGATCCATCTCTTGCTGAGAGCCTCCGGTGATGCGAGAGATAGGTTTTCGTTTGGTGTTGTTTGCACATGCCCAAACCCGTGGAGATGATGTTGCTGCTCTCATGGAGAGAGTTTGAAAGGAAGCATACTATCTGTAGATTAGATAGCTGGCTAGAAATGTTTTACAGAATGCAATATATTGCGTATGTAGGCATGTTGCAGCACGAAGAATACAACTCAAGAAAGTACGGTTCAGAAACAAGACAATTTTCTTGTTTCTCTTAATGCATATTCAAGCGCAATCCTTCAATGTTTAATTGCCTAATGTTACGGCATGAAGGCTATGTTTGAAGGGTCTTTAAAGGCTCTCTATAAGAACATTGCTTTCTCTATATAATCTCAAATGTTATCTATGAAAGCTCTACAAAATTAGAAAACAAAAACACTCATAGCATCCCATTTTACTTATTTTATAGCCATTAGAATAGGCAACTCAGGGAAGCGTATTACAACCCTCACTATCACTATTTGATATGTTTGATACAACACCGCTATCTCTATTACATAAACCGATTGAACTAAAGGATAGTTATTATTCAGAGATGAAAAATCTTCAATCCACAAACTCGATGGCTTCGTTTAAGATTCTTCAAATTTGTTTAAGCTCGTTAAGATGCATATTACAAAAACGCCACTAACAAAAAAAGAACAATATCATTCTTTGTCCGTCTGTTTGCCCACTTCAGTGTTCACTAAACAAAATAGTAGTCCGCTAATACTTTCTGTGCTATACCATAGACTAATATTTGTAGAACGGCACATTGACTACACTTACTGTACAATAGATTAACATGTAAAAACAATATTGAACTGTACAGAATTAGATAGGTGCATTTTCTGGCACAGTAGCTAAAGTAATTTCACTAGAATTATTCGAAGCTAGAAAAACTGTTCTTTGACAGTGCAGACGGTGCTACATATAACGTAGTACGGCGTCAAACTGACGAGTAAAATCAGAACGATGGAGAATTGGTCTGTCTCTACTTGAATTATCAAGAGAAAATGCAGGTACCGGTGCTCACAGTTTTTCCCGCTCTTGTGAGAATTTTCGGCTTCAATTTTCTCTCTCTCGCAAGCACTTTTATTGCAAAGCAAATGTCATGTGGTCCAGTACCTGTCTAGGAGAAAACAAATAAATCGAGACATACTATTTTGTAAGCCGTCTACACTAATTAGTTGTAACACTTTACGAACGATATCTAATACATTTTTCGTTAACAGAAATAGGACTGTAGAAAGAATGGTGTAGTAACTTTATGGTGTGTTGCCAATGGTTTCCACAAGCCATGAAAATGTCACTGATATATTTATCGCCCATGGAGTGCGCTGAAAACAGCATGGCCTTATCAAGAATTAAAAAAGAAATGTAAGTCGAATGAGTAGTAAGTTTCCGCTCGCTACCACATTAAGTGACAGCAATCATGCAATCATGCAATCACGTGTCTGTGTTCACATACTTTTTACAATTTTTTTACAATTTTATCTGAATTAGAAAATATTCAAGTATTCTTTGCAAAAGATTTGAATTATACAATGTTAAATCAACAAAAATAAAACTAACTGAAAACAGCGTGTCATGCATTGCTCAATACTCGTAACGTTAAACCCGTTTGCTGGAAACCAACGTTTTCAAAAGTGGTGCCCTGATTCACTCCTTTTCATATTTTGAACGAGTCATCCGTACGTATTTTCAAGGTAGCTTCAACGAATTTTTCCTTGGGCTTATTTAAATCGTTTTTTTTAAGACACGAAGCTAGGTTTAAGGGGGGACTTCGGTATTTTCGGGTCAAAAAAGGCATGTTTCTGACGATTTTTTGTAACGTAACCATTCTACTTATTTCTTTCAAGCGAATGGCATATTAAACTACAACTTTAGAAGTATATTTAGTTCTATTTTGTGGAGGATTTATTCAAAACTTCATCCATGGCATCAAATTCATGAAGGTGCGTCTGCTAAAAGGTACTTTTTGCGGTGCCCATCGTAGTTGCGTGATAAGTCATCTGAATAATACAAATCGATGTTCGTTTGAAAGATTATAAGTTTATACAAGTATCCCCGTCAAGTTTTAGTTCATTTTCTTATTTTTCGATTTTTGGCAGATTTTTGAAGTTGAAAAAGTGATGCTTTTTGTCATTTTGCCTAAAAACATGATTTTTAAAGATTTGTTTAAAAAAAAGTATCATCAACTTTTATGAAATCTCAACGAGGCTACCTGGCTAAAGGTGTACAGATTATGTGCTAAAAATTTCGAATCGATCGGTCCAGTAGTTTTTACGGTACGATGGGCACCGACTTTGAAAACGTTGGTTTTGGTAAACGCTCTTCAATCTAGCGATCTGTATGGAGCCTTGTATGAAGCGCGGATTTTCATAAATCTATATCTTTGTCAGTTTATCCTCTGTTGATCTAAAACTTTTACATGATGTTCTTGTTAGGATCAGCTTTCAGGGAAAAATGATAAAAATATGTGTCACAAAAAAAAATTAAATACCGAAGTCCCCCCTTAAAAAAAGTCAATTGCTCAGCGTCAATTCCATCACTTATCCATTTTCCTAAAACTGCAAAAAAAAGGTGAATTTTCCTTTAAATTTAAAAAAATTTAACGTTTAAATGAATTTTACGTCGTTACCTGCTGAAACTAATGAAAGAATCTATTGTTTTACTTCTAATAATTCAGTACGACAGTTTATTTTTTTATATAGATATATTAAAACGTTATCATTGTTTGGTATATTATATATTATTACATAATGTCTTAAACTCGAAGATGATTATAAACTAGCAATTGTTTAATGTGAAAGAATTGTGTGCAAAACTATTATAACTAACAGCAAGTTGGAACATTATGTATCGCATTTAACGATTTTTTAACTGTTTGTTTTATACTGAAGTATTATAATAACATCATAGTTCAGTGCAGTGCTAGTGCTCACTAACCGAACTCTTATTTTGTTTCTTTAACCAACAGCTTTATTACACACGAAGCATAAGACGAAAAGCGTGTCACAACACGAGTAACGCACTCAGTAACAAGAAGGTTACGTGTTTTTTAAGAAAAGGACTATTCGCTTTGATACTGTACAGTCTATTATGACATTAAATGTACCGTAGATCATGCTTACCAAAACAGAGCATTTTAATTAATGTATAAATAAAATATGAGATAATTAAAGTGGAAAAGGATGTGTGTAATCGCCTCACTATGTGCGAATACCTTCACAATGATTCAGAAAGTATCTCACGCCACTTTGTTTGCAATATAGTATCTATAGTTTACCTTTACTTAAAGGTATCTTCATTTGTATTGCGCTTCACTTGGGCTAGATTTCAATTTGTTGGATAAAAGTCTCATTACTAATATTATTACAAACTTTAACTACCCGCACCATCATACGTTCATCAGCATCACTACACGTAAACATAATGCACTGAATAAGATTGAGAAAACCTGGTAATGAAATTAGAAAAAAAACTAATGGTACGATACCACAATTCCAATAGTCATCAGTGAATCAGCACAGAAGTATTTATAAATAAGACTCATTCAGGTGGTACTAACACGAAAACGTTTACATGGCTTACGCTTCCGCTTAAAAAAGGGTTTCCATACGTCTATCGAGGAGCTAACAACTTCATAGGCATAACCGGATTAAAGGCTTCACTAATGCTTAGGTATCTAGAAAACTTTTCTTTGATATCAGTATTTGGAGCATAAAACCACGCTCCATGAAATTTTAACTATATGCATGGAAACATTGATCAGGAAATTCAGAATTTACTCTTAAAATTAAAACAATGTTACATTTCATTGATATCATTCACCAAAATAACATGCATTCGTTCACCATATTCAAATATTCTTATTTTTAAGAATTTTTATAAGAATGATTTGCTGTGTTTGATTTGCAATGCTAATTTTGATCAAAATCTTTAGTTTTTTTATTGCAAACTTACACATGATGACCAATTCTGTTCTGCAGGAACTGGTTAGTTATTAGGAAGCAGAATTACAAACAAACTAAACTTATGAATCGGCTTAGGTATATTTTTATCACATTTATTTTTTCCTTTTGTTCTTGAATGCTAATCCTTTCAAGAGAATTATGTAGCTTTTTGGATAAATCGAAATAAAACTGAAAAAGATATTGATTTTTTAAATATCGCCCTTCATACATGACACAATTCTCACTACCTTGAAACCGTGTTTTTGTCCGAAGTAACCTTAGTACTTATTAACCGTAATAGAGTAAACATTTTCCAATAAATAAACTCCACATTATTCCATATTTACAGGTACATGGTAACGAATAACATTTATAGTACATGTATAACAACAAAGGACTTTATTAATTTGTAATAACTCATAACGTACAATTGTAAATTCTGCATAATCCTGCATAGTCTTACAACTTAAACCATTACCATTTATACCATTAGATACCAGTGCGGTCTAAGCCTTTTTTATGTGAAAGATTGAAATTTTAAATATAACTCTTCCTTAATGGAGCTAAGCATGCAGGAATCGATTGAAGCTACCTTTTATCTGTAGGTGTACCGATAATTTTCCATTTTTGCCGTCGAATATGTGTCTGTGCAGTAGTGTTGTAAATTACAGCTGCACGCACTCCTTCACAAACACCTGCAAAAGGCTGGCTGGAGCCTTGGAGGAGGCTGTTCAAAATGATCCTTGGAGCTTATTCAAGCCAACAAATGTGAGCGTAGAAGTTACAAACACTCTTGCATTGGATTTATTTTCTCTGTAAGCCGAAAACTGCATTGTGGTTCTAGGATACTCTAATATTATCGAAGCCGATGGATTGGTCAATGCTGAATATTAGTTTCTTTTATACGTTAACGGTTTATATGCTCAATATTGCCTTGTGGAAATATATCATACAGCCGCCTCGCTCACTCATACAAAACTACTGCGTCTAGCCGGACTTCATGTGCCATGAACTATAGTTAATAAGCAACATAGTGGATCCGCTAAGGGATGCTGCAAGTAGTGCTGGAGATGCAATGGACAATGTACGCTCTTCCGTTCTGTCTAACACACCAAGTAATCGGAGAGAAAGTAAGAGCTAACAAGTGAGATAAAAAGTGGTTCGCTCATACATCGAGAGAGTAACATCGATGAAATGGAGACGTTGGAGATGGAGGCTTACTGAAATGTGGCACTGGGTGTTACTGGTGTGGCTTTTGCAGGATAACACTGAGATGCGAATTCACTCCTGTGAAGCTGTATATATCAGTCTTCTGTGTAGTTTTGACCCGTACGGCCGTGCGCGCTAAACGCTTTCGATCAATTTTCTTATCCCGCTACCATACACAACCACATCTTTTCCGAGAAATCCCTCACGTTTTTTTCGTCCCAGCATTTTCAAAAAGAAGAATAATATATCACCATAGTTGCCATAGGTGTCATCCAAACCATACTTCGCTTCTAGTATGTGCCTAGTGTAAAGTTCTGTTCATTCTAGTATACAGGCACATCTTTTCTAAACATAACTTTGAATTTGTATAAAACAAACGTTTTGATCTCCTAGTACATAAGAAACCCTGTAAATTGTGAAACACGTCGACGCGTTGCGCCCAGGTTCAAGGGTAAGTGTGCTTGTGTGTGCGTGTGTGTGAATGTGTTAATATTAAAAAATATAAAAGTGAGTTACAAGCGTGTACTGCGAATTGTGTGTATACTGTCCACGTAATGCACTAAACAAGTTAATACAGATAATACGGTATACAGTTTTACGTCCAACATTGGTGAAGTTGTGAATAAGACTGTCTCCTGTTGATGTGATGTTTAGAGAATGTGTTGAGATGGAAAGCAGCAACTGCTATCTTCATATTCCAAGGTGAATTTTATTAACGACTAATAACTGATATTCTAATTTAAAACAAAATGCATGCAAAAAAATCACGCAAAAAAGGTTATATATGTAAGTTATGTAAAGGTTTATGCAAAAAACTGGTTAATCCACCATGCAAATAGTTTTTCACCATGGTAAAAAGTGGGTTTTTCTTATCTTCTGCAATGCAACCGATTTATGTACCGTCTAATTATTGTTTAGTACCTGTTAAAATTCCAACTCCATCTAGAGTGGATTCAACATCTGATCATTCTATAACCGAATCCATTTAACGAAATTTCAATCAAAACTCCAAATATTTGTCATGGTGTTGATGGTGACGATAGTGCATCGAATAAAAATGAAACGCTTCGCTATTGTCCATCCTGCTCCAGCATTTTTAATGCATTTTACGCAACATGCATAAAATGCAACAAGCATTTTACGCAGGCAGATCCAACATTGAAAATTGCGGTAAAACCACAAAAATACTCGGAGTTAACGGATATGTTGGTCGTCAGAGTATGTCCCAAAACTTCGGATTGATTGGTATTATATGTATGATTGGTACAGTTGTGTTCAAAATAATAGCAGTGGCTGGTTCAAAAGCTAAAAAGCAACATAAAATGATAATTCATGCATCGATTCGAAATCTGTTTGTTGTGTATACAAAAAGGAACAAAACTAAATAAGAATGCATAGTTTACTTTTTAAAATCAGCCCATTACTAAGGGCAATTTTAAAATAACTAAAAAAGTAGCTGTTCAAAAAAATAGCAGTGTTTCACCATTCCTAGTATTTTAACTCGAGAATATCAAATTTGAAAAGAAAAAAAGGTTCCGTGGTACTGATATTGTTTTTTCCACTTCAATACTTTGTAGAATAGCCTTTATTCTTGATTACAGAGGCGCATCGCTTAGGCATAGAGCTTCCAAGTCTTTGACATCGAGGGACAGGGATCGCAGCCCACGATTTACGAACTACTGACCAAAACTCTTCCATTTTCATCGGCTTTCCTTCCGAAACAGCACATTTGACATCTACCCATAGATTCCCAATGGAATTGAGATCAGGAGACGGCGCTGGCCATTCCATAACCTCGATTTTCTTCGGCTGAATCCACGCTTGTACGCGTTTACTAGTATGTTTAGGATCATTATCCTGTTGAAATAATAATTTCAATGGCATTTCGTCTTCAGCATAAGGAAGCATGACCCAGACAAGGATTCTGATGTATGCATGATAGTCTATGATGCCTGGTATACGATAAAATGGCCAGGCAATATAGCAGGAAAAACATCCCCATACTATTATATTGGCCCCCTCATGTTTTAATGTCCTTACCGTATACTGTGGTCGAAATTCTGAGGCAAATGGACGTCTTACGTACTAACGACGGTATTTTGATCCAAACAACACTATTTTGGATTCGTCAGATCACAAAACATTGCGTAATTTTTCCTTGGACCAGTCGACGTGGATTTTTGAAAACTTAAGACGGTTTGCAACATGTCGATTCGTCAACAAGGGTACTTTACGGGGACTTCGTGCGTACAGATTAGCTTCTATTAATCGTCCCCTGACTGCTACTGTGTTCGCAGACAAGTCCAATGCATCCCTAATCCTGTTGGAAGTGATTGTTGGATCTCTCCTCGACATGTACACTATCTTTCAGCCAGTCTCCTGAGACTTGCATCGCTGCCGGCACTAGTTTTTGCCTCCGCTTTCCATTTTAAATCATTGCTGATCATTTTGGCAAAGCATCCCAGTAGTTCTTGAACCTGCAAGTACGATTTTTCTTACTTTTCCATATTTTTAAAATAAAATTCCGATTCTCATCAGATCAATGGTTAGAGGGTCCCATTTTACTGCTGTAAAAATAAAAAAGTCTTGCCTTTCGTTAATTTTTTGCTTTTTACATATTAACCGATTGATGGAAAAGCAAAACGTGCAAAGAATTTTGTTTTTAAACACAAAATAACAATGAAAATAACTTAGAACCACTCACCACTGCTATTATTTTGAACAGTAAAAAACAGACGTTGCAGCAGTTTTTCGCAAAAATATCAGCAAATTATGATATTCTTGGTGCAAGTAGTATGTCTATCTTATCAGTGATCCCACCACTACACACCCACATGATTGATTAATAAAATAGACAACGCATACTTGAATAATGATCATTTCTTTACTGGGTGGTTCGGCACTGCTATTATTTTGAACACAACTGTATTTGTTGTTAGCTTATCATCTACACCAAACAAATTTTCATCTACAAAAATTTGGCCAAACTGAACACATTGTTATATATTAATAGAGGAAGATACAGATACTCATCGAGATGGTATCAATAGTATTATACTTCTACATGCACACAACACTTTAAAAAAAACTATTTGCAAAAAAAAATATTTCAAAAATCACACATCTAGCGTCACATAATCTACATTTTGCTTTAAAGTTTTTGTTTTAAGTGAGCGTTTTCTTTTCGATTCAACAGACGACGTCTGGCTTGTATTCAATCTACATGTTACCTTCATAACTCTAAGTATCCTTTCATTCCTTTTACTTTGACCATTACTATGTAACGGAGTGTAAGTTCCACAAGTATAAACGGGGAGCATGAACAAGGGTAATATGTCAGCTAAGCGCAATAAAGAGGTTTCTGGTATCCTTTGACTCGATGTTTCGCTTGATAAACTCTCTGCTTCCACGAAGCAACACTCTCTTGCAGGAAATATGGAAATCGGAAAAAATCTGGTTGCCTACCTTGCAGATCGGGGTTGGGACAATTGGGTGGGATGGTGTCATACATTTTGCTAGAAAGGCTTTGTACTAGTTTCATATCCATTCATTCTGAGTTTGGTGGCAGGAAGTATGTACCCTTTCAGTGCACATACAAAAAATATAGGATGGCATTTCCTTTTCCAGTATCAGTGTAGTATTACTACTTGTTCAAATACACAGTTTGTGCGTTCTTACATCAATATCAAAGAGCATTTTATTCGAAATATTTGTAGATGCTTGAGATAACAAAACTTGTAACGATTCTTTTGAGAGAGAAAAAAAGCATGATAACTCCCGCGTTTAAGTTTATTAAAAATGTTATTCCTATTTGGATATTATTTACAAATGCATAATAGAATATTCAATGCACGGAATTGGAAAATGGCACCAGGAATTCGTTCAGGTTGCGTTGGAAACCATTCGATTGGTTTCCGTTAGCTTTATTTTACTCTTGTATACTTACAAAAGAAACAAATCTCTGACACGAGCTTATTCTTAACGATGGAATTAGAAGATAGATACAAGCATCTTATCAGGAATGGGTTTCTTTTCGGTATACCGTTAGACCGTAGACCGTAGACTGACAAGAAAGGCTTGAGTAATATAATCATAACATTTAGAAGGACCTACAAAAGTACGCAAGGTGAAGGTAAAAAAATATGTTGATGAAAGACAATCAAAATTAATTAAGCAATGCCCCGTCAAATGCTAGTTGGGATATAAAAAGAATAAGCTACCCAAAGTTTATCTCAACTCTACTCGATGATCCTGAAATTTCAGGCAATTAGTGGGATCTTCCGAGTAGAAATTGTTTTCTGCTCGTTACTTCAGACGACGATCACCAACGATTTGGCTGGCTTATGTATAAGTTCAACAAGACAGCCTAATCTCGTTTAGAGTTCAAACCCGTATATTATTTTGACAAGTAGCACTAGCATTCACCCCAGCTCGATTACAAAGCTACTTGCTTGATTGCATTTCTACTTGCCTGTAATGCCATTTTTTCTTGTGTGACATGGACGATGAACCATCAAAATGCATTTTCTAAATTTGTTCATCCATGCTTCCTTGCAAGGACTTTGGCAAATTTGTAATGATATCAAGCCTTCTTGTTATTAAATCCATGGAATATTAGGAGTTATTAGATCCATGGATTATTAGAAACTGTTCAAATCATATTGTTTCATATTCATTTTATTGCCGTAGAATTGCAATTTTAATTAATTTTATCCGATTCATTAGAGTCCCCACTTAACGGAAATAAGAAATTTTGCATTTAATCCTCCAGCCAGATCAGATTTTTATAGTGATTGGCGATAACATTTTGAGTGCATCAATAGAATGCGGCTGCAATATTAACAAAACAATACATTTCATTTGTCATGGAAATTTGTTTTAACACTTTTTCATAAATGATCCTATGGGACAAGAGTACATACTCATTGGTAGGACAAAAGTAGGAGAAAGTGAGCATATATTCAATTTCTTGGAATTATCTGTCTTAAGACGGTAATGTCCTCTGTCTTTTATCTAGAGGGGCTAACAATAAGTTATCTCCTTTAAAAAAACGCAATATTTTACAAGACAATGTTTGTTGGATACATGATCGAATCAATTTACGCTGAATCGCTGAAAAGGAAATTCAATTAGACAGGCTTTTAGCACTTAGTTTTCTTACGATTCTTCGTTACAGATGAATCAATTTACCTTGCCTTATGAACCTTCCTCGCGTTCTTAGTGGCAATGTTTAAAATGAAAAATGTCACGATTGATAAATCACTGTTACGTAAGCTACAAATATCCGTACAACGTGAGTCAAGGTACGCACTAATCAAGTTAAAACAGCAGACGATATACTATTAATATTCCGAAGAAGCATTTCAAAACAAAATCAAATACCAACCAGTCAATTCTGATCATTATTCCCAAGGTAACTTACACATTTGTGATATTTGATACATACAAATACATTTTAAACTTCGTTCGTTCCGCCCGCACAGTTTTGGATGGAGTCAAAAAGTAAAATCTTTTAGAGTTTTTCAAAAATTTAGAAACTATTTATGTTTTACATATTTTAGTTTATATAATTTTATTTATCTTAAACACATCAATCTAAAACTAATAATTTAAATTTAAACCAATCATCAACTGGAATGATCAGGCATGGTGGGATTGAGAAATGTAAAAGCATATTTGACAAAAAAACTACAGGCACAATTAAAACCTTCTGAAGAGTGTTTCTCTTACCAGGTATACAACCTTAAAATTGCTGTTTGCTTATAGATGGGCTAACAGACCAAATTGAGATATCATCGACATGCCATACTGTTTTTGTGTTTATACTGTGTCGACACCTGTTTACATAAATCAATCCACATCATAAGCGATACTACACAACAACATATATTTTCTCTTGCCTAATCAAGTCTAGTTTTGTGCCACAAAAATAGCATACGCGGGAAACTCCATTTTTATTCTTTAATTTGGAAAAATCGGCGATCGAATCATATAAAATGCTTGTAGTGGCCTCTGGTGACAATGTGGTATTGGAAACAACTTGCAAAGATTGGTTAAATTGGTTCAAAGATGACCATTTTGACTTGAGTTACAAGAAGCGTTAAAATCGACCCAAAAAAGTTTAGGGGCATGAATTGCAGGTTCTTTTGGGAATGAGAATCCTACGTAATCGTAAAAAATACTTGCCCAGTAGTTAGGAATTACTTAGCCAGCTATTTCCATACCTTTTCTACCACAAGACCAAATCGCTTTGAACCGAAGACAATGCTGTGTGTTTGATGGGATCAGATGGGTGTCGTCTGTTATGAGCTATTGTAGCCTTGTAAAACTGTCAAGGCACCAGCAAATAATCAAAATGCACTGTGCTTTGTGTGAAACAATTCCGATTTATGATCAAAGACATTAGAAGTTGATATTTCTTCACGAACATGCCCAATCGCTCTCGTCAAAAATAGCTCAAAATAATTTGAATTCAATAAACTGGGCGGTTCTATCTCACCCCGATAATTAACTAGACCTGGGCCATTCCAAATATCACCACTTTTCGACGATGGGTCACGCGCTTTGCGAACAGCACTTCGATTTGCATGAAGATATCGGGAAATCGCACGACGGTGGGTTTATCACGCTAAATGAATTCTTTTGGCATTGTATCCACAAATTGGCAAAAAGATAGGAAAAATGTATAGCTAGCATGGGAAGATACTTAGAATATTTTTTTTTCGTTTTCTATTTTTTTATGTGTTTTTATTGACAAAAAACAGCCGTTTTAAGGTATAGTACACTTGTACGAATTTTGAACAATGTAAAAGTACACATCGGAAACAAGGTCTCATGTTTCCTAATTAAATATCTTTTCATTTTTAAATAATAAAAGAAATAATTTTAAGAGTAAAAAAAGAGTAGTGACCGAGTCCGAATGCTAAACGAGGCCCGATATAATGGGTTAGTGAAAAGGTAATCGATTAAGTTTAATGTTTTTGGCTTTGGTGCTTTGCGCTGATTGCTGTTTAACATCTGTTCTAATCAACCGTGGACCGTACAGAAACAAAATGTTAACGAAAATGTTATATGCATTTGAAACTTTCATGAAAGCAGAAATGTAAGCGAGAATACTGAAATTTTGTATAGTGTCTAAGGTACCGATGCCGCATTGAACAAAAATACCCAAAACTATGAACCAAGCGTCTTATAATCAACCATAAATTATTTTTAAACCATTGTGCAATGTTCTATTAAAAAAGTCACACGATGTTTGGTGCTACACCAATCGACGCCAAGGAACATGATAGTTTAATTAGTTGCTACATCCCGATAAGAACATTTTCTAGTCTACGCAGTACGATAGGCTATTGCAGACGAAGCCACCATCAGTTTCGTTTCTGAAACACCCTCTGACTACCCTGGTAGTTTGATATTTTGTTCTTGGTCACCTTATTGCATAAAAACCATCATTTGTTAAAATCATTAGAGAGTAGAAAGGATAATTTTCATCTAAGAATCGCTAGTATTGGAATCGATCGAAAGATTTTCTTTTCCATGAGGCGAACCCAGGCGATCGCGATAGTCAGTTTGCAAGGGTTTAGCATAAGAGAGCATGTTCATTTCCTCCCTGATATACGTTGTGTAGTGTTATATCAATATGAGATTAAAATTGGCAACTTGTGAAAATATTAGGTAGTCGAATAAGTCTTTTCGTATTTTGGCAATAGATGGCTTTGGAGTCGTCTATCTCCACCGTTATCAATCACATTATGTCATATCATACCTCGTTGTTTTAAGGGACATTTGTATGTATCATTTAATCAAAACAAAACAGAATTTGGAGCAGTGGGCAAAAAGTCATAGCTGTTCAAAGATGTGTGAAAATAGTGAAGAAATTTGCTATATTTTGATTTTTTTCTAAAAAAAAAGGGGAAAATGCCACGCAAGCCTCCAATTAAATTTGTGATGTTTACGGGGACGATGCTGAATCAGTTCGTGTAGCTTAACAATGGTTCGCTCGCTTCCGTTCTGAAAATTTTGATGTGAAAGATGCACCTTGCTCTGGTCGACCTATCGTTGCTAAAGTCGATGAAATTATTGAAGGATAGACCAGAATCTTCACATAAGCAGCCATTACATCGCTAAGGAACTAAACCATCATCATAAAACGGTTTTGAAGTATTTGGAAAAGGGTGACTACAAAAAAAAGCTCGATGTTTGGATACCACATGAATGATCTATGAAAAATTTAATTCACCGAATTAACATCAGCGATTCTTTGCTGAAACGGAATGAAATCGAACCGTTTCTGCAGCGAAGGGTTACAGGAAATGAAAAGTGGATTAAATACGACAATAACGTGCGAAAGGTGCGATCATGGTGCAAGAATGCAGAAGCTATACAAACAGTCCCAAAGCCAGGATTGACGCCGCGGAAGGTTATGCTGTGTGTTTGGTGGGATTGGAGTGGAATCATTCATTATGAGCTTCTCTAGCCTGGTCAAACTCTTGATTCTAGATCTTTGATGACTCGGAAAAAACTGGGAGAGCTTGACTGGGAAGTTTTGATGCATCCTTCATATATCCTAGACCTTGCACCATCGGATTACCACTTGTTTCGTTCTATGCAAAACTCCCTTAGTGGAGTACGTCTGGCTTCAAGAGAAGCATGTCAAAACTTCGTGTCACAGTTTTTTATAAAACCACGGAGTTTTTGCACTAAAGGAATTATGTCTTTAGCCGAAAAATGGCAAAAGGTGGTTAACAAAAATGAATAATATTTGGTTGAATAATGTTGCTCAAAACTAAAAATATATCCCTTTGAAGTTTTACCAAAAATACGAAAAGACTTATTCGACTACCTAATATTTAACGTACGATAATCAGATGACTTTCCTGAAGGCTTAAAAATCCTGGTATATACGATCATCAACGCTTGATGATGATTATTGGTGATGAGTCTCATCACATCGTTTTGAAGATGTATTTAGTGATTGTGGACACAACCCTAATCACAGCAAATTGGTAGATGCGGTTTAGCTTGACCAGATTCCGCCCCGACAGAGCCTCCGCCCATGCAAGACCGGCGTAACACAATACCGAAGTGACTACGATGACTAGTAGCATCCTCCTCGAGCAGCTGATGCCGCCCGCTCCACGCAAGCCTGCGATCTATCATCCCCCCGAGGTACTTGATCACTTCCTGACACCAAACCACGAGATCACCGATCTCAATCGATATCTCTTGGACAACCTGTAGGCCACAGTCCAAGCATTACAGCCTTGTCGGTAAGATAGGGTGTCCCCAGGGTTCCAGGCTACGGACACAGCACAAGCTACTGCCGTTTCCAGCGGCCTTGGAACACGCCGTTATCCAGGCAACTTTGCAGTTCTCTCCGGAACAAGAGCGCAAGGCAGTCCTCAAAACGGCGTTCCGGAGTTCTTCCAGACCCGGTCCTTTGGTTCAGACATTGAGCCACAAGCGGACATGTCTCACGCGGTGCGTTTGGACGCCGAAGCTTCCCCAGAACAAGCCTGTACGCTCCCCAAGAGCCAATTCCAACAACAAGCGGGCTCCTGCAGTCGAAGGCTTCTAGCGCAAGTCCTTTGGCGATGCCGCGTGGTGGATCAGCGCATGAAGTCCAGCACATTAAAGTGGATAGCCGGGGATACATGAAGCGTAAACTCTCGTATAAACTCAGAGTGTAATGCCAAAAAGTTTACATTTGCCGTTCACACGGTATAAAAAAGATTATAGGTCCACGGAGCATAAATCCTAGCGTAAACGCTGTTTGTTTGTGGTTTGCATTAATAGTGAGTGATCATTACTAGCGTTTTTAATCTTTTTCTTCGGAAAAAAGATCCTATTTTTCTCACAAAAGTCGATAAAAGTTCAGTGAAATTCAGATTACACGTCTCAACCCGGTCATGTAAACATGTTCAAGTGTAAATTAATTTTATATTTACGCTTGAGTTTACGCTTCATGTATCCCCGGCTGATGGATGAGTACGATGATGATGTTTTAGGTGCTTATTCTGTAACTTGCGATTACGATGGCCTCAGGCGTTCGATGATTCATGCGAATTTCGAAACGTTTCGAAAACAATAAGCAATTCAAAATGACAGTTTGAAGTAAAAAACTGTTAATTAACTTGTTTTTTTCGGTATAAAAACGACTTAACCTTTGTAATAATAGTATACGATTAGCAGAAAGAAATTATTGATGCACAATCAGGACGCTATAACTGTTTTTCAGATGCTCGATGCTCGATGTAAACCAGTGGTCTCAAACTCGCGGCCCGCGGGCCGCATGTGGCCCGCCAAACTATTTTGTGCGGCCCGCGGCCACATCCGCGGAATAAATTTTAGATGTTTATGGTCGTTAATTGTATGTCATTGTATGTCAAGTTTGTCATTTTTTTATGCGCATGTTGGAATTAAAGATTTGTCTTACATCTACAATGACAATAACGTTCGAAAAATTGAATAAAGAAAAAATTCTCAACATTTTAACATTCACCACATAAAGGTGCGGCCCGCGGACTCGCGGATTCCTTAAACTGCGGCCCGCTGCTTTGCTGATACTGTGCTCTGCGGCCCGCGTGCCTATATGAGTTTGAGACCCCTGATGTAAACAGAACGCCAGCTGTCGACCACAAAAATGCACTCGACATGCAGGCGATCGTGAACACCAAATGAACACAAAATGAACCAAATGAATCGAACGCCTGAGGCCATCGTAATCGCAAGTTACAGAATAAGCACCTTATGATATTTTGTGACGAATCAGAAAGGGATCGAACCAAGCTTCTATTGTTGCAGATCTGCTCTTTGATGGACGTGGTTCGCCGATCGATCCGATCGAGGACTTCTTGTGAGCCTGTTATTAATGACGCTCCCATCATGATACAACGGTCTGTGCATCCAACATTCGATGCTTCACGTGGCTCCTCCTGGCCAAGCACGTGCTTTCTCCTTCCATGCCCTTCCTTGCAAAACCAGGCACCGAAAAGTTGCAAGTCCAGGGTTTTCTTGGATTTCCCATACATTTTTCCAAAAGCAGATTCCAGCGCTTTCCTGTGCATAGAAAGGTAAAGCAGATCTTTTTTCTCGCTCATTCTGACGTGCAAGAGCGAGATGCAAAACTGGCTTTTCGAGCAGTGTCGAACAGTGCTCGAATTCCGAATTTCGAGAATTCACGAAGGGCAACACTCGAAACGGCCAAAAATCGGAAAAAGCAGTATTCCCAGCGGGAGCGGGTCAAATTAGGAAAAAGGTTGAATTTTGCACGGTTTCACGTTTTCCCACCGGGAAAAAGCACCGGATGCTCGGAGATGCTTAATTAGCACGGAAAATGCAAAAATTGCCAGGAATCGGAAATAATTCGAAAAAAACAGCATCAAGCGTGCTTCAGATTCAACCCGGCTTTAGCGCAACCCTCCTAAACGATTATATACAGTGATGATCGTTGAAGTATGGACACTTTCAGTTCGTTTCCTCCGAATTGAACCGAGGAAACTGAGTGAAAACGAGGCTCTCTCATCTTTGTTTTGAGCTGCACACGCTTTGTCGAAAAAGTGAAAATTGTAGTTTTCCACGCGATTACCCCGACAAATCTTCATCCAGCATTGCGCTGTATTATCGTAGTTTATCGCTTCCGGGAAACAGTGCGGACAGAATTCGGATCTGGCGTTCTCGGCGATTATCGATCCTCCTGAACGCGAACGCCCAAAACTTCGATTGGCGCGAGTGAAAGACCGGCTACAATCTACGGCAGACAAATTTCACAGTTCTTGTTCGTCGAAGTTCCTTAGTTAAAGACGTGCCTTTTTGCGAATTCCCTGGCATCCTGGCAGTGGCGACCTGGACTTTAATGTAAATTGAACTTTCACGGCGGCCCAGCATGTGTTGAGAAAAGTAGGGAAACTCGTTCAGCGCCCTGAAATAATATTCTTCCGCCAGGCGTCCCGGCGTTGGAATATCGCTCAGGCCATCTTGAATCGGCGCGTACCCCGGCAGATCGTCCGGGGATAGAATAAAAAAGAAAAACATTTTCTGCTCCACTTTTTCCTCGCGATAAATGCACAAGATATCCGTGTAAACCAAATTGTACGTACTTTGCGAAAATTAGTGCTTCTTATTTTACATTCTTCGTCGAGGCACTACTCCAGAATGCGCATCAATTACGGTGAGTTGAATCTTTTCACATCAACGCAAATGATTCGCAATCGGGTTTGTTATGAGATTAATGAAGACAAAAAGTCTATTCACGAGAACAACCAGTACAACGACCTTTGAACGGCGAATGCAAGTTGGAATAATTATGTGACGAATAGTGAAAAGTGGTAATATGTGGCACACATCATATTCTTTCTTTTTTTTTTTCGTAACGCCAATCATTCGTTGCTGATGTTGGCAAAAACAAATGTGACCCTACAAAACGGACCGGGAAGACCGGTTTTAATGGGAAAATGTGTCCGATACAACCAGTTGCTCTATTTGCAATAACAGTTATGGAATCGGATGGTCGTAGAGCATCACGTTTGCAATATTCCGTTATGTCCCGCAATGCTTAATGCGCAGGAATTACTTTAAACAATACCATAGGACGGGCCAGCTAAAAGGATCTCCTGCATTTACCTTTTCAAGTTAAGAGTGGAAATCGATGCGTGTTTCTATCAATTAGTCGAAAAAAGCAGGTTCTGTTGACGCCTGCAGTTTGTCAGCGTGATAGGAACCCATATTTTGTATTGATTTTTGAAGCCTCATTTGGACGATCCGTCAGCTAGCCACAACGCTCTGGTGAGTTCGCGTCGCATATCTGTCGTTTTCTACGGCTTCCTGTGCCCTGCTCAGTATATTTCTGCTTTCGGTCCCATTTGCGTGTCGTGCTATTTTCTCTATCTCCGCATATCCGGTAAAAGCAGCAAGACCAAGTCTGGCTTGCACTACTGCTTCTGTTTTTTCTGCAACCCCAACTTCAGCAACCAGCCTCCGAAATTCTGGCGCGGAGTTGAGACCGGGGTGAATGGTTACTTGCGCGCATCGTACACAACGTAACGTGATAAGAGGATTTATTCTCATTGTGTTAACCACGTCTCATATTTCATAGGCTGTTGTAGATGGTCCCATTTGAGCGGTCGTTGATCAGTGACTATAGACAGCATCATCATCGAATGTATTAAATGCTCTTGATCTCCCCTTACGCTTGGTGCTGCTTTTGTAGGCAAATCATTGGTATGGAAGAACATTTGTACTATCGACCATTATCTTAGTGGCGCAAACCATGCAGACCGCAAACCAACACTGATTTTCTTGAAATCATTTATGTGTGCATCTGGCATACTGTTTTTTCACAGTAAAACCGCGAACTCAAAAAATGTTTTTCTCTTCCAATATAACAACAATGTCGCTTAGAAATGAAAGTAAAATATATTGAGAAAAGCCTTATGTTTGGTATCATTCATGTATCAAAGCCACTATCTTAT
>NC_064878.1:34906563-34919063 GCF_943734665.1 Anopheles aquasalis | reverse complement strand
TGTGATAACTTTTATACTTTCTAAAATTATTACGTCAATGTTTTGGGTTTTTTTTTATTATTTTTTTTGCGAGTCAACTAAATAGAAATAATTTCAGATGGTTTTTTTCACCAAACATTCTTTTTTTTTCATTTTCTTAAGTTCTTCCCTATTGTGAAAAGATCTTTTTTAAACATGTGTAAATACAACAAAAAAAAAATATATGATTGCAATAAGTGATTATTGTTGAACAGCTAAACGTGTTCAATTGTTGTGTGAAAAAAATTGACATTAGTTTCAATGAGAAAAATTAAAACGTCTTCCAGTAGCTCCATTTACGTTAGTGAATCCAAGACTGTCTTTCCCATTGGGCGCAACGGGCACGTGCCTGGGGGCCTTTGCTGGTTAAATCCCTGCGAGTTTGAATTTAGCTTGAATAGAAATTAAAGACATTATAAACTAGCTAATTCCTTTATTTTCGGTACTATTTTTTACTATTAGTGAACTAATTGTTCGACCAATGTAAGACCTGAAGAAATAACACTTCTTGGCCGTTTTAAAGTTATCGGATGTATCTAAAAGTGTTCAAAATGCATCGTATGAATCGTGGGCAAATGCATTGTCGAAATCGAAATCGTATGAATCTGTGCAATGTTATTTAAAATTCGTGATTTAAAACCTAATTCGGCACTCGGCTTTTTATGTATATGAAAATTGAATTTATTTTGAAAGTCCTTCACTTTAAAAATCATGGTTGAAAATCTTCAACTTCAACAGCAAAACTGGTTGTTTCAACTCGCATTACAATTCAAATGTTTTTGTACAGTTGCTGCACCATTTGAAACTAGCAATTGACCCGAAATGGTCATCGGCCAACAGAAGAGATGTTGTGTTATACGGTGGTAGACATTCGTATAGCCGCACCTAGAGGCTCAGGAGTAAAATGGCAATCAATTACAAACGGATGCATTTTTTGACGGTATCAAACTTTTACTGTGTTACTACACATGTGACTAGTATACAAGTAAAATTTGGTTTAGATACGTGGGTAATTGTGAGTGCTATGTGTCAAAATGTGAGTAATCGTCAGATTGCAGCTGTTTTAAAATGGACATTCGTATAGCCGCACTGAAAGAAAAAACATACTCCGCAAAATTCGTTAACACGTATTTAATGGTTGTATTTTTTGTTCAATAGTAGAACTATTCTAGATTATTTTAAGCTTTAGAAATGCTCTTTTTGATAACACCCTGGCTTTTAATATTTTTTTTAAATAATGCGCCCAGGGTAACTGACAAATAAATAAAAAATGACAAAAAATCAAGCTATTTTTGATAACCTGCAAATCTAATCGCTCTGTTGTTTCAATTATCGGTTGGTATAAGAAATCCATCCATAATTTCCTACGGAAAATATCCAAAAGGATGGTTAAGCCTCTATCGAAAACGATGAAAATAGTTTCCTAAGGGACAAAAAGTCAGTTTTAGCATGAATCAGCCAGAAATTGGCAACCTTTTGGGCAATTTAAAGGAACGATGGATGGACCAGTAATAAGCAGACGGATTTTATACATAACGGATCATAAACAAATCATAATATTGGGAGAAAACTCAAAGCAAAGCCAAAGTTGATTAATGCCCAAAACGACCACCGGCTCATTTACCCTAAATTTGGTAACGTAGGTAAAATAAAAGCAAAATGAAGTTCTTTTCAAAGCAAATAAGTAATTTCTTGATAATTTGGATGGATAGAGCCGATATTAGCATGATTTGAACCATGAGTGACCCACCATACCACATCGAAAGTCAAATCAAAAAATCGTTGGTAAGGGTTTGATGTTTGCTGTAACTTTCTTATCACGTACAGCTTTCCATTTTTTAAATTTCAACTCAAATGTATTCAGGGATGTAAACAGAGCCTTTGCAAGACATTTTTATTCATCTATCGGGGATTGAAGCCTTTTATTACAGGACAATAACATATCAATTAATTTTCACCAACAATTGAATGCATGGTTTGGAGACAAAAATATCCCTTTATCCAAGTGTGTAGTATGCATTTCTTATTGCAATTACATAAAAAAGCGTTTTGGTTTTTATTTGGATTGATTTCTTAAAAAAATCGGTAAAATAAAAATATTTCAAGTTTAAGTCAGGTCATTGACGACTGTTACACTTAAATTGAATAGCAAACCCATTAAATCTTATCGGAACCCATGGCAAATTATAGTTTTGGATTTGTTAGAAATGTAGGCAGTAATAAAAAATACCAACTTGCAGATTGCTTCGTAAAAACTATTTGTTTTTCATATGTTTTTTCATTTGTTTTTCAAAAATATGTTTTTCATAAGGTGCGGCTATACGAATGTCCATGTGAAATTTGAAAATTTTCTCATATTTTCTCGAAAACAAGTCCTACACGTTTTTCGTCAATATGTGTTGTAAACAACGATAAAATAAACCTTTTGTATTATTCCAAATGAAAAAAGATCGGCTAGTTTGAGAGAAACGAGAAAAAAACTAGAAAAAACTACCTGCGGCTATACGAATGTCTACCACTGTATTAGGAAGTTCAGGCACTAAATGATAAGCCCCTTTGTTTTGCACATTTTACAAAAGAATTATAAAATGAGCATTAGTAATGCTGCTGCTAGTTATCCTTTCCTTTGTGAGTCCATTAGCTTTCATCAATTCTTCTAAAAAATTAAAACCGGGCTATTATCAAAATGTGTATACTACCATGATAAAAAATAACCGGAATTTTGAATTTATTCCTTGCGGGCTTATCAATTTTGAATTCTGTTTTTTTTTTCACGTTGATAGCTCTGTTACTGACGTATTTGCCATGTTTCAGCTTGGCAGCTGTTCATTTATGTTTATAGCAGAGACTTGTTTGCATTAAGTTTTTACGTCATGGCGATTTTTAAAATGGATTCAAAACATGGACAACGTTAAAAATTATTTTACGTGTTCCGACAAATTAAAAATGATACATAAGTGTTATGGTAACGATTCTCTATCGAAAACACAGGTGTACCAGTGGTATGAACGCTTTAACTCTCGCACCAACTGATGTTTCGATACCCCTCGGACCAACTGATGGGTCTGGCCAGACCCCTATGCTTTTACACGGGGTTGTATGGGCGGACATGCTGTGTTTGAAACAATTTTTCTACCTCTAGGAATCACATAATTGAGCTCTCTCTTTTGCATATGTGTTTAGCATAGCCTAAACTATGTGACAAGACAAAAATATGACCAAAATCTGTTCTATTTTTGGAAAAAAAACACATTTTAGTTTCTCGATTTTTCCCATGCAAAAAGTGCCTAAAACTTGTATGCCAGTTCGTACTTTCCTCTCCTAAAATCATCGCCCCGCATAAACTAATTACCTTTTTCCAAAAAAGTAATATCAGTCATAACAAGCGATCATTTGTTAAATGGCTCCACTAGAATCGATAGTTTGGATTGCACCATGAAAGAAGCTAGCGAAGAAACAGAACAAAAGAAAGAAGGACGTTTTTGCACACGAGTCTTCGCCGGCCATGGCAGTGCTCGTATGCTAATTCATACGGTTGCACCACACGAGCAAAACACGTCGCAAAATTATGCTCGTACACATTATAATCGTCACATTATACTACTATGATAATTGATTCTTGTAGAGAAATTATTACTTTGTATGACTGATATCACTTTCTTGGAAAGAGTTTATTAGTTTATCTGTGGCGATGATTTTAGGAGAGGAAAGTATTAATTCGCATACAAGTTCTAGGCACTTTTTGCATGGGAAAAATCGAGAAACTAAATTGTGTTTTTTTTTTCCAAAAACAGAACAGATTTTGATCATATTTTTGTCTTGTCACATAGTTTAGGCTATGCTAAACACATATGCAAAAGAGAGAGCTCAATTATGTGATTCCTAGAGGTAGAAAAATTGTTTCAAACACAGCATGTACGCCCATACAACCCCGTGTAAAAGCATAGGGGTCTGGCCAGACCCATCAGTTGGTCCGAGGGGTATTTTTTTAAGTCCTTTTTTCGCATACTCCGAGGACTTTTTCTTAAACGATAGTGGTATCAATCGAAAGGAAATAAAATTTTAGGAAGCTACCGAAAGGCCAAGACGCTACAATTAATAGAACTTGAGTTATTAACGATTGAAAATGAAATGGGTCTGGCCAGACCCATCAGTTGGTGCGAGGGTTAAAAGTGGTCGTGAGTGGTTGAAGACGATTCTCGTCCTGGAAGACCATTGACATCAAAAACTGATGAAAACGTCGATGAAATCCGACAATTATTGATTGAAAATCGCAAATTGACGATAAGAGAGATAGCTGAGACCACCAAGATATCATTCGGATTTATCCCCAAAAAAACTGCTTTTTTGGGGTAACAACTCGTGGATTCTCATAATGCGTTGATTATTCGATAATTTCTCGTAAAAAAAACACTAATACCATTCAACAACCGGCCAATTTATCTGATCTCGTATTATTTGACTTCTTGCTATGCAATTGACTCAAAAAAACACTACGAGGAACTCGTTTTGAGAGTGTGGAGGCAATAAAGCTAAAATCGCCGGAGGCACTAATGGTTATACTAAAAATCGACTCCAGTTTCCAGGAGTGGATCAAACGATGGCACTAGTGCATTGCATCTGACGGGGACAATTTGAATTTTGAAGATTAACCCTCGGTTAGGCACCCGGGGGTGCCCGGGTACCCATTTCAAGTTTCAACGAAAAAATGAATGCCTTCCCGTCAATATTTTTTTACGAAACTCCGGATCTCCAAAGTACAACTCATTCCAAGCCGAATTGGCGTTGAAATTGTTTTGATATCTTATATTTAAACGTAATTATGGGCCGATGAAATTAACACCCGCCCAGTGGCACCCGGGTACCCCACACGTTGCCTATGCACATAGGCTATGTTTATAAACACAGAACAACACTTTTCATAATCATTTATCAGTGTACAAGTGCTTATGAATTGTTAATTAGATAAACTACAACATTTCTTTGAAAATTTCATTACGTTTGAGCTTTTCTACGAGTAATAGGAAAAAATAAGCAACATATTTTCTAACCTTTCATGTACAATTTCAATCATATAATATTTCTCAAACTGATTAAATATGGTTCGTACAGTGTAATGTTCATAACATATGAGTAAATCATACAGTAATCTTCATCAAAAAGGGTTTAGGCGGTGTTTTCGTTGACCACAGAGACAAATACAGCAAGTGATCTGATCTCCTAGTTCAATTCTGCCCAATTAGCTCAATTGTTTATAACTCAAAAGTGCCTTATGACGTTTCAAACCAGATTTATTCGAAAATGTAATTAATTATATAACAATAGCAATAACATTTACTAGAAAATTCGATCACTTTACGATCTTATTGCTTGCTTTACAACGTATCCGGTAGAGAATGACCGTACGAAGGGGTTTCAATGCGGTTTGTTCATTGCTTTTAACGGTTTTCATTGGATTTTGATGTGATTTTGAAACCAAAATTCGTTGCGGAGTCTCTTTAATTAGTTCTAGAGCACCATTTTTGTTATAAACTGATACTAACGATGAAACAATAACATAACAATGCAATGCATATGAGTGGGCCCAACCGAGGGTTAAACAAGTACTTTTCTTTTTATGACAAAATTCCGGTTTATTTTTGGTAGTATATACAAAATAGTCTGAGCTAGTTCGACTATTGAACAAAAAAATTAAAGAATACGTTGCGAGATATTTTATTTTTCTTTTACTACGGTTAAACCATTGTGCAATACAGTGGTAGACATTCGTTTAGCCGAACTAAGTTTTTTCGAGATTTTTATCAAACTTGTCATCCGTTTTCCATTTTAATTAATATCAACGGTATATTTTACCGTTGTTTAACACATGTATTATCAAAAAACGAGAAGGATGATTTTTTCGAGAAAGTATGAGGAAAATATGAAAATTGCACATAGACATTCGTTTAGCTGAAATGCTTGAAAATCACATTTTTTCAATAGGTTTTTTTAAACAATGTGCAAGTTGGTATTTTTTATTATTATCTCCATTTCTAACAATTCTAAAACTATAATTTTCCATGGGTTCCGATAAGATTTTTTGGGTTTCCTATCAATTTTTAGTCTTACAGTTGTCAATGGCTCGACATAAACTCGAAATATTTTGAATTTGGCGATCTTTTGCAAAAACCAATCTTAATAACAAACAAAAAAGATTTTTTATGTGATTGCAGTAAGAAATTCACGCCAATTTTTTGGAAAAAGGGACGTTTTTGTCTTCAAACCATGCATTCAATTGTTGGCGAAAATGAGTTCATTTGTTATCTTACTGAAATATAAGGTCTTAGACCTCGTTAGTTTCAATGAGATGAATTAAAACGTCTTTTACAACTTCCTTATAAATAACTGAAACAATTTGCGTTTAACTTAAACCGTTGGGAAACTGCATGATGAGCAAATCACTTACGACATCAAACCCTTTATAACGAGATTTATCTTGGAACTTACGGTGTAGTTTGATGGGTCCCTTATGGCTGAAATCATACCAATAACGGTTTTATCCATCCAAATCGTCAAAAGAATACTTATTTGCTTTGAAAAATACTACATTTTGCCTTTATTTAACTAAATTCATGGTAAAAAAGCCGGTTGGCCTTATGGGTATCAATAAACTATGGCTTTGTTTCGAATTTTCAATCATTTTCATTTTTTTCTGTACATATTTTATAAAATGAGTCTAATTAGTACTGGTTTAACCATATTTCTTGTAATTTGCCCAAAAGATAGCTGATTGTTGGTTATTTCATGTAAAACCCAATTTTTTAACCGTGAGGACACTATTTCGTTCACATTTAATGGAGGTATAACTTCACCATTTGATATTTTTCCAAAAATATATGTATGTCTCTTATTTGTGAATATTTGAACCAATGGAACAATTAGAGTAACAGTCAACGTTACAGAATTTGATTATTTGTCGGAATACTTCTGTAAGTCGCTTAGCTCTAACCCATTTTTTTTAAAGAAAAACTAAAAAATCAGGGTGTTATCACAATGGGTATGTCTAAAGCTTTTAATAATCTTGATTAGCTCTACTGTTGGGCTTCTAACACAAAAAATGGATTTATTCGAAAACTATGCGAAATATTATGTTTTTCTTGCACTTCGGCTAAACGAATGTCTAACTAAACAACCGTTGAAATAAGACATTTGCTCACATTTTGCCTCACAGAGATCTCAAATACCCACATATCTGAATCATATTTTACGCGTGTACTAGTCACATATGTACCAACACAATAATAGGTTGATACCATGAATTTATACATCCGTACGATAGTAATAGTCGTTTTACTCCTGAACGTCTAGGTTCGGCTAAACGAATGTCAACCACTGTAGAATTTTTGTTTATAACCTTTCTTTTTTTTTGTAACTTTAATTCATGTTTTAACGTTTTTATTTTGTGGAAAACAGCACCCCGAGTAAAACGCTCAGTGCAACGGGGTGCTTATAGTGCGTTTTTTTTTATTGTCACATTGTCACCCTATTAATTCTATTAATTAATTAAACTTTCTTTGATTTTGTTTTCGTAGGCAAAGGTGGTTCAAAAATCAAAGAAATTCGTGAAATCACTGGGTGCTCAATCCAAGTTGCTAGTGAAATGTTGCCAAATTCGACGGAGCGCGCCGTTACGCTTAGTGGTTCGGCGGAATCGATAACACAATGTATATATCACATATGTTGTGTCATGCTAGAGGTAAGTGTTTCTCTTCTCTTATTGCGGTTAACACTTAATTAAGGATGCCAGGAATGGGTTTGTCTGACATGTACCAAGATTTTGCAGCTACAATCAGGAATAAACATAATTACGAAACCTAGTACGTTGTTGTTCACATGTTTTGTTTATCAAAACCAAAGGCCAAAGTCAAACCAAATCCCAACATGGATTGACCATTCTCCAGCTACGTAGCATACTACTTACCTTGGTATATATATTTACAAATTGACAAAAATTATTATTTTCTGATCATCAGTTATTTATTTATCAGAACAGTTATTTTTTGTGAATATTCGAAAATGAATCAAAGCATTCTGTGCATAGATTTCAAAAATAGAGCAACTATCAAACGTTAAAAACTTTCAAAAAGAAGATGAAATAAAGTTGCTAAGGCCTCCGTATATGAAGCTGTATGAAGTTTCACAGGTCGGATCAAAACAAAGTTGCTATCGTGGCAGTGCATTACGTTTCGCAAATGGTCAAATCACGACCAATTAAAGTTTTTGGTAGAAAACAATATCTACATCTCTATGAAATTCAATAATATTAGAGATTAGTAGTTGAATTTTAAGTGGCAATATAAATAAATTAAATAACCGATCAAATGTGCAAGAAATTTAAGAATACCTAGCGGAGTAGGGGGATTGGAAAGGAGTACCAAGTCCCTTATACCCCCTCTCAAATAGCTAAAACATATAACCCCTAAATTAGCTGCTATAGAATGCAGTTAACATATATAATTTGTTCGAAAAAAAGGAAATCATAAAACTACAGATAGCTTCAATGGCATTATTTAAAATCTACAGGGTGGCAACATCGAAGTGATACACCTAAACTATGTCACAGAATTGAGAATAGATTTTATTTCGCGCTGCTGTGTGGTCGCTGCAAGTGGTCAAAACCCGTTTATATCAAACCAAAATATATGGAAGTGGTCATTCTTTGAATGAAAGCTATTATGCGGAGCTTTCGAGAGAGCTTAAAGTTAGCGTTTTCTTTTTGAATCTGTGGAAATCTACAGATTTTGGCGTTTTCTGAACCGGCCGTAGGAGCCTACGCAAACAAACCAGTGTTGTACTTGAATTTTGCTATTGTTTTTGCATGAATTTGTTCAATCCACGGTAGTTATTGCATATGTGTAGGGATTAAATCATTTACGATCATTCGATATGGTGTTGGTATTGAGATGATGATATTTTTCGTGTGTTTTCGATCGACCTGCGTACAATCTCGGTGTGAGCAGCGAGTTTAAGCTTTTGCGTCAAAAAACGCCAACTCTAAAAACACCCTCGGTGTGAAAACAGCTTAAATATACTATTTAATTAGTTCAATTCATATCTTTCGAATTTGTTTTTGTTTACGGCCCGAAGTTGCTTCTGAAAACCATGACACGCGGCACGCACGACTTCGTTCAGCATTTCATCCCATATCTTCACCAAATTATTTTTAAAAGAGTCCAAACCAAAGTGTCTATAGGAAACAGTTGAAGTCATAGCAATTTGACATAAAGCACCAAACGTCAAATAACTGACAGCTGTTTATGATTTGCCTGTTTAAATGATACATTTCCTAATTTTAGATCAAACGAGCAGGTCATGGAACTCGAACTTGGATTTTTTACGTCGCAAAGCGAATACAGCGTCTTCAACGCAACCAAAACAAAGGCACGAACTGTCAGTTTTTTTTCATTCATTTCTCTAATCGTCGCGAGCGATTTTGTTCGGGATGACTTCACCTATTTCCTATAGACACTTTGGTCCAAACTCATATGATTTATGTTTCCTAGTTTCCTTATATGCTGAAGTCTACTGGCTTCTTCAAATCTGGAGACGCTGCGGGCCATTCCGATGAGCTTATAAAACATGACAAATTTTGTGCACATCGTGTCTGCACAATCAATTCCTTATGTGCTGGTGCTGAACCCTATTGGAAACAAAAATCATTGTCTCCGTATAGGATCTTCGCACAAGGAATCAAATTAAACTTGAAAACGATCTCCAAATTTTTTTTTCTAATTTATACGCTGTTATCGACGAATAACAGTAGTAGTTCTCCTATTTGATGATATTGCTCCCCAGACCGTCACAGGTGGTGCGTGTGGTGCCTCTCAACTGCTTTTTTACTGGCTGGTATATCACAAAGAGTTATGCCATAGGCACGATCATTTTTCTTATTCAAAGTTGCCTCCAAAATAGACCATTGTTCGTCTGAAAAAAATGTGTTGTGAGCAGCGTGCGTCTTCAGGAACATTCTAGATCTGGCAACCCTATCGGTCACATTTTTGCGAGACAACCCGTGATTCCTCTGCTTCTTCAAAGGACTAACAGGCGGTTCAATGAGTCGTTGGCCTGAAATATAAATGGCGACACAATTTTTTATCATTATGATTTTTCGATACTGCCAACCTTTAAAAAAATCCTACAAAATGTTCAAGTCATTCTGTTTATAATTACCCAAGTTATTGACGTTCAAGTGACGCTACGTTTTTGTTAAGAAAAATCATGGATTTAAAGCATGGATTATCATTGTTATTTGATGAGAAAAAATATCGTAACAGCCCACGAATGGCTTAAAAAGTGTTATAACGAATCTGCCCCATCGAAATCATGAGTTAAATACTGGTTTGCGAAGTTTAGACATGGTCGTAAAGACACCGACGCCCAGGTCGACCAAATGAGGCGTTACGGCAGAAAACATCGAAAAAGTTGAAAAATCGATACGTTCCAACCGTAAAGTGAAGTGGTAAAAGATTGTTGATACCTTAGAGTTATCAAAAAGCATGATTTTCAGTATATCACTCAGACATTTGGGTATGAAAAAGCTATTTTCAAAGTGGCTGCCGCGTTTCCTCAATGCATCGTGTCACTAGTCGAAGAAAACCAAGGAAAATATTATCGAAATGGGCTTCGAACTGCTTCTCCACCCACCATACGGACGCTCTTCTGTGGGAGAAGCAATTCGAAACTCAATTCGTTAAGTAGGTCCATGGTCCATGGTTGCTTTAAATCCATGATTTTTCTTAATACACAAGTAGCGTCACTTGAACGTCAATAACTTGGGTAATTATAAACAGAATGACTTGAAAATTTCATAGGATTTTTTTAAATGTTGGCTATATCGAAAAATCATAAGGATAAAAAATTTGTGTTGCCATTTATTTTTCAGGCCAACGACTTATTGAACCGCCTGTTATATCCAAGGTCCTTTGTAAATATGTTTGCATGCAGTTGTGATTCATTTTCATATCACGCGACATTTTTCCTGCTGAGCGTTCCGGATTTCATCGTATACGCTCCTTGACCTTCCTCATAATCGCTGGAGTGCTTACAGTCCGTATTTCGTTCGGTTTTACGTTTGAGGGATACCGCACCACTATCACTATCTGAAAACAAAACCCAAATTCAGCAGTAAACAGACCACTCTTTCAAATAGAAAACACAGAACTGATCTATAGCTGTGCATTAAACGTATGCATTAAACAAAGAGACAAAATTTGCCGATTTTTCATGGGCAAACCGTCAATCGCACAGCAGTAACTAAAAATGCAACTCTAATCGTGATGGTGAAAAAAGTGAAGCAACTTGGTTCCAAGGTTTGCGCATTTGAAACACGGTATCCTGACGCGACCAAAAAGATTATCGTGTGACACTTTGTGAGTGTCGGATATGGCCTTTAGTATCTACAAGATCTTGGCACTATTGCCCAATAATAATAGCATCACAAGAAGGCATAGTTCGGCACAGCCGACGACTCTGACCGACCAAAACCTCCAAAGGATGCTGATGACCGAGACCGAGGAAAAAGTGGTTACATCGCTGCGTGCGATTAGCCGTGAGATCGGTGCAACGGCCCAAATAATTAAGAAGTATCTGGAGTACATAGCCATACATGTCAGAAAGCGAATATCCCGGCTACTAATCTCAGAGCAGCAAATAATGTCGCAGCGACAGCGGTTGACCACGATCGTCAAGTTAATTTTTTTGGCGCATCGCGACGTGGCGGTGGTGAATGAACACGATGCCTATCTCATTCTGGATGAAAAATTATTAAAAGGCACTTCATATTTTACTTCCCGCACGAAGAAAGTGAGCTCTAAAGTGAAATTCAGTCACACACCAAGTTCCTCAAGAAGGCCCTGCATTGGCTAACAATCAGCTGCCCTTCTTTAACTCCGAACTGGTCGTGATCGGGAAAATTTATTATGCAAAGTGACTGCAGAAGGTTGCGTCAATCATCAAGGAACACTAATAGTACAAAGATCGGGGAGTCTGACCAGAAACGATACGCGAAGCGATCGCTAGACGAAACGAAGCGGCTGAGTACCAATGTGATAACACAGATTCCGAACCCGCTCAACGTCCCCCAGCTGCTGCCCATCGAAAATGTCTGGGCTATCTTTAAACGTAGGATCTATTTTAACAATTTTATTGGAAAAACGGAGGAGAAATTAAATGAAAAGACACAGAAATAGTTGAAAAACATGTGCACAAATATGTTTTTGACTACCATGTCGAAATTACCGTCTAACTTCCAGAATCCTACTCGGAATGGCGTAGAATTTTTTTGCTGATAAACTGATAAACTCCCTTTCCACATGTAATTTACAGAACTCAATTATCTGTCATAGTTTATTTTTTATCGCCATTCAAATTTTGTCTCTTTTTTTTATGCATACGTTAAAAATAACACAGAACATAAAGTCGAAATAAAAGTTCGTGTGCAAGAT
>NC_064878.1:34899063-34904063 GCF_943734665.1 Anopheles aquasalis | reverse complement strand
CAACATCAACTTCCTTATATTACCTTACTATTTAATAACAGATTGGTATACTTTTCAATTTTGAATTAATTTATTGCTCCTGTTTTAGCTTACTACATCTCCTTTTTTTAAATTGTACTGTTTTGTATATTCTGTATGATTAATCGAAAGGAATAATCTAGAGCTTTTTTAATTTTTTTAATAAATAAAAATATACAAAAGAACGTGTTAAGTGTTGATAGAAGAATAACAATATCAGTTACTCTTCATTGATTATGACAAATATCGACAGATTTTGCTCAATTCTTCTAGTTTCGAATCCCACTAATTTTGGTTCCGTTAAATTTTACATATGTTTTTTGGTTTTATGTGTTCTTCATGTTTCTACGTGTTCTTTCTTCTCAAACTCCTTTACCCGCGGGTCTATTCTTTTCTCTATCACTGTATTCTTTCTCTTTTTCAATTCAACTATTTCATGAATCTCGATCGCTTAGACCTGCACAGTTTTCCCACTAGCCATTTCTGGTGGCTTGCATGCGGGCATCTCCGGTTTAGCTGATCCATTACTAAAAGGAACACATCTACAGGGAGCGATACCTTCACATCATCTACAACCGATACCTGATGTGAGTTAAATTGTCTTTGATTGGATCTAGTGTTGCCTGGCAGTAATGCCCCAATCCGAAGAAAACTCCCCTTTCACCTTTAATCCAAGAACCTACATTTCCCTTTTATAGACAAACGATCATTGAAAGGATTTTTTTACAAAGAATATTTGTATATTCACTTTTTCAAATCATATGAGCAGCAATGAATGTTTACAATGCTGTTCCGAGAAATCCCCATTACGCAATTTTGAATGTTAGTGTTGTGTATTCGCTATACAACAATTCTAAATGATAGAATCTGTGAGAATGAGTTTAGGTGAATGTTCGATTGATTAAGATCTTAGTCCTAAATGCTTCTATTGGAAAAGAAATCTATCTAATTGACTACACCGACAGCATAATTTTGCTTGAGAAGTGGTTTCCGTAGTAATCATTCGTTTTACATTATTTTAGTGTCAAACTAGTTGTAATTTCCCTCCCATTAGTACACGGTCAATTACATTGGACTGCTATAATTCAAATACAGCTTCAATTGAAATACTTGTTTGACGGATAATATGATGCCGGTTGTAAAACCATATTCATTTTGTAGATTTCATTCCCTTTGAAACCAAGAAAGTAGCTTTAAGTTAAAAAACATTAAGTTGGCTCCTCTGTAAATTGTGTCCTTTTTAGTAATTTATAAGCGTTTATGATGAACACAGCTAAATTACTTGTGTATTCATTTACTAACACAAAATCTATTCCAAAAATATATGTTAAAAAAGATGTATACTCATTCATGTGCATATAACTGCCTATAATAATTAAGTTTGTTAATGTATTTGGTTATTTTATTGAGAAACTTATACCATAATTGTATAATGGACTCAATTATATATTATAATTATGAACGTGGACAAATCAAATGTAAACGAGTCTTTTTTACAGAATGTGTGAAGCCGGCGATACATGAAGCGTAAACTCTCGTATAAACTCAGAATGTAATGCCAAAAAGTTTACGCTTCGTGTGGCAGGCATAATCGCATAAAAGTTTATACCGAAAAGTCAACTGCAATTACATTCGTGCACCTGCAATTACACTATGCTATTACATCAATTACACGTGTTTTGGGCCACAAAAAATATAAATCGACGAGATAAGTTGATTTCTGAACATCTTCTTTAATATTTTAAGATGTTTTTACTGTATATTAGCGATTGTAGAACATTGAATCCATCATAACGCTACGCTTCATGTTGGTGCTGTGTTTACGCTTGCTTTTACGCTCGGATTTACGCTCCGCGGGCCTATAATCTTTTTGACATAAGTATAATCTTTTTGGCATTACACTCTGAGTTTATACGAGAGTTTACGCTTCGTGTATTCCTACCTTGATAGTTAAGTAATTGACTACATCAGCTTTCTAATTCCTTCCACGTACAAAGGTCATGCGGGAATTACGCTTATCAGCTTTCATTCCAGTATCATTGTTGAATCTTTTGTCTCATAAAATTGTCGTGAGAGGGCCAAATAGATGAATGTCACAGGGTGACAGGTCAGGGCTGTAAGGAGGTTTTTCCTATATTTTCCACCTCAGTTGATCCAATTTATCCGTAGTCAAGGCTGCTTTGTCATGGGGAAGAATCACTTGTTCTTATCGATAGTTCTCGTTTTTGGCCCCGATATGCAATTCTGATCTCACGCTAAACATTGCAATAATAGACCGCAGTAATTGTCCTATGGTCAATAATCCGTTCAATATTTTTAATAAAGCCACCTAACAGTGCACCTAGACGAGAGCGAGAATTGCCGAGAATGAGAAGAGAATGAGAATTGAGACTGTCAAATCCATACAAATCCGAACCGAGAATGCTTTCGCCCGTGTAAAAACTGAGAATACAGCGAGCCTGAGGCTCAGCTGAGCTACCTGTCAAACTATCTGTCATTGCCTGTTATTTTGACAGCAAACCGATTCTCGGGCCATTCTCAGCAAATTTGAGCAAATTCTTGAACCTGAGAATCGTTTCACCGTTTAGGTGCACTGTAACAGAGCTGATGTCCAGCGACCATGTAGGGCTGGTGCGAGAATTGCGGTTATAGCTCTCATTTTCCACACGATTAAGAACCGCCACGAATTGTTCCGGCAGTGTCTCTTCCTTAACTGGACAGTCAATCCCATCAATATTTTGGTCGGTTTCAAACCTTCTACGACGGGAAACTTAATGAAATACCTTGCGCGAATAACGGAGTACGTCTTGCCCCGAAATCTTTACTGTGGGCACAGATTCTACTGTTGGCTTATATTCTTTGTAGAGCGTCAGGGAGGTGATCCAGCGATCTTCTTAGACTCCTTACAAACAAACCTAAGAATAACTAACGTGGGAATGTTCTTCATTTTTGTGAGAGAAGCACGAAAAGTCTCGTTTATATTTGATTCACACGAATGCTTATGGTGAGAAAGTACAGGGTTACTGACATGAAGTGTTACCTATTCAAAACACTATAACTTTTTTGTTTGAAATGATTTTGTATTGATTTCAAAGACAACATTGTTTTAAAATAATTAAATTTTCAGAAACTATTCGCTTTAGCTCGATTCGACCACATTTGGCTCGACTATAGCCTTCTAACGTCCTGAAAAAAAATTGATGCTGCACGAATGTGATCTTGCGGTATTTTGGCTCGTTCTCGTACAATCGATTTCATTATCGCATCCATACTGGCTTATTTTTTAGTCTTCACCTTGCTCTCTAACTTGGACCAGATGGAATGGTCCATCGGATTTGCGTCTGGTGAAATCGAAATCCACTGTGTGGACGAAATGAAGTGTGGAACATAATTTTTTAACCATTCTTGGTTCTTACGAGCTTCATGAGACGATTCCGAGTCTTGTAGGAACGTCCATGGTCTGTGACCGAAATGATTACGTGTCCACGGCTCTAAAGCACCTTCTAAAACATATTATTGATAACATGTCGCTTTTTATTTGACTCCAGGATCGATAAAAACAGTTGAAGAGCGCCCATCAGCGGTCACAACGGTCCAAACCATTTATTGCGATGGGAAATTGCTACGAGTGGCCGTACTTAGGCTCAAATTCAAATATGACCCATCGATCAAGTAATCACGATCGTTTTTAAACGTTATGGATAGATTAATTTGAAAAATTTTCTCATCGGAGAACACAATGTTTAAAAATTCGCCACGTTCGTGCAAGCGCAACAACTCCTTTGCTCGTTCGCACCGAACTTTATTTTGCTACGGTGTAAGATTGTGTGCTTTTGAGAAGTTGTAAGGCTCATCCTTGAGTTCATTTTTCATTATAGGTTGCATAGGATCGAGCGAAATTTTCATATCTTTTGCGAGATTTTTATGGATTTCGTTGAATTCTGGCCTTCATTTTCCGAATCATTCCTGGCGATGTTGCGGTCCATAGCGTTTTGTAATTCTATCAGTACCTTTTTATCGATTTATTGAGCGATACACATTTTGTTCATTTTAAGGTGACTGAGCTCACGAATTATAGCTGAAGGTTGTGATTTCCCAGCTATATAAACGCCATCACAGCTATTATGTTTGAATTACATCACGATAAAAAAATCTACAAAACATAGACGCAAATGCTTTTGGTAGCTTGTAAACAATATATTAAACTATAACTAAAACAATTTTGGCGTCGATATTAGGAGCGGTTTGAAAGATACAGCACTGTGAATTTGGTAACACTTCATATCAGTAACCCTGTAATCCATTATGTTGGATTATTTGCGTCCACATTACAGACACGTTTTGGTTTGCTTTGTTCTGATGGAACAGGACAAAGCTTCTGTTGACCAATTTTGCCAATTTCTGGCCAATTGGCGCACAATATGGTAACATGCCATTTCTTGTTCATTTTTATTCCTTCCATTTGGCCAAGATTTCATATATGGAAACTAGACCATTTGGTTCTTTAGTGTCGATTGATCGTGAACAAAATCTCGAGTGAATTATTAATGCCAGCTTTGTGAAATAGTTTTAAAATGTTTTGTGGTCGACCCTTAGCTGCTGGGCGACGCTCTGACTACATACATGTCCGTTAACTCCCAGTTTTGTGATTTAGGTGCTTATTCTGTAACTTTCGATTACGATGGCCTCAGGCGTTCGATTCATTTGGTTCATTTTGTGTTCATTTGGTGTTCACGATCGCCTGCATGTCGAGTGCATTTTTGTGGTCGACAGCTGGCGTTCTGTTTACATCGAGCATCGAGCATCTGAAAAACAGTTATAGCGTCCTGATTGTGCATCAATAATTTCTTTCTGCTAATCGTATACTATTATTACAAAGGTTAAGTCGTTTTTATACCGAAAAAAACAAGTTAATTAACAGTTTTTTTACTTCAAACTGTCATTTTGAATTGTTTATTGTTTTCGAAACGTTTCGAAATTCG
>NC_064878.1:34886563-34894063 GCF_943734665.1 Anopheles aquasalis | reverse complement strand
TTGAGCCTCGGGTGCTTCTTTTGTAGTTAATGGTTTAAAAATAAAACAGCTATTTGGTCAGTCCAGCTCGGTATTTTTTTTGTTTTTTATTCAAAGTATACAAATTCAATGTATACATATTTGAAACAAACTAGCCCGGAATCTCTTGTTTTCATAGCAAAAATTCAATGATAAGCTTGTATTTTGTTAATGAGCCAAGAATGATTTGCGTGCTTTAAATTATTTTTTACTGATGATTCATAAAAAGCAATAAGCAATCCAGTGTTCTTTTTTTATGGTGGACATGACATGGAAATGTTTTAGTAAGAAGAAAATTTTGATTATATTATTGCAAACGAAAACATTTTTAATTCAACCCCCCATAAAAATTAGTAGATCGATTGAAAGATTTTATTGGTTTATTAAAACAAATAAAATCAGTCGTTGGTAACGATTATCTTGGACGGAGCAGATTTATTAGCATACCGAACCATTATATGATACTTAAAAGGGAAAGTCAACTGACAATTGCAACTTGCTGAACATAAAAAGCATAAAATAATGCAGACATGTATGTTAATTATATTGTTATTTGTCTGAATTGTTTCTTTTCGTCTATTTTTTTTTTTTTGAATTTGTCATGCTATCGGAGAAATTGTTATCCCAAAAATTATATCTCGAGACCATAAATGCTTATGTTTTCTTGTATCATTGTAGTTTTGATGTTTTAATGAGCATATTGCATACCGCCAGTGTCCAGCGTTTCTCAACGTTTAATATACTCAAAAGACAAAATTGGCAAGGAATTACTCACTAGGAAGGCAGGGCAGTGTTGGTTTATAGTAACTACCGTAACGATATGATTAACTATATAGGGTTAGGGCTCTGAACTTACAGTTTTAGCAACATTGACATATTTATAGTGTCCTTGATTGTGTAACATGTTCAATAGTAACCAAGCCAAGGCATGGAAAACAAATAAAAGTATAGACTATGCGTAAATCAAGATTTTTTTTTCTGCTAGCTAGGGCATTGCTAGATTTTATAAGATCAGCTAATTTGTATTCATTTCAGTATGGTGGATAACTTCAATCTGTGCCTGCGTGGGAAAAAGCAAATTCGCCTTCTTCAGCGATAATATGGGAAATCCTAAACGTCATCTCCTCATTATCCACATTTCCGACTGTTCCGACCTCTTCTACAAAAACGACCGTGCCTAAGTACCTTCACAATTGTCCATTGCCTTCCAAAGTGTGCTACAGGATGTCCCTCAACCCATCACCAAGAACACCAAATCTAAACATTCTATCTTTGTACCATTTGCAAAATTCGACATCACTATCCAGCCTTGAAAAGACATAAGAAAATTTGTTTTTTGTTGACTTCCGCTTGTATAGAAAAAATACATAAAAAAACACCAAGCATTAATTCATTAGTCACGTGCAATAAAATGCTTTCAGCCTAATAATTACTACATTTAACTCCGCCCTAAATCCGCACATAACCATGAAATCAGATTGCTACTAACCTTGTTTGATATGGATTTTTCTACTTCATAAAAGCGAAGACTTCAAGATTGTATAGGTATTGGACGTATTATTTTGTATGGACTCCAAGAATATTGTATGGGCCTGTTGCTCAATTTTAGAGATAAATGATAAATTTGATCTTTTTTACGCAGCACCGTATTTCACAAGCACAGCACAGATTCATTATCCGAAAATATATCTTCCTTTAACTAATCCTCGCAATCATCTCCAATCAAACAAATCCTATTCAAACATGAGATACGGCAATGAGTAAAATATTGTGTGTTGTGTTTATGATTATTATTCTCTTAGTCGAAAAACAACTTGGTCGTTTGTGGGGCGGTTGGCGGGGCTCTGTTTTATTATCTCTTAGTTTGGAATTCATAATACATTGTTATATTTAGGAATGCAATATTAAAATAAAACTTTTCAAGTATTACGATGCACTTAGATGGAAATATGTTCTACTACAATGGCATCTGGGCATGTCTGCAAAATGCTCTTTTGATGGTGTTGATTTTGATGGCATCATAACTCCGCGCTCAATCATTGAAGAAAAAATGCTTGGTTGTTGATGAATGTTCTTCGTTGTTTCTTGTATTCAGATTAAGTGTTGCATAAATCGCAAAAAAATTAAAGCTCATAGAAACTTAGATTAAAAACGAAGATTTTTGGAAGACCGTCTCCAGGTTGTGATAAGGTGTGATAAAAAAAGGTTAACAAATGGCAACACAGATTGAAATAAAGTTGATTTTTGTTCAGAAATACGTTGCTCTTATCGCGACGCATGCTGCTATCGTGGCGTGGTTAAACAAAATGTTCTTCATTCAGAAAATAAGTACATTAGTCTATCCCCCCGCCCCGTGGAGACGCCACCCATCCCCTTCCTTTGTAACCTTTAAATGTTGAAAATTCTAGCCGATATACCATAGCAAAAAAACCGCCACAATCTCATAAATTCCGTCTTGGTTATATTATTATATTGACCTATGTTATACTCTTAACTAATAATAATTAAAATCCGTATTCCCAAGAATAATACAATTACAGTATGTATGAGATTTTTTAACAAAGCAACAGAAGCAAACAATCGAAAGCTTTTATCAGTTTTTTGTCATAGTTTTGAGAATTGCTGTACTTTTTGAAACGTACAGCAGCCGAAATGTCATTATATATTTTTATAAAATATTTCCAAATACGATTTTAAGGTGTAATCTTGTATGATAATATATAATTTTGCTTTATACCTAACGCCATCTTCCATTCATATCCTCTTATACACACATTCTCTCTCTCTCTCTCTCTCTCTCTCTCTCTCTCTCTCTCTCTCTCTCTCTCTCTCTCTCTCTCTCTCTCTCTCTCTCTCTCTCTCTTCTCTATCTTTCGTTCTCTCTCTATCTCTCTCGTGAAGCATTTGAAATTGGATTTTGATTAAGCTTAGTTATTTTATGAAATGTTAAACCTTGTTTTCAGTATACCTTTATTTCCGGTTCAACAATGTAATAATGGTTTCACGACATAAACATAATTCAACCGATTCTTGTTTGTCAAGTGATTGATTTTATTGCACGAGATTGTAGGATATACTAAATGATCATACAATATCATTCAGCTGTGAATGTATTATGGTAACTTACTATTGTCATCCGATTGGCAGCAAATCTTCTCCAATATTCTGATCTGTGTGATGTCCTTTTTGCGTCAAACCGTCCTAACTGTGGGGTATGATTTTTATGAAAATATTTTTTTCCTATAGTGACTGGACCTATAACAGATACATCTTTCAATTATATCAATTATAACTCATGATGAAACAACAGCTTGTTTTCATTATTTGAAGAACTTCCATGCGGTGATCTGTCTGTGAAAAATTCAATCAGTTTGGTACATGAAATAATTAATGCATATCTTTTTTTCTCTCTTTATCTCTCTCTCTCTCTCTCTCTCTCTCTCTCTCTTTCACTCTTTTCTCTTTTTCCTTTTTGCATCTCTCTTTGTCTATTGCTTTTACATTTTTCTATATTCCTTACTAACTCTTTCTCCCTCACTCCTTTCTCTCTATCTCTTTCATACTCTCTCTCCCTCTCTCTCTCTCTCTCTCTCTCTCTCTCTCTCTCTCTCTCTCTCTCTCTATCCCCGCTCCCTTCTCTTTTATCCATCTTCCTCTTCCATTCTATGTTTTTATTCCTGTTTTCAACATCCCTCTGTACCCGTCCATGTACATTCCGGTTTGCACTGCACTGCCTATAATGACATCAAAATTTTGGCAATTATTTGGAATCCAATGATGATGATGAATTAAATTTGATCAATCAATTCATTTTCGGGCATGCATGCCGTTACATATGATACACGAACACGTGCATCCCTGAATCTACTTTCAGAATTTCAATGGAAACTGCCGGAATGCCAATCCCGGGCTATCACTACATCACTCCGAATCACATCGTCAAAGCCCCGATCCATTAAATGTTTCGCTCTCTTCTTCCTCTCAGCTTTAGAAGTGGAGATGTTGGTAGCAATGGCAGTAGTGGCAACAATATTCTTCGACCAATGGGTCCCGCAATGACTGCAGGATTGCGCAACGGTTCCATCGGTGCAGCAGGACCACCGAATGCTGCAGCGGGAATCGCCTACAATGGTATGACAACAACGGCGGCTGTTGCACCAGTAACTACATTTCCTTTCTTAAGATACGGTCTGAACCTGGAAAGAAAATAATTTGTCAACCGCCAAACATTTTAATTTAAAGCGAAGATCAGATACGGGTGGTTATACGAAGATTTCAAAATATTATCAATCACGAATAAAATAATACGTAAATGGGGCATAAATAAATTGCAAATTTCGTGACTTAACAATGAAACCAATATCGTAAACTTCCAAAAATGTCCACCCTAGTACAAAATCAAATGTGGATAAAAAATCTTCTGCATGTTTTACGATCTAGACTACATCAACACAGATCTGAGGGAAAGGGAAAGTTTTGTGCTTAGAGAACAGCCTCACACTAGTAACAACTACATTTATTTTGGTTTTCATTTACCTTTCATGCATATCAGGCGTATATTTCGTATTGTTTCGCAGAAGAATAGTCAAAATAAAAAAAACCTGTGTTGAGAACCGCGAATGCCCTAGACCGAACAACACCGCAAAGGCAGATTTTGTCAGATTTCATAGGGTCCAATTATGAAAGGCTACAGCATCCTTTTAGTATAGTGCTCGCATCAGTGTTTAGTCTAGTTTCAATGTTTTAGTGTTTGGTACGCTGTGCCACTTGTTTGAAGTTCACTGTGAGGTTACACGTTATAGAATTTAACGGTAGACGATAAATTTGCTTTGCTTTTATACAGGCACATTGAATGGCAAGCAATTTACTATCGGTTCGGTATGATCGGTTGAAAAATAATCAATATAAATATTACTATAATTAGTACATTAACCAATCCGATTACTTTTCTATTTCAATCAAAAATAGGCATTTTGTTATTGCTCAAGCAAACTACTTCACAGAGAAAGATGGTTGTTATAAGTGAATATTATTTTAAGGCAAAAAGCACATAAAGAAATTCGCTGGAGTATACGATGGTTCAAGTAACAAACATTCAGAGGTGAAATTATGTTGTGTGAATTAGTGATGTTCAGTATCTTGCTTGAGCAAGTACTAAACTGAATAAATACATAAAACCAATACATATTATTAAACATATCGTGTGCCACATGATTAGCATTGTTTCGAATATAACCACCGTTGAATCGGATATGACAAAAAAATATCGCAATTGGAAGTTTGCTAAAAATGAGTAAACTCGTTGATGGGATTGAGCACAGTAATGGAAAATAAGTTCACTCAATCAATATAATTATGTCGCCGCTATTTTATAAAAAGCATTTTAATTTAACATTGGGCTTGGGTAATTGTATAATTGATGATTGCTTCAGTTATGCTTTTGCTATGTTTTGTTATAAGACGCGTAATACCTAGGAGCACACATTTCATATGTTGCAATACGAATTTCTTTAGATAACTGTCGGATTTGTTTAGAGGAAACATTCTGGCAATTTGAGGTTTAAAAAAACAAACATGTAGAATATTATGCCAAACTGAATCATGGTTTTCAATCAACGTTACTATTACACTTCCGAATAGCAGACTCGTAGAATTCGGGATTTCTGTTGAATAAATAAAAAAAACTGAAACGTAAGTGCCAAACATAATGTAATAGATTTAGGCAATAGAAGAGATGGAGTTGATTTCAGCGAAACCATCATGTCGATATGCTCGCTGGGAGATTTGCAAGGTCGAATGTAAAATTTTCAACTATTTGTTTGTGTAAGTTATGTAACTTTCAGTGTAGAGATACAGGCCAAATACTGCGAAGACTACTTGCGAAAAGATGGCAGTTTTCAATCAATGCCAATTCCCATAGCTCATATGGGGAAAATGGAAGGTAATCAGGTAAAAGCAGAAGTCCAAGGTTTTTTGGGTTTTCATCGTATAACGATTCTAAGAGCAACATCAATTATTGTAAAAACTTAAGTTTTGCTATAAGTCATATCAACTAAAACAATCGTTTTTCATTCTGAGGTTAATGCTAAATGACGTGCACTAAATAATATTCACATACGAGCTAAAAAGTCTATACTGTTAGTCGAATGAATATCAGTCTCAAATCGGATTTATTTTTATATTTTAATTGATATTATTAAAAAACCACGGAATTGGTCGAAAATATATACATTTTTTTTTCTCAGCCCTAATAATTCCCAATTTTTACTCTTGTGAATTTGAACACACTTCCAATTATATTTTTCAGAGACGAGCTAATGTCTGGCTTTCTTGTATCGGAGTACATGCAATTATATTATACCCAGTGTCATATTCATATCATGATCATATTTTGAACGTTTTACCCTTGCCAAAAACACGAAACGAATGTATATCAAAAATGTTGAACAAAGCAATATGCTGCATAGCAATGGCTGCCAAGTAAAATTAATTTATGACAGTCAGTTTGCAATAATACGTTTTTTCTTCACTTTTCAGAGGATTTTTTTATTTTAATTTTAAAATTTTAAACATTCTAAAAAGAAAATTGTTACATGAGAAGCTAGTAACGTGAAGAATGATTGCTTAAATGCTCCCATTAGCAGCTATGGACGATGGCATTTCATCATTGCATTTTAATTATTATTTAAAAAGAAAATATATTTTTTTACGAATCTGCAAATAGCATTTTATTATCTTCACTTCAATCTATCGAACGATCTTTTTCTAGAGAAGTTCTCAAACGAATTTAAAAAATAGTTTAAAACAAAACCAAAAAAACGGTTGCTAAGAATAATGGTCCGTTTAACGCATACAATTTTCATAATACAGACACCATTTTTGAATCCTCTTTTTTGTAGATCATGTATTTCTCTCCTGATATTAAAATGTCTCGCCGAATATGACTAAAAATACAAGCAACAGTCGATTTTCAGAAGTTTACCTCACTTCATACACATTATTACACTACATAGTGCACTGAATGGGTTTTAAAAAGGTTATTGTTTGCAAGGAAGAGTAAAATAATACAGATTTGATTACACCTTCCCGTCACTCAATTCGACACATCGACCAACTTGGAGTGAATGTTTTGCAAAAGAAAGTCAAACATTTGTTTTTGACTGAGATTTAGTTTAAAAAAACGTACTCGACAAGACTATAAAGACATATGATCATAGTATAAGTGTGTTTCACCATGATGCTATTGTTAGGGACTTGCATGATAACGTAGCGTTGCTACTTGTTTGGGAAGGTGTAGGTATCGCATTGTAGGACTAATAAAATGTTGATTAAAGATTTCACGATTACCGCATGACCTTCATGGTTGCACCTGGTTAACGGGAACCGGTGTGGATAACGGCAAAAATTAATCCAACTAGTAATGCATAGATCATTTGAATTAAGAAAGAGTAGAATCGATGCGGATAAAGGTTATTGAACTGC
>NC_064878.1:34856563-34884063 GCF_943734665.1 Anopheles aquasalis | reverse complement strand
GAATGACCAATGAACATGCCGTTAACAATTTTGCACTATGCTTTGAAGTACGTAATTGGTTCCTCGTTCAATATTTGCGTTTGCGTTTACGGCATGATACATTTTCATTGTAATGGGAACTGGGAAATTTAAATGAAACTATAAGTACAGAATTGCAGAGAGAAGTAAGGGTTGGCAGCAAATTCTAAATTCCATGACAGTTTATTAATGTTATCAAAATAAATGTATCTTCTCTGTGCGTATGAAGGAGGATCGATTTAAAGTAACACGAGTTAATTTTCAGTTTTACAAAACACTAATAAAATATTTCAACGGTCTTATTGCAGAAAGCTTTGCGAAATAAAGACTTGTATGGAATGTTCTTATTTCAATTAACTTTGAGACATTGTAACCAATTGATTTCGTACAAAGATTGCTAAAACATGGTGCAGAAATCAATTGAAAAATGATAATAAAATTTATTGTTTAAAATGAGTGTCTTTTAGCACTACTAGTAGCATGTTCTGCAATCTAGCTAAAGATGAGCATGAACTCGAACGATCACATCAGCTCTCAATTAGACGACAAAAAGCTTTAGTATATCTACTGAGACTGATTGGTTTGTTCGTTTTAAAGTTAGATTTCTCAATATAACCTTTATTTTTACTGCATAGAAAAGATAAAAGACTAAACATATGAATACTGTAGGATCATAGACAAAAAAAAACAAAAAATATTGAGAATATTGTGAGCCTTTTCGTTCTAATTTTTAAAATATAAAACGATAAATTTATTGCTAAGTTTTTCATAATATTATCGCATCGCCAAGTGTTTTCAATAAAAAAAATTTACTCTAGTTAAACTATTGTTTTATTTTTATTTTTCATGTATCCTGTTTATTAAAAGAGCAACTGGATCATAAAGAATTTTTAAAAGTTAATTTTAAACTTCTAATCATTTCTCGGTCTGTGCTATTGAGTGTCGAGTGTGTCTACAATGCTAAAGGAGAACTCAAATGTCCACTAGTTTGGGAAATGAATTCTTTTTACATTTTTTTCACGAACAATTCGGCAGTTTTAATATTACACTTGACTAAAAATAACGGCCAAGCTGAATTAGTGTGATTATGGACATTTGAAAAAAACCAGTTTGAAAATGATAAGCGAATTTGGCGAGAGTAAAAACCAAATTACTCATTTACTAAATAGTTTATGGCAGGTAATTAAAAAGCGCAATCGGACACAAAAAAGTAGAAAAGAAAGAATATATTTTCAATTATGTTTCACTTCATTAGATAGCAATAATTGTGTGATTGCTAAATGAGAATCTACATTCTATGTTATGAAAGACAGAACTAAAAACGGCTAGAAAACCATTTGCTCAAAGACCAATGTATAATTTTGCAATATAATAGTAGAGAAGAGAGTGATGAAACTAGCTTAGAACGCTATAGGTATTCACCAGCAAGAAAAAAAATGTAATTCCAACTTGCCGACATTCGCAGTCAATAGTGACGCATAGTGATACCTAGGCGTATTGTGTATGAAATATTGAAATGTTTTTCGCTCGTTTCAAAATGCATTCATTATTTAAAAATGTCAAAAAAGCTAGTGCAAGACAGCTGGGTGAATCTTTACCCAAGAATGGACTCTAAAAGTAAAATGCATACAAAACCGATTAAACATTCGACAAAAACATGCTTTTGGTTTATAATCCTACACTAACAGCTAATGCACAAACCAATAGTTTAGCACATAGCGCGATAGTTCAAGTCATCGGATATTGAGCAAACTTACGATCTATACAAAAGATATAAAAACATTTGCCAGATTCTTTTGTATACAAATTTACCAACCAGAAGATTTTTTTTTAATTTGTTTTTGGTTTTTTAACGAATGATATCAGGTAAAACTACTGTTTGTGTTGCAAATTGCTTGAAGCAAATTTTTCGGAATGCATTGTAACTTGATTTTGTGCCAGCTTGAAATTAATAAACCCAGCAATGAGATTAATTTCCTGCTCATGTGAGTGCCATATCGTGTGCAATATGTATTCCAACGAAAAAAAGGGGAAGAAGAAAAATCACAAACCAGATTACAGGAATTTTGCAAACATACACCTTGTGCCGATCAGCCCATTTTTCGATTGCAGAACTTTAAAATATATATTCGTTATTATCCATGTAACCTCTATACAATATAAGCAATGTATAGTCAAAGTAACATATCTATCTACTAACAAATTTATTAGCTGCAATATAAACCTTTATTGTGTACATCACTACACAAATAAAAACGTCACTAACGAAAATCGGTTTATCAATCTATTAAACAAAGCGACTCACGCAGGCAATTTAAGTTAAAAATAAAAACAAATAATTTTGAGATGATTTAGCATCGTTTCATGATGGAATATTAGCTGAAAAAATTAACTCTTTTAAAAGAAATTTGCCCTCTATTAAAAAGAACAGATGCCAAAAAATGAATCACATTTTTTATCTGCCTTTGCCAAAACTACGATTCCTTAGTTTATGCGAATCATCTCCTACGAAACATGTTGATTTTTTTATTAATATTTCATTAACATAAATTTAAAATATACAAATCCACTACAGAAGAAATGCATCAATAAATGTGCAAAATTCGATGGTGTTAAAATAGTAGAATACAAGTGTCATTTTTAGGAAATGACATATGTTGAAACATTTGTATCATTAATGCAAAATGCACCTAGGCACCTAATATCGCAAGCAATGTGAAGGCAGAGAAGAAGAATTCCATTTAAAAAGCGTAAAAGATCCGATATATCGACATAATGTCCGTTTTCTACGTGTTTTTGGATGCATCGTGTTTGATAAATGTACTTTTCTAAGTGTTAAAAATTAATGCACCTTTCCTCAGCGTACTTAATTTATTCATCAACATTTGCGCAAACGAATTCGTCGGTTTTAAGATATCTTGAACTTTAATAACTCATTCGCAAAGCACCAGATATGAAATTATGAGCGATGGCAATGAGTGTGCTCGAATTTAAAAAAGAAAATATCGCAAGATACTCATGCAAAATCTCTTACACCAGCTTGTGTTTTGCTTTTTGGCGTTGTTTTCTGGCCAATGTCCAGCAGATCATAACGAGTACAACGGACGGTGTTACATTGATTGATACATTGATGATACAATTAAGGCGGCGTATACAAATATTAATGAAAGGGTTTGACTTTAGAATGAATTGACTAATTATGGAAGGAAAATAGTCGTAAAACCAGAAAATAGGAATGCAAGGCAATCATAAAAAATAAAATAGAGCTTCTTTTTTAAAACAAATTGATATGCATGCAAAACTGGGTAAAACAAAGCAAAGCACGTAACATGAGTGACTAACGAGTTTTCGATCGCAAAAGTGTGTGTTTTCGTATGTAGAGCAATGCCACCGGTAAAGATAGAGACAGAGCCAACTATAATCGTACGAGCATGTTGTAGTGCCAAAGTAGAAACAATGGTAAACGATGTGTATTTAAGCCAACATATTTCGTATAGTTATAGAAATTCGCAGGCACTGGGTAGTGGAATAAGATTCACGCCGTAGCAAGGAAGTAGCACATACCAAAGGGATTTCCGTGGTTGGTTCGAGGGGGTATTAAGTGACATCTCTGCAACAGTGTTGTTCGGAATGGGTGAAAAGGCAAAACATTGTGCGTTTGCTCTTTGAAAAGTATGTAGCACCAGGAAATGTGCTAATGTTATGTGCAAGGTTTAATGGATAGATCCTTGCGATGGACTTTAATAGAATGTTTTGAAGATGCAAGAACAAAACCGATACAATACAAAGTAATTACAAAATGCCTACCACAATTGCCCGACGGCATCGTGTTGAGAGCAAATCAATGCAAATTTATATGAAATATATTTATATTTTATATACAGATACCATCATTGAGCAACAGCAATCCCTCTAATGTGCCCATAATGTACACAAGGATGTGGCAAAGCATACACAAAAGCGACAAATAACGAGAGCATTTCGGGTTAAAATAAACTAACAGAATGGTCACCTTCGTTAAGGCGTATACTTTTGTATGATAGCAAGGGCAACATAAAAGCAAAAAATAGACAAATCACTGTGCATTGTTATGATCGACGACTCACAAAATACCTAAATATCATCTAATGAACACAAACAGGCGAAATACAAAAAAAAGCATTCAATAAAAGGGAAGCAGACTACCAAATCCAATTTCTCTAATAATTCTTCCGAAATCATGGTTGTTTGCTAGGTTTACTGAAAGAATATTCTGTCAACTTTCTATAGCCCCACCACCTCGGACACCCCATGACCCGTTACACAGAATCGCTCCATATGTGTGGAGATCTTAGACACATCTTATTGCCGAGTACCACATACTTATGTTAAAAGTTATGAGGAGCAACACCTGTTACATAATCAAACCGCTCAAACAATATGCTAAGGAGTCGGAAGCTCCCGAAAGCGGAAAACCGAAAGCCTCGATCGCTTCTCGGGCCCGTTCTATTTTGGAAGGAGGAGAGTCAGCATATGCATTAACCATAGCATCCTGATCGCAACAAATAATTTCGAGTTCTGTGATAAGGGGATGTTGGTAGACGACTCGCACGTGCACAGGACAGAGGGAAGCCCTGCCTCACAGATGGATGAATAAGGGAGAGGACAGATGACCATTGACTCGGTGTAAGGCCTGTGAGAGGACGAAAGATACAATCTTGCCACCACGCCTCTACAATTTCAAGTTCAAAATGTACTTAATTGCCGAGAGAACAGCGCGAAAGATGTTCTGCAGTTTGTTAGTACATTTTTGTATCGAAGGGATTATTTGCCATTTTTCTGAGATGGTGCTGACCGGCCGCTCCTTCCAAGTACTTGCTAATAGCTGGAAGTTTATGTTAAGAAGAGAAATCGGTCCCTCGGCCGGAAAAGGCTGACAGCGCTCTCTGTGTGCTCTTCTTTTAACACCAATCGTTATTGAGATGCCAGGTTTCTGGAATGACCCGTCTGTTGTTAGAGATGGAGTCAACAGTTTTGCCAGTCGATGCGTGAATTCAACTTTGTTTCCTTTGAGAACTTCCCAATCTAAATGCACAGTAAGTCACCCCCAACATATTCCAAAAAATATGTCATTATCATTTCTTACTGTTTGCTGAAGCACAAATAAAAACGCTGAAGCACATCGGAAATCTTCTGATGGAATCGAAATTATAAGTGCGGCTAAAGAAACCTGACAGACTACACTGATCTATTGCATTTGATCGAAACAAAGCCGGAAGTCGTAAAGCCTCAATTCGACTGAACGGTGTTACTCATAATTTTGTCTGTTTAAAAATGTTCCTAGAAGAAGTTGGAAGACACGCTAAAACTCTGGATGCGGCTATAGAAAGTTGGTGAAATGCTGGTCACAGCCTGAGAACATCACCAACATGTACTGGTCACATCCCCTGTTATGCGTATCACATCTATTTGGTTGCAATTCACTCCAGTTGTTCTTTCCATCATCTTCCCAAGCAGCACGTCTTTTACAGGACTCTGGTGGATGGTGTTTATATTGAGGATACATCTAATCAAATGTTCAGATTCGACCATATTGTACAAAAAAAATCGTGCTAATAGCATATTAAAAAGACACATACGATGATCCACCCGCCCCGCAGTTAGCATTTCTACGATAGAACCGATTTATGTCCCGCTTAATTTGTCATTGTTTAGTACTTATTAAAATTCCAAATCCATATAGTTTTGTTTCAACATCTGATCATTTTTTAACCGAAACAAAAACATTATACAATCATAGTTTGAATAATGTTTTGATCACGCTAGTCTTTAGACGCTGGTAACCTGTGTACAAAACGGGACCTGCGATCTGTTCATAAACTGGGAAAAATACACTGCACACGTCATCAGGACAACTGCATCGTTTAAAAGCATAACAACATGACCAAAAGTTTTTTACTTCAAATAATAGCATCTAACGAAGCAATCTTCTTGCTTCGTGGAAGTATTCAACTATTGAAGTGATTTAATCATTTGTTTGTTGTTGTTTGTTTTTTGTTTTATTATTATTATTTTTGCGGAAATGTTCGTTATAGCCATAGGTCATAGGAGAAGCTAAAAATCACTGTAACTTCCGGCCATTATCCCTAGACTGGCGATGTCTTTCAGTTTTTCGCGTCGAATTCCGTTTTACTTCGTCGAAAGGTTTTGACTAACTTGAGTGTATCCTTCATTGTATCCTCCATTAGTGTATCCTAGACTGTTTGGTGATAGGTTACCAGTAGTTCAGTTCCTGTTGACATTCACACCGACCAGACGCACCACGAATCCACTCGAATGCCGCTTACGGGGGTCGTTAGAATGATAGATTGTAGTTCCATCCTACCAATCTTCCATTAAGGCTGTTTGGATAGTAATCGTCACCGATCTAAAATGCTCAAGGTTGGTCACGTTGTTCGAATCATCCAGTGGAAGCAACAGTTTGGATTCCGTTGAAAATTTCGCGGAAGTTGGTGACTAAAGATCATCGCTGATGAAACAGAAACTAGGTTGAATATGACGACGTTTGATCGATAGATGTGTTACGAGGCGCCACGGTCGAATCCAGGGATAATGGTGAGTTTATTTAAAGCGACATATTTTAATTGTTGCAATCTTCTACGTGTAGTTGCATGTCCGCAAGAAATTCAAAAATCTCTCCACAAATAGGGCATGACAAGGAAAGATTGCTATTTTCTCTAGTAGTATTCGAAGATTGATTCGATTCGATACTGAAGTTGGTGGTGGGGACGGGCGGAGATACAGAAGGTTAGGCGTATTGGTTACTTTCATTAAATTACTCTCACATCATACTTACACCGAAATTGCACGCTGAAGCTGCTGTATCTTTTGCTCATATGCCTTCGACTTGATTTGCCCTTCCACCGTTTCCCTTTGTAATTCCTCCGTCCTTTGGCGCAGTGTGCGAATTTCTACTTCAGCTGTGGCTCGTTTTTGTTCGGTCTCATTTTTCTCTTTTATAATCTACCATTACACGAGATTTGATGGATGGAAATATGGTTGAAATCTTGCATCATTTCATCGGAAAGAAGATCTTATGAAAAAGTACCTCTGCTATAACGCACGAATGTTTGTTTATCATCATGAATTTCTCATTCTCCATATTGTGTAATTGCTGCTGCAAATCTGCCAATACACGACTATGTTCCTGCTTGCTCATTGTCAGCTCTGAGGCTAACACATCGCACTTTGATGTCAATAGTTTTTGATCTACACACATAAATAGATTCCATGTAGTCTGTTTCTAGCTTCGTTCAAGTGTTTGGAAAATACCTTGCTCCATGTGTTGAAACTCCATGTTCCTTTTTTCAGAAATATTCTTTATCTACGGAAATGAGATGGGTTTTACATCAACATAGGAAATCATCAAAAGTTCATCAGTACCATTAGATCAAGCTGGTATAAGCAGCTAAACTTTGCTGTAATTAAATGTAAGTTCGTTTTAAATCTGTTAGAAACGTACCTTCGATAACTCTGCATCAGTCGCTCTCAGAGCTGTTTCGAGTCTCTTAATTTCTGCAATATGTAGTTCTGATTCAGAGACAAGCTCCAAACATTTTTTTTCAAAATCTTGCTTTTGTTCAATTAATTCTGTAATAGTCAGCAAATAGTTCGAAAATATATTACGCTGGGCTGTCTAATGTACCCGTCCCTCCTAATTACCTTCCCTTGAACGTTGAAGATCATATTCAGCTGCTTGCAAACGATTTACATCCTACGGTAAGAAAATAAGAACGAAAACAAACTGTGCCATCTAACATATCCAGAATATGAAAAATAGGTGTCACCATTTCAGTCTAATCGAGTAATTGGAATGGAAAATGCAGTGAAGTGAAATTTTTGATGAATTGATGAAGTGAGTTGATTATTTGAAATTGAATTCAGCATAAATCAGTAAATTAAATTTAACACTTGAATCTTCATTTTAGTGTGTGACACAATAAAAAGTCTAATCAGTGATTTCAATGTATAACTTAAAAAAATGTTTAAAAAAATAGAAAAATCTGACATACCTCAGACAATAGATCATTTTTATTTTTCAACTTGATGCACTCTGAAAAATAACAATTATTGCGTGGAGTATAGATCTATCTATAGATAAATGTAGAAAATATCCTACCATCCAGGAAAACGTCCGCTAATTTCACAAGGCGAGAGATTTCTTTGGTCAACTAAAATCCATCCATAGGTTATCAATAGGAGCGTTTATCATTACTTCATGCTTACATTTACTTACATTTTCTATTTTTGCAGCATCGTCAATTGCTACCTGTTTATCCTTAGTCACAACTGGGGTTGTTTGGGATGTGGAATTTGGGATTGTCGAGTCGTTGTTGCATTTAGAATCTGTAGGTTTCTTTTTTACTGGATTTCCCTTTTTATTGGATGCCTGTATATCTAGATTAAAATTTAGATTCCATTTGAATCTGGCACCTGTAGGTTAATAAAACAAAGTCATAATTTTGGTCTTATTAATTTTAAGACAGGCATGTTCATCTGACCAACACACCTAAAGGACGGATTATAATACCAGCTAATGTGCTAAGCCATTTTTTCTTTTCTTGTAACGTTTCTTCATCTTTGCAATGCGTCTGCAATGAAACTAGTCGTAAGATTGTTGTTCTCATCACTTTTGCGACTACAACACCTTTTCTTCCGTATCTATTTTCGCGTCAGGCAGTTGTTCTTGATCTCTGTAATTTGTTGCACCTTCTTCCAATGTGTCATCAATTCCGTCGTTCTGTGGAACATCGGAATGGTAATCCTCGGCTTCGTTCTCATCTTCTACATCTTCATCCTCTTCGTCCAATATAAAATCTTTCGCTATTGCCAGTGCTGTTTCGGCACGTTTCCTTATCCTTTCACTATTGGTTTCCATAGTATCTACGATAACATGCATCCAAACCTCACCACGTTGGAAACTGAAAATCACTAAACTTTGTAGGAATATTTTACTATTACTTGCTTATTGACGCTAATGCACCGTAGCGTAGGTTTTAAAATATTCTTTAAGATTATGTGCTCTGCGCATGCGTTAGTTTGGTATTTAAAATAGCAATACAGGCATGCGCAGCAACATGCTGAATGGAATGGAAATGTCATTCACAAAGGAGTTCAAATTCAGTATAATCCACCGGCTGGTAAATTACAGAGAATAACTATGTGTTTAGTTAGCAAGACCAAGAAAGACCTGGATAAGCACAAAAGTTTCTGTTGACCAGACATTGTTCTTCCTGAATACTACTTGTTTGGCTGCTTAAAAATTGATTTGACTGCACAGTCACTTCAAAAGATTAACAGTTCTCTTTCCACTCACTGATATGATTAGTTGTTGTAGTTAAGCTATAAGTGTTGAATGAAACGGTAAGAATAAATTCATAGTTTGATAGTTTCGTCAAAATCAAATCGCAGAAGTGAGCCATTTTTTCTTAAATGATAAATAGCGGCCCGGTTACAGGGTTATGCACGAAAGCAGGATTATTTTTTTCCTTCATGCCCAACCAACAAGCTGTTCAATGATCACTCTAACATTATCCATGTTATCTCATTTCAAATTTCTATTCTGGAATCCCGAGATCAGTTACATAATCAACATTTTATTTGTCGATATCTAAACCTCGTAGGCAAAAAAATCCTGTGAAGTTATTGTGTACCATACGAATTTCATTTCACACAGCAGTTGAGCTGGTTACTTCTAGTAAAGTGCTCTTATTGAGCCCTGCGCTGGGTTTGCTTTGTTTGCTGGTGCATTGTAATTTCGCAAACTTTATTATTCACGTTTTGTGGACCATCATGGTCGTTTTCTGATCCTTCCATGATCCTAACTGATCATTTTTTACTTGGAGGGAAGTTAATGGTTTTCGACGAACTAAACCACGTCAATACTTTTAAGTAAATACTTTTTTGCACATCTCCTGTTTGGTGCCATTGGCATGAGGATGTTGACCTTAACAAATGCAATAGGTGCTAAAATCAACTTCGTCGAATATACTGCACAATTTGCGCGTCTATTCCTCTGGGCATGATTGGTATTAGAATCTGACACAAATCGTCCCATCGCCAGCGACACTAAATTATTGGACAAAAACAAGTACACCCTTCTTGTCCAACTACCATCTCAATCTGGAACAAACGGCCACTGTCCTATCGTGGTCGGTCAAGCGTCCGGCAAAGCGCCTTTGTACTAAAAACCGTCGAAAGAGTCGAGTCTCTATATAATTCGGAGAACCATAGGGGAAGGCTCGAGGTTTTTTTCCAAATCTCTCCGAATCCGAAAAATGTTTAAAAAAAAGTAATCATCACATACGGCTCTTCCGTCCTTATATATTCAGAAAAAACATTTTCATCATCATCGTCATCATAATCCATCAGTATTTCTTGCCCGCAACGGAACGCTTAGCGCGTTACGCTTTACTTAAATTTTTTATATTGAAAGCATTAAAGCTCATCATCTACATTTGTTCGAGTAATGCATTCATTAAATATGTCATCAATCAATATGTTCACAGAAGCACATGTTGTTTGACTTGTATCTACTTTCTTTTTATTTTTATTATATTACGACATCTTCAATAACGAGACAGCGACATTGTTTGTTTTGTTTATCATTACCAATTTTACCTTGTTGTTTACGCATTTTTTTTTGCTGTAGCGACATCATTGAAACTTTGAACAAAAGAATAACTTGAATCCTAGGTTCATAAACAAAGCTAGTAAAACATAACAAGTCTGTGCTCAAACTTTTTAACCTGCAAATTTAAGCCAAACCTGTTTTTGCATTTGGATGTTTGCAGGATAGAAAAGCATTTGGTTGTTTGGTGCGGGCGGATGATATGGTAAACCTTTTGCAGGTTATCTTCGCAACATCTATCTTATTGCTAGAGCTCGGGTCTGGATCCTGTCAGGAATATTTAAGTATTTTAGCAATGTTCGTTTGTGAACATAAAAGATTAATTTATGTCAGATAGCTTTCATTAAAATATGAATATTACGTGTTCATATACAAACGAATAACATGGTCGTATTATTACAGCACCGGCTGCTGAATATAGGGGGGGTCTGAATGTTGATGATCAATTTTTATTCCTAATAGCAGTTTATTGATTTTTGCATCTAAATAACAATCCAATCAATACTATTATGCCCTACTACAATTTTGAAATGAACTGTGTTTCAACATTTCAAACGAAAATGGCCCGCATTTTCAATACAAGAGGATGATGACAGCCTACTGCTGTATAAATATAATAAATTTTCAAAAAGTATTTCTGTCCTCGCAACACAATAATGTCAACTAAATATACTTAATGAACTTTCTATGTATTAAATATGATGCACTAGCATTCACCGAGACCAGATCGAATTGCAAATATCGTACGTATGTTTTTGAATGCAAGTACTCACAGATCAAAAACGGCAGTTCATTTAAAGCGGTGCTTGTGTCGTTTGAAAGTTTCGATCCAATTTACGCTACGGATTATACATATGGCTCCGCGTCTCACTTACAGTTATAAAACAAAAACGCTCCATGTTTCTAGGCTATGCAGTGTTTATCAAAAGTGTTGCTACTTCCGATCGGCTCACAGTTGCAAGTACGTGTCTCTGTTTAATGCTGGCGATTTTTATTGCTCAACAATCAACCCGTTCATATGACTGATGAGTTAGTTCAAAGATACCGCGCCGAGTGTTACAATTACGCCGGTTTGCGTGTAGTAGAAGGTGTTGCGTAAAAGTTTTATTCTCGGTTGTACAGCCAACTTACTAACGATGGTTTAGAAAAATGACATTCAGTTTGTATAGTTTGTATCTTGTATAAGCTCTTCTCCTATCAACTAGCCAAAACCGACAACGAAAACTACTTCGTGCTCTGCAAATGTATTATCGAAAGATAACCCGCTTGCTTTCGCCATTGCAGCCCTTCTATTTCATTTTTTAACGATTTTTTCCATATTCTTGCAGATTGTTAATGGTTGTATAGAGTGTCATTAATTATATAAAAAACGGTCCAATTTGGACTGTTCCGTGCTCAGTTAAATAAAATAGCCTTTTTTGTCTTATACGATTTCTTATTGGTTAATCGGCACATTTAAGATGTCTGTGGGCATCACATGCATTTTTTTTCCACAAAACAAAATCATTTGCTACTTCCTCCATCATCAACGGTGATTTCTATTTCATTTTCGACCATTTTGTAATACCGTACTGCATCTATGCATGCGAGATAAAACAGCATGTTTCTGCAAATCCAGAATAATGTACATGACTAAGACAAAGCAATGCGACGAGGGTTAATTCGATGCCGTTTCCGAATCAGGGCTTTGATTTTTTCGCCTTTTTGTATCTAACGCATGCGCAAATAAATTTTGCTAAGCGTATCAGTATCATCTGTAGCGTACACCAATTCATAGATTGATAGTTAATATCAATTGTGCATAAGTCTACCTCGATACTTGGCTAACAATATTAACTGAAGTTAGACCATTATCTTTGAAATTATTGCATTTCATACACTGCATTGTAATATGTAGAAGTAAGGAAAAAAATTAGAAGAGGATTAGGACAGGATCATGTTTAAACATAAAAACTGGAGTCATGACCTTGCTGGTTATGTGCTACATGCTTATAACTTTTACTGTTTTTTTGTTTCCACTACATGAAACCGTTCCAATGTCTTATAGTGGGAGGTATATTGGACCGAATGAACTGGACTTCATTATTGATAGCAATAGCAGGCCACAAATTGTCCGTTAAAGCTTTTTGAGAAATAGTAAAAGCTTAATGGAATATTTAACAAATAGATTTGGCTCAGCATTCTATACAATATGATTTCTTCGATATGAAAACTTATTTCGCATTGGTGCACTGAAGAGACAAATAAACTTATCACTAAGCAAACGAACCAAGGTCAATGAATAGAAATCGAGCCGGATTAAAATGTTTTGTTTCGGAAGACTGCCGCACATTTGATTGAGCCTAATATTATTGAGCCAGAGACTTACAAAATGATAATTAGATTAGTGGCAATTGCAGCTAAATGACTATTCGTTGAACGTAAATAGTAATAAATAGTAATCCAAACCAACTCAAGATATTTTAAATTGCCCACATACTATACTAGATATTCAGTTGCGCTTCGCGATCGTGTGATATGTAGACGTTGTGGATGCATCTACTTAAACATCAAGCCGGCTCACAGCTCGAAGTCATTAAATTTTCTCACTCTGCTACATTCATAGAATAATTGTTGTTCTGGGGAAAATATGATAATACATCTGCAGTGTGGCAACAACGGGCGTCAACACAATAAAACTGTTATGTTACATGCCTAAGTAATCCTGTGCGCAGCAGATTTGTACAATTACCTTGCTGCTCGATCGGCCTGCAACCTTCTCAGCGGTACAACTAGAATCTTTCATGATTTCAATGGCACTGTGCCACTATTATTAATTTTCCTTTCATTTGTTTTGTTTTGTTGGGTGTTTGATGTTCTAACACATTTCTTTAAACTTAATAATGGTCATTAGTTTTTCTATATTGATTTTATGGCATTTTACCGATTGCATAGCTATATGCACAATGATACGTCTTGGGATATTCAATTCACATCATGTTCACAAACCAATCATGTTTTTTGTGTAATCCATGCATACCCACGTAAACTTTTTTACTATTTGTATTACCTCTAAATAATGTAGAATAAAAAAGCAAGTAAAGAAACAAAAATAAGAAGCAAGTATTTCTTGATGTTACTCTTTCATTTATACCAGTGATATCAAACTCGCGGCCCGCGGGCCGCATGTGGCCCGCCAAAACTATTTTGTGCGGCACACGGCCACATCCACGGAATATATTTAAGATGTATTTGGTCATTAATTGTATGATTTTTGTCATTTTTTTATGCGCCAGTTGGAATTAAAGATTTGTGTTACATCTACAGTGACAATAACGATCGAAAAAATGAATAAAGAAAAAAATTCTCAACATTTCAACATTCACCACATAATGGTGCGGCCGGCGGACTCGCGGATTTCTTAAACTGCGGCCCGCTGCTTTGCTGATACTGTCCTCTGCGGCCCGCGTGCTTATATGAGTTTGAGACCACTGATTTATACCATGCTCTATAAAATTTTGCAGTTTTCGATATCCAAGATGCCACATTTGTTGGTACGTTTTCGCATAAAACAATAGAAGAGGCAATAAAATCAATATTGGAAATATAAAAAGTGTAGCATACTCCTGTGATGAATGTAACAAGTTACCAAAAATAAAATTATATTGATATCAATTGTTCAAGCCTTGAAAAGGAGCTATTTCGTTAAACGCCATTCTCAATGATTATGAATGTTTCACATAGATACAGACATACATACATTCTAATACATGCCCACTAAAGATGTCGATACATCCAGCGTGGTATTCATCGGAGATACTTATAAGTTTTACAGAGATACTCATGTATGTTCATGAAGTTCCATTTCATCTATAACTTTTACGCTGGCTTATATCGCAGTCAATGGCTAGCTTGTGTTTATTCCATATTGGTGCTTTATAAATCCCCTATTCTTCCAAAATTTCTCAGTTTTACATATTAGAAATCTTGCCTCTGATTATGCATGCATTATCGGGTACAATTTTTCCGAGCGAATGTCAAACATTTTGATTTCTTTTAGTTGTTTGCAAATTTATATTCTTGGCTTATCATTCATTATTTGACCAGAGCAGACGCATACAGTTACAGTTTCAGCAGCATTCGTTCCTTAATCTATTATGCAGGTAAAGTGAATATAGAGTCCTATAACAGTTAACCTGTGCGCGATTGTATGACTATTTTTGTTTCGTCCTCAATGATGCGCCATATAGCAGAACATTCAGATTCTACAACTACTTTTGCAACCATCTCATATGAAGTTAGTATTCCAAAATACCTCATTGATTTCTATTTACTCTCACTAAATAATTTTCGCAGTTTGAAAATGCAAACGACCAACTGATAATAATCGTTTTGGTTATCATTTCCGAACAATGCATGACCTTTTACTGACAAATCATAAACTCAAACTCAATTGATGAAGAACGCCTTTAAAAATAAGAGCGTTTCTCGATAAGTAAAATTCTGTACAGTATTCATCGTCGCTGACTCGATCATTTAGCAAATGTCTTACAATTCAACTGCAGGTTTTCCAGACTAATTTTTTTCTTTTTATCGTATGTCGCTTATGTTAGTTTTACTACCGAAGATTTTCACTAGTTGCGTTTCGTAGTCGCCAATGTTGCGCTTCATAATGTCCATGCATGGTCCTAGTAGACGTTCAAAAGCGTCCACATCCAAAACTGAAATAGTGGAAAAATATAATTTAGAGAAAATGGATGATATCGAACATGTTTAAATTACAACTCTACGAAAAACAGCCAATGATGCGTTCAAGCTATGCTCTGTAGCAGATATATGGTTAAACACGAACTCCATAATAATTCAATTTGGATCAGTTTTGAAAGGCACTAACAAAGCGATCAATCTGGTATCGTCAATATACTTCAACACTTGTATATTCTTACCTTTTGTTGATGTATGCCGTATGTTAGTGCGAATGAATTCGAAGTGGAACGAGTAATGTAATGTAGTGAGTTATGATTATTCTACTTGTGTAAGAAATAAAGCAAAGTGTTGTTTCTTATAAACAATGGGGAGAACACGATGGTATGACAACAACGTGTAATATATTACTCAAATTACAGTTCACTTGCCAAAATTCTTGATCAAAAAAATTCCAAAAGTGTGTTTGCACTGCATTAAGATAAAGATTTTCATCATAAATGAATGATACTATCAAAATACTTTCTAACACTTTTGACAAGCCTCACAAATCATGTTGTATACAGCTTCGTCAATGTATCTATAGTGCTTCATGCTGCGCAATAAAACATCAATGCAATTGCCTAATAAACGCTCATAGCACTCTGTTTCTAGGACTTTACCGTTCTCGTCAACGGAATGATTAATAAAGTGTTTCCGAATCGTTCCGAAATAGATGTTTGTTTTACCATCGACATATCCGACAAGTATCGTAAGTAAGATTACAAATAAGCGTTGAAAATTACATAGGATATTTGGGTATTCAACTCAACGTTGATTTAACACCATCAAGAATCACAATATTATAAATTGATGTAAAGTGTGTAAAATGTGTGTTAAGAAAAACGATGATATTCCAGAGGATGGCAGACACGTGGGTTTGGTACATGGCAAAACCGACACATTGAATAAATAGGTTCATGCAAAAATATTAAAAGAAGAGAAAATATGATTAAATGATTAGGTTAATAAATGATAATAAAATATTCCGCCACCGAAAAAGAGAACCTGACGCGTGCGACCTATCAAAAAAATTTACTGTGATCTGTATTGAAAATTCTATAACAGTATTATAACTATAAGACTGAATTGAAATTCGTAAAAGAAGAATATATAAAAAGCAATGAAAAATATTGAATACGGAAAGGATAGTGCTTTATTCCTTTCGTAACTAAAAACTCACATGCTACTTTCACATTGTCAACAGCATAGGCTGAAGCTGCTCGTGGTCTATGTGTGACTAATGCCAATTCTCCAAAGTATCCACCCTTTCCTAGGTTTGATATTTCCACTTCTCCAGCATCTTGCTGAATACGGATAGAAACTTTCCCGTCTTCTATAAAATACATTCCATCAGCGGCATCGCCTGTAAATTGAAAACCATTGTTAATGGAATTTATGCATTTTTTTCACATAAACTTTGTTACTAACCTTGTTTAATAATTCGATCACCTTTAGCATATGTTTGAGGTATCAAAGCATCGGCCAGATTCATTCTCTCGTAATTCTTTATATACATTAATAAAAAAAACAGATTAAATACAGACATTATGTCCACAAAAAACACACTTACTTGCAATGTCTTAAGCATCGGGACTGAGTCAAGGAGAGCTTCATACATTTTACGTTTTCGAAAAGCTGATTTTAACAGAATTCTTCGAAAAGTTTGACGATCCATTGCCCACAATTTACCATCGGTTTCGGCTTGAATGGTGGCAGCTCTAGTTAGAGGTAGTGAGTAGAAATCTCTTGTTATAATACATTCTAGATTTGTACAACATGTATGTCTCACCTTGGCATATTGTAGAGGAGAGCCAACTCTCCGAAACTTCCTCTATTATCGTATGTGTGTATATGTTTCTGCTCCTCACCAACATAAGCATAATAGGTTCCACTAAGAGTACATACATAAAAATAGAAAAAGTGAAAAAGTGATCCGTAATGAATTCCCAAGCCAACTAATACTTACGATTCAATGACATAGAAATTGTCTCCATCATCCCCTTGTTTGATAATATAGTCTTTAGCTTGGACTATTTTCTCAAACATTGCGTCAAGTACCTCATTCATCTGAAAACAATAATGTGATCATTTTGATTATGTGCATTTGACTTCTATAACATTACTAGAAACATTACTTTGCATATGCGAATCAAATATTCTGAATCCTACCTGTTCCTTATCCAGTGATCTGAAAAGGAGAATATTCTTCACCGAATCGCACAATCGAGCCCGCTGTTCATCTGTTTTAGGAAATATGGCTCTTGCACCTTCGTCTTCGTCGTCGTTTTCTGGGTCATAGGTTTCTGCAAAAACCGACTTTCTGCGCGATGCGTAACGATTTACTAATGGTTCTGTAAGATACAAAGATTAGAATCAGAAAAAAATATGATGAAGTTATATTTTTATAAAATATTTATGAAGTTAATAAAGTAATAAGTGTAAATGGGAATATTTGATTTACTTCTTCGTTATTGGATATTACTTTCTGCCTAGTTGTAAGAAAAAAGACAGAACCACTGGTCTAGCCTCCCATTAAAGGCCAATATTACTTAATAATGCTTTTACATTGGCCATTTTTCGCAACACTTAGCTGTGTCATGCGCAACAAAGCAATCGAACAATAAAACTTCTCACTATAAATTCTATTGTTTGTAAAGCTGTAACTTCATTCAACACGGATTCGTAAAGATACAAAAGGAAGAAAACAACGCAGCATGAACAATGCAAAATGTGCTCTCTGTCACAAACAGATGCAGAGCGAAATGCTTACTAATTCATGCACCAGGGTTTTTTTTCCTCGTTCTTCATTACACATTTTGATGAAAAAGATTAAAGACCTATCTCGCATGAAGACCTATATGTAATGAGTATGATAGGAAATCATTAAACGACAGTTTGTGCAAATTTTGTTCTGGAGATTTATTCCTCACAGATTATCAACTTTCAAGCCGTCAGAGTGAAATTGATCTTGATGCCAAGGCATTAATCATCTGGATTAATTATACCGTCATATCTTATCAATAGGTTAAGAAAAACGTAAACATATGTTTATAACCAAAATAAAACTAAAAAAATCATATAAATTGTTTTTGATGTATAAAGCAGGTCAATATTCCGATCCAACATGAAATGAAAAAAACTCATTTAAAAAAAGACCTACGCTTGTGATTTGCCTTTTACTTTACGAATTTGATTTTTTTTTTACAAACCATCACAATTTCTCAAAATTACATTGTTTACCAAACAAAAGAAAAGGGTCAAAGTCAAAGCGCGATGAGCCATACCAAACAAACTGTGATATTACCAAAAGAAAATTATGCGGTTAGTTAGATGGGATTGGAAGGATGTGACAACTTTTGAACCATTTCCAAGGAATCAAACGATTGATCCGACTGTCTATCTATAAAAGCTGCCCTAATTGAAAAGAATAAAGAACGAGAAACTGCCAAAATTTGTCAATCGCAAATATTTTATATTCCAACAGGACAACGCTAAACCGCGAACATCTTTGTGTTCTTGCCAAAAATTGAGAGAACCTCCTGGCTGGGATTTTTTTAATGTTTTCATCATATAACCGTGACCATGACCTGTCAGTCTGCCACCTATTTCGATTTTTGCGGAACTCCTTGTATGATAAGACTTTTAGTGAGGATGGCTCTTTAAAATCAAAGTTCGTCAGGTTTTTTTTCAATCAGGTTTTTGCAGATATATTTGTATATTTAATATCAATGAAATCGTAACGTGTGGATGCTCCTTTACGATTCCCATGCGATTCGGATGTTGGTCGAACGATGCAATTGGACGACCAAGATCTGAGTATGTGGACCTCCCATAACAATAAATTCGAAAATAAATCAAATCCAGAAAAAGCTATTGTATATTAAAACTAGTCAAGCCGTCTGCCAAAAATAACGAAAGCCTTAGGATTAACATCAATGTAGTCAAATAAATCCACCAGCCTAAGACTGATGTCAACAACAGGATGTATTTAAGTTTCATAGGTGACACCCTTTACTGAAACACCAATAGGCTAGATCTAAATGTTAAATCACACGGCCAAGACAGTAACTTTAGTTAAGAACTGTCAAAAAGGGGTTGATATAAAGTTTAGATTTAATTTCCTATTAAATTCACTTGTAACAACTTAAAATGCGTCACGTACACGACACCCATATAGTCTGCCGGGTTGTTGGTATGGATCTGAGGATTGCTATCGTTGCTGGGCGTCTGAAATAAATTTACGTAAAACGCCCAACGATGACAATTAACGAAATTTTCTTGACTGTACAAAGAAGAAGAAAGTGATGTGATTGATAACAGATAAATAATTTTTTTATCAGTTTTATCTGAACAAGTAAACAGGCGAAAAGAATTGGCTCTCTATCTATTTTCATAGTGTATGTCACCGAACGAACGATCGAACATTCACATAATCGAAAGATTCGATAACGTGTTTCATGTCGGACATACGCGTTACATGCAATTGTTAACATACTCAAAGCATATCATACAATCATCAAAACAGAAGAATGACTTATTATACAATGGTAGACATTCGTTCAGAGGCTCTGCATAGTGATTGTCAAATAGATGCATCTGCACCCATAAACAGCTAGTAAAGCATTGTACACTTGCTGATTTTATTAATTCTTAATTGATTGTGCTATATCTGTTAACATAACGAACCATTGGCTGATTAAGGATGGTAGTTATATTGTACAGTGTAGAGTAGCTTGTGTTCAATAAGACACATTGAGCGTTTTAATTAATAGTTTAGTAGTTTATAGTAGGTTATAGTACTGCACAGCTCTTAGTTTTGTCTTTTAAACTTTTGGTTGTCTTGCATAAGGAATGTTGTATCGTTGATAAGCAGTACAAAGATCGCCAAAGCAAATTGAACGATCGTGAAAAGAATAAATTTGATCGGCATATCTATTCTGTACTCTGAATAAATTTCAGCTTTTACCAAGATTTCCGAGTAACTCTCTGTTGTTTATCAATATATATATATAAAAATTGCAATGCAATACAAACGAAATTGTAACAAATGCAGCATCGACGAATGGTAGGTGTTATAAGGCAACGGCATGTATAAAAAAAACCAAAGATATATATAGCAAAAACACTTTCATGAATATTTAACATATATGTATCGGATGGTTTTGATTGTTCTTTGAGAACGAATTTCTATTTACTAAATCTTACCTTCATCATGTGACATTATACTCTCATCTGGCGAAGTTGGTTCGACAGACGTGTGCATTGTTGTTTTGCGGTCTTCTTGTAATTTAGTAAAAAAAGTCACCGCATAGTCAATAACATCGCCAGGTTGCTCCAGAAGATAAGCAATTGAAAATTCCAACAGTACATCCCTTAATCCATCGGGAACTTGAATTCGATGCTTCTGTTGACTCGACATTTTTTGCTAGCGAAAGTATCTGAAAGAATCGGACACAGAAACATAATTAACAAAGTTATTTCCCGTTAACGCACAATAGAAAGTGTTATCAAAATTAGAACCAAAGCTGATCTGGAAATCTCCGTACAAGTTTTCATTATATATTGATAAACAAATGGTTACTCCTTCTTCCTCTTCAATGAGGATTTAACCCAGTACGACTATTAAATCCAGCTTTCCGGTCCTTTCACAAGCTAATCTGAGGATGTAAAGGTTCGGCTAATAAAGTTACATATCCAAGATTGCTCCTGCAATCAAATTTATGCTGAAAGATCATGATTTCGACAATTTTAGAATTGTGTTTGACTGATTTCGCCTAAATTTTTGTTTCTGAAGTTCCGTTTTGTTACTTCGGAATTTGAGAGAACTTCCCTCAAAAACACTTTGTCAGGCAAAAAAAATCAGAGGCATTTTTTAGAGAAAGCGAATGTGGTATTTAAGTTCTAATCAATTTGTATATCAATTGGTACGGGTGCGTCATCAGGATGTATCCTATTTTAAAGTTCAATAACTCTTAACCTGTTGCTTTTAGAGAATAGCCCGAAGAATTGAAGTTTGCACTGAACTGAATCAGTGGCGCTGTAAAAAACGAGATAACCCTTCTGCGAATCATCAAATTTGTAATTAATATTTCAAAGTATTCATGCGGAACGCATCCTCGTAGACGGCAGGAAATCTTGTACAAAACGTGTTGAATGGTCATATAGTCACCTGACTTTCATTGGTCACGTTCTGGGCAATTTTAGCTCTTATAGGCTATGCAATGAGCCATTGTAGCTAAGTGTCATTTCTTGAAACAGAAACGATACTGCAAACGCTTTGACGAATGATGATGAACTTCACAATTGAAGAACATCTGTATTAGTTGGGTATTGCTACATGTGTTGGTAATAATGAAAGGCATTGTTCAAAGTAGTAGACGTGATGAGGCACGAAGATATAACGGCGCGATAAGATAGTCAGTAATTAGCAGATGTTCAAGTATGTTCTTCACACCTTACTAGAGAAACAGTTGCTTGGTCGTATACAAAATCGTACGTTTTCGTATTTGCATCACAGCTTAACCATCTTGCTGTTTCTTGACAAATTTGTTCCTGTACTTTAGAAAAGTTCGTACTATATATGTCATGGCTCCAAAGATAAATGTACCAAAATTGAATAAAAAAGAAAAATACATTTTACGGTCCTTAGCGTTTGTTAGCGATAGCGATCCCTTGTTTGAATAAAGAAATTAAGAGGAACGCAATAATATAAACATATTTTAAAAAGACTATCAGACATCAAATAAAGATCACCATCCTCGGTATACAAACTATCGCCAAAATTACCAAACACAATCGTGATATTCGCACTATAAAACTGATGTTTTTATAACACTCGCCTTGCGCCATTAATCGCATTGAACACTATTTTTAGTAGTTGACATTGCAAACACAAAAGCTGCAATTCGTGACTGCAGTGGTATACATCTAGTTGCTGTTGGTGCTCCGTTGGCGCCTATATTTCGATTCAAGTATTCCACTACCCTTCTCAGGTGCAGCTGAGAAGCAAAATGTGATGTCATACGTTTCCGTTTTTCAGTCGACATTCTTAATGGCGCAATGGCCTTTTTATGAATATTTCCTGTTCCCTCCGTTATTCATTCTATACATCAAACCTAGCGTAAGTGTGCGGCGGCTTTACTACGAAGAATATTTCAGTTAGCAAAGTTATGGTGCAAGTAGATTAGTGCGCTAAGAATATGTCTTTCAAGCGCACATCATGATTTGGTTTCGGGCAACAAATGCCTTAAGCAGTATGAAATATAGCGACCACTAGTAAAGAAATATACGTGAGTCCGTGGTTGAGAAAAAAGTGAACACAGCACAGCCACGTGTCCATTGTTTGTTGAACTCGTTTTCATGCCCCAGATAAAAAGACATGCATGGAACGAAATATCCTCCAGAATGGTTCGTTTAAGCTAGATGATCGTTGAATTTCCGGAAGACAATACTGAATTTATTCAATCCCTTTTACTAACGAAGAAAAAACTTAAATAAAAAACCTTCTGTTAGACCAAAAGATTCAGTTACAGGTAGCTTCATTCACCGATTGCACGAGGTAATTGAGTTCAATTTGACTAAAAATCTGGTTTGCAAGTGTTAGTGAGATTGTGCGTGAGGTAACATTCAACAGCCTTCATCTACGGATACTAGGCAGGGTACTCTGCTAGTAAAACTTAATTAGCGCCTAGATCTAAGGCCAGATTCTGTGGGAAAGAAAAACAATTCGTTCAATCTACCACATCACCATACATGGCCCTCTTTAAATTTTGTTAGTTAAATAGAGACGATAACTTATTGCTGCAGCAGTTGAAAGCTAGGCATAGTTACGTAGGGCTACTCGGCATTTTACTCTAAAAGTACGTTGTGCCCTTGGTCTCGCACCGTATCGATTGCTGATTGCGGGTTAGTTGTAACACACATATATGTAACCGCACTTGCTGAGTAGTAGCAATCGAACACGGTTAAAACTTCAGTTTTTTTAATTACCTACCAGTTAACGACTAACGGAGCCGGCCAACTAACTTTTACTATCTTTTCCTTCAAAATCACTTAAAGAGCCTACTCTGCTAAATTGTCACTCGCGAGAAATCGATGGAGCTGCGGTGCCAGGCAAAATTTGGGACAAACGAGTTTCAGCTTCGACTTTAGAGGATGAAAGATGCACATAACGGGCCACAGGTCACGGGCCACAGTTTGTGGTTGCACAAAGATGTCGTTTGTCCTTTGAGCTGCACCACCTACCTTTGCGATTTGCTTCTGCTCTTTCTCATGCCCAAAATGATCAATGTTTGCATGCGCAGCTGGGCGAAGAGCAACAAGAGAACAAGAAGTGAGGGAAGTGGAATCTTAGAAAAGGTTGTAAAAAGTGGAAAACCCAGTACAAATATCCAAGGTTTAGAGAGAAAAATGAATAAAAAATGATTTTCGGAGAATTACACTTTCTTCGCTCCTCTCCCAACTGTTTTCCCTGTTCCTTCGCGTACTGGCCGAATCAGGATCACCTCCAACTGCTTTTCAGCCAAGGTTTTCTTGCAAGTACGTGCGACAAACGGACTACGTTCAGAAAAAAAAATCCGACGAACGAGAGGAAAAGCCGAACACACGCACGCACACTCAACTATTGATTTTCTAATGTACACCTTTTCTCACAACGATTCTAAACTGGCACCACACAAATCGCCGCAGAGAGCACTTTTCATTTCTCGTCCCCGTCAATCCCCGTCAATCATGTGAGATTCGCCCCCGTTGGTACGGCAGAAAATTTACGGCAGCTTTCATCAACCTCTAAGAATTTGCAGTATTATTCGTCCGCCGCTGCTGGGCCCGTGGCGGTATAATCGATTGAAGAAAATATCTTTAACACCTGATAGCACTCACAATTATCCAAGCTGAACACGAGAACGACGACGGGAACAGAAAAAAGGTAACAAGGTGGCGCTTCACAAATCGCAAGCTAGTGCTCCACGAAACGCAAACCCCCCTCCCCCCTTGACACAGAACATTTACTCGCTCCTGTTAAGCGTTAACAGGAGCGGGTAAATGTTCTGTGTCAACGGGGCCTAGCATAAAAGCAAAATTCCGAATCGTTTGTCAAACACTTTACCTACGGAGCGTAAAACTAACGTAAACGCTGTGATTTACAGCGATAGTGTATGTTCCTTGGGACTGTGTTTAATCGTCTCATCTTCCACAAAAGGATCCTAATTTTAAAACAAAGGACGAACAATTTCGCCCATACGAAATGGGCCGTTAAAACACCAGCGAATTTCTGCGATTCTATCGATCATCACTGTAGCTCGACAAAAACGTGTCTTTCCCGTGTGACAGAAATCGCTCACCGCCACTCAAATTGCCCTGTTAAGAGACTAACAGGGCGCTAACAGGGCGCTAACAGGGTAGAAATCTTGCTGCTGTTTACAGGGCTTTTGCGCATGTATTGGTGCCATTTTCGACGCATTTTTGCGATGGTGTGTGTGTCATCCTACCGTACCCCTGTGCCCCGTAGCCCCGCCCCCTAAGATATTGCGGATCAATATGAAGCACGCAAAAGCATAATTTCATTTTCACCAATTTTATTTTCACCTTTGAATCGGACACTCTGCCTCGCAAAACACATCACAAAACACAACACTTCGCACAACATTCCTCTGCTTCGCTGCCTGTCCGACGCTGATTGATGCCAGGATGCTGCCGAAAAAAGACAACATGATTGATCATGATCAGATTTGATCAACAAAATATTTTCAATTTCTTACCATTTTCCGTTGTCGCGCATGCCCACAAACAATGTCCACGGGTTTAGATGCTCCGTAGCACAAACGAATGATACAAATTCACAGCAAAACTAGCTTTTTTCTTCAAAATTTTCGGATGCACGAGCGCAGCACATCCTGCCTCTTGCGCGTCGTTTTCAACTGACGCCATGTTGGATCCAGGCCTTAGCAGAAATTTTCACTTTCCTCTTTCGTTCGCCGTGCCCTTACACAAACACACGCGCACGGGGCCGTATCCGAACACGCAGTACTCGTGAGCGATCGAGTGAATGGTGAGACAACATCAAAACAAACCGTAGGAGTGAATGAGATAGCATGTACTCGAAAGAAAAAAATCGGCTGCTTGACAAAAAGTCTGTCAACAGGGTTCCCATACTGTGAACAATCGTAAGAAAAGTATGAAAACCGATGTCAGTTACAGCCCAATTGACCATAATTCGAGCAAATCTCGAGCCGAGCAAACAGCGAACCGAGCGGAAAAGAGCCGCAGCCGCAGAGCAGTGCCGCAACTTCCGATCTCACCAATGGGGCTGGAGGTGTTTCCCAGTTAGCAATTTGAAGCGCTCGGCTTACCCCTCTGCCTGCGACGTAGCGGGATGAAGGCTGCGGCGGCTGAGAAAGAAGCCCCCTCTGCCTGCGACGCGGTCGAGGAAGAGGCGAGCGCGACGCTCACTATGAAACCGCTCGTAGGCAGCGGGGAAAAGATCGGAAGAAACCGCGGGGGGAGGAGGTTTCGTGCGCGAGCTTGTGGAGCGCGGCTGCGGCGGAGGAAGGGCGGAATGGGAAGAGAAGAAGGGCGAACGAAAACGAACGCGAGCTTGTGGGTTTCAATTACGCGGAGCGGGAAGGGCGGCAAGGGTAGAAGGGCGATGCGAACGCGAGTGTGTTCAAGACGGACGGCAGCGCGAAAGGAAGATGAATAGCAAAAAGAGACGGAGCAATCTCGAGCAAAATTCGGCTAAGTCCCGATCGCGGGCTGTCGGAAATTTTCTTAGTCCCGGGACGCACGCTCTACGCTGGGGGCAAAGTGCAAGTGCAGAAAAGTGTTACCAAGGTGTTGACGATAATCCACACGCAAGGTAAGCCAAGCTGGCGTTGTAAGGTGTACTGCAAAAGGGTTAAACACTTTTGGATTTTTCTCTTCCTTTTCTGCATGTACCCGAGCATTGTGATCAGCGTACGCGCACCCAACATCAGGCCGAGCAGGAAAGTTCTCGATCGCAGCCCGGATCACGCCACCACAACGACGCCTTCAAGCAGTGAAGAGCCACCAAGAGCAACGCAGAAAAATGACGTCACAAAATGACGACGTCATATACGTGTGACGTCAGCAAAAAGAAATAGAAAAATAAACGCCACCGCCATTGGGCGGTGGCTCATCGACCAATCACAGCGAAGTTCATTTGGGGGGGGGCACACGAAGAGCACACGAGAGCACACGAAGGGGGGGTGCGTTCGGGTTCGCGTTCGGGTTCGGGTTTCACGAAAGTTGATTCTAAGTTGTATGGGGCCCCTTGATTCTAACTTCATACTGAATGGCCGATTGCATGGATCTCGCCGTATGCCGAATCAAAAAGAATCAAGTTAGAATCAACTTTGAATCAACTTTTCCATAGTGAGAAAACCTTCTCACTGCAAACTGGGTTGTGGCACAGTTCCCTGCAAACCAGCCGAGACACCTTTTCGTATGCCGTGTGTAGGAGTGAGCGCGACTTCCGATGAAACAGCGCTATACGGGCACTCAATCGAGCGGCTGTGAGCGCATCTCGCGATAAAGCGCGAATGAGATGGCTGATGAGACGGAAATACTTTGAGCCGTGTTCACCATCGCCGCCTGAGAGCGCGCTGGACTTAGATCGAATCCGGACTCGGCAGCGCGATTTGATGCACCTGTTTTCGCATAATTGTCGCACTTTTTGAATAAATAATAAATGCAATAAATAATAAATGCATATGGCAATATATATATATATATATATATATATATATATATATATATATATATATATATATATATATATATATATATATATATATATATATATATATATATATATATATATATATATATATATATATATATATATATATTTATTGCCGTACGATAATGGTAGAACGTCTCACGATTTAATTTGATCCAATTTTCATTCATCTTTGGCCGTTATTCCTGTTGCATCGCAACTGTTCGCATTCAAAGCAACAGTCGGTAGAACATGCATTTTCCCACGTTTCTAGCCTCGCCCCTGTGTCAAACAAGTGTGGAAGATGTGCATGCACAAATGATGCACTTGTTGCTTGATTATGCAAGTGCA
>NC_064878.1:34846563-34851563 GCF_943734665.1 Anopheles aquasalis | reverse complement strand
CAGAGTCAATCGATCTATTACAGGCAATTGAAAAATACTTTAAACAGAAGCAAATGCTATGCTCAAGCAGTTTCTTTGAGTTCAATGACACGAATGTGTTAAAAAAGTGAAATTCCAACTGAGGTTTTTAAGTATGTGTACTTGCCATGGAATTTTAAATTTCCTGTCAGGTAATGGTTATAGCCATCGTTTAATGAATTGTTCAGTTTGCTTTTGAAAGCACTTTCAGCAGTACAAGTTAATTCCATGTATAAATACAATTTTGTACTTAGACGAAATATACTAATCCACGAGTATATGGACTGATTGGTGGCTTGCGTTAATAAATTTTCTGATAATGAAACTCGTAAAGTGGGAACATTAAAACTGATGAATAATAAAAAGCATAATATGCAAAAAGATTCTATCGTTTCCTGGCTCGTTTATAGAGTATTTTGCAGGACTGAAAGAAATCTACTTGATTGCTCTCAATTATAGATTGCGGCATCATCTAAAACTGTCAGCAAACTGTATCCTTCTTCTTTGATTGGCCCGATTTACTAATCTAATTGTAGCCATACATTTACAGAAGTATGTAACATTTATACTAGTAACTTTCCAGAATGCAGAATCTGCTTCAGATAGTCTACTGGGCGGACGCATTCAAATATGCTGGGTATGCTGGATGGTTCTACGGAGCGATCGGTAGAGGTTCTGGATTCACAACGTGATATCGTTAGCGTCAGATAGCCTTCTCCCAATACCAAAGTGTAAATTAAAGGCTTCGGCAGACTGGTTGCGGTACGTGCGGTACGTGCGACAAATCTGTACAAAATCACAACACTGCCGCAAGTGCCGAACCTACCGCACATACGCCGGCTATCTCTGATTCTGAAACGAGTGGAAAAGGCCCGGATCCGGCTTCCACCGATAGCCGGTCACTGTCGGCTTAGACTATTGGTTAAAGGATAAAAGGACGGAGACGATCGGAGTGCGGAGACAATCACATCAGCGCTACATGCTCAGTGCATCCAAAGGAGGGTGTTATCGCGTGTCCGACCAGAGTCCGGCGAAGGTGAAACCACTTCGCTTGTTCCGAACACGGAGCAGCAAGGAGAAGGAGTGGGTTCTTCTGCCCGAATAAAGGCAGCTCCAGCGCGCTTTGTTCATCATATAAGAACGCTGGCTCGGCAGATCGTCTGCCAATCGCAAGGCGCATCCAAAGAAAGAGTGATAAGGAAGAGTTTGCAAAACACAGCTAGGCAAAATCTATAAGGCATCTTAAAACCACCAATGTAGAACAATCAGAGCACTGAAAAACTGGAAAAACTAACTTTCTTTACGGATTTCTTACTTCTCAAAGCGAATACCAACGGATTTCTTACTTGTCAAAGCGTATCCAACGCAAACAAAACATAGGCAACGACTGTCAATTTTTTTCATTCATTTTTCTAATTTTCGCGAGCGATTTTTGTTCGGTATGACTTCACCTGTTTCCTATAAACACTTTGCTGTTTTCGCTTTGAGACAGTTTCTACACACAGCCAAAATTTGGCGGCTAAAGTCAAAATTGTCGGCAAAAGTCAAAAGCTCCATATAAAAAAAATAATGGTGTGTGTAGGGACGCTTGAAAAGAAGAACTTCAGAAAAACTACAGAATCATCGCGAAATAACTTTAACACACCTGCAAACAGCTTTTTTTTAAAATGTAATATGCTTTAAGCTGATCGGCAGACACATAACGCTGCGCTCCAGTGTAGGCCGTACCGTAGATGTAGATTTGTCTCCATCTGCCATTATTTTTTCCAAAATGTTGGAAAAATGAAGTTCTCTTTTTTTGACTTTAGCCGCCAAATTTTGGCTGTGTGTAGAAACTGTCTAAAAGGTCAAGTTTCCAATCCCTTCGCGAGACAGCACTGATGATTTGGGCGCTACCGGCGGATGATGCTCGTTGGAAACTGTGCCCCACGGATCCCCGTAAGTGACCGGTCGCACGCTCGTTTGTTGAAAACAATGAGTATGAATCATTTAAACGAGCAAAAGCGATACTATATCTGATAAAACCATTGAAAATTTTCGGATTTCTTTCGTATCATCGAACGTTTTCTGTCGATTTGGTAGACGTATTGTATACAGTCACTGCATTTGACAGTCACTGGTCCAGAGCAAAAATCCAATATGGCGGCGAGAGAAATGCTATGACTTCACCTGTTTAGTTAATACACTTTGGTGTCTCCGAAAAAGAACATGGCTGTCGTTAGTGTGTGCTTGGTCGTGGTAAGATTTTTCTGGTGCTAGTTTTTCTTGTTATATATCCGGTTGGCCATCCGGATGGCCTAAACTTCTTCGAGACTTAGCTTAGCGAGAGGTAGCCCCGAAACAAAGCTCGCGGTCGCGACAACGACATTTTCTATCTCTTAAATTCGATTGAAAATTTGCTGAAACAGTCCCTTCTTTCCCAATCTATTCCTATCCGTGGGTAAATGAGCGTGAGCAATGAGAAAAAGTGTATGCACAATCCATCTCCGTATCGGCATTTCCCTTGCTTTTGCTTCTGTTGCGTGAAACATCTTTTCACTATCTAATCACGCGTCTGGCAGTTTCACATTGAATGTTCTTCTTTTTTTTCACAGCTTGTGTAACAAAACCGCTATTTTAGACTAAAAGAAGCAGTATCAATAAATCCACCAAAAACACCTACTAAACGGACAAAACTGGAAAAATCAAACTCCACAACCTAAAATTGTTTTATATGCGCAAAGCTGAGAAAAAATCACCCCGCCTGTCATAAGAAAAGGAAAAAGGATCGCCAACACCAAGCAAATACCACGTAAAAAGCAACATCGACACGACGCGGAAATAACTTTCCGAGTTTAATCCGTCGGAATCGGAAAATCCGGTTCAAGTTCCGAAACCGGTGCAAGCCAGAGTAGTCCCGCGTTGCGGTAGGTTCGATCTATCGAAAACACCAGGATCAAGTTGAAGATCTAGCACTTGACCAACAACGCATGGCAAAAATAGTTGTAGAACTCAAATTGCAAATTGAAACATTTCTGGAATCCAATCCAACGCTATCCTAGTTGCCACTAGATGATCCACATACAGCAGTAAAATTGGCGACTCCATCCAAAACCAAACGGTGCAACAGTTTCGATAAAAACATCGGTAAAACATCGCTCCCGAAAACAACCCAAGGACAACTTAAGCACGCATTTACGACATTTTAGTTCCTCACGCAAGCAAACCAAACGGGCAAGGGCGAGAGAGGCAACTGCCCACAGCGGAACTAAAGTACAGGCGTTCATCTGAGGTCGTTACCGTTGCAGTGGGCAATCTTGTTATCTTAGCTGTTCAAATTGCTTGCTTGATAAACTAAAAACATCGACGAAATTGGAAATGAATCAACATCAGCCGACACGATAATATCAGTAAAAAGATCAGATCTGCAGCGAGAGCAACACTAAATCGAAAGTAGCAAGTAGTGAAACAACTTCAAATATAGGAAAAGCAGTTGTCGACCTCGTCGCGGAAACACAACTGTGACACCAAGTTGGTATACAATACGCAAACCGGAAGGAATAGTCTAGAGACGGACGAATTTCAGCAACTAAAAGCAGCCAGCCAGTGAATGTACAGGAGTAAATGAAACTATCGCCTGCTACGTGGAAAGAATTACTTTACACCATAAAGTGCAGTGACAGTGAATTCAATCTTTTCCATTTGCCTATTTCTATCATTTCCTTTTGTACAGTTTTTAAGCTGCATGTTTTATGTAACGCGAAAACTGGTGTAGCTAATTGAAATCGGAAGAAAAACAAATCAATCCCGGCGGACAAACGGGGAGCGGCAGCGAAATTTAGACGACTTCCTTTGTTGTGACCTGTTGGGCCATGATTCAACTCTTTTAAATCGTACTGAAGCTCGAGTTAAAACTCGAGACAGGAGCTGGAAAAGTGAAAGTACAAAATAAGAACTAATCCAACCGCTGATACCGCCGTTTATCGTTAGTTCGCCAGTGTGCCGCGTAAGACGAACCACAGCAATAGCGACTGGCGCATGCTAACCAGCGACAAGTAAATTCACGCTCAACGCACAAATATTCAGCAATCGGCCATACAGTGTAATTTCTTATTCGACTGATTTCATGCGTTTATCGGTGAGTGATAAGTGAATGCAGTAATCGAAAAGCTTAACCTCTCAATGTGTAATATTGAAAGACCTAACATGAGAATAATCTAAGCGAGGGCGTAGTGAATATAGTGTTTCGTGGAAAAAAAAACAGGAGCATCACAAACGACCTACAGTGAGTGCGTGTGTTCAAGCTGTGTTGTAGCTTTGCTAAACGGAAGACTGTATGCCTTTTCTGTACCGTATTGTGGGTGAACAAATTGATGCAGAATAAAATTATGGAACAGAAAAGTGGGTCCAGAAGAACCCTCAATTAGAAAGACCAGAGAAAATACAAATAAAACGATTCTGTGATAAAAAATTTAAAAAATATTACGAAATAAGCATATGTTTATAAACGTGAAATTTACGAAGTTACTTGAATCGACTGGAACGAGCTAACACGGAAGCGATCAAACTGTGCTTGTAGAACGAAAAAAACGAGAATCTGCGAGAGAGTGTTCCGCGATAGTGTTACGAAAGTATCCCTGGCCCAGAGGGGTTTTAAGCCGCCAAAGCCTCACAACAAATGTCAGTTTTTTAAGTGAACAATTGATAATGTCTCTACATGAACGACCATTAATTCGTGCCTGAAATTAACCACCGCTCCCGTTTAAGTTTTGTATCATACTTTCCGGTCCCATCATATGAACACTCTCAAAATCGTCGATATACAATTACACTTTCCGCGTCGACAATATTCCGGAAGACAGTAAACTGCAATCGCATCAAACGGTAAAGCTGTTTAGTTTTATACTTTTGGTGTACACCACTAATGAATGGGGGAAATTTGAAAAATCTAATAGTTTGTTTCTGGTAAAGAAAGGAATCGGAGAGAACCTGGTAACAGGATG
>NC_064878.1:34834063-34839063 GCF_943734665.1 Anopheles aquasalis | reverse complement strand
CATTGTATGTGTTACTAGGGGAATTATACTGTAAGACAGACAACACCCTGGAGGTGATACGAAATGAGATAAGCTTGGAAAAGAAACATGTAACATTAAATGATCCTCGACGTCAAGCTCACATAAAAAAGTGTGGCGGAAAATCGGGATCAACACGAGACGATCAAAGAAGCGAGATAATGCTTTATGTTACCCGTAGGAAAAAAATAACTTGTTATTTTTGAGTTTTGTCTAAAACGTTTTGCTTTTCACTGCAAGCAATACTAGCTGCAACTTTCTAAGTTTCAAATGAAATCATATTTCTATGAAAAATCATTCATGCCATACAGCAATGACAAAAACATAAAACAAAATGGATATAGAATTAATCAGCTGAAGTCGTCTTGGATCATTAACAATGGTTGCTAGCAAAGCATATTGTTAAGTGCGAAACAGCTACATTTCGAATCGGGTGTTTGGCGAATATATTTCTGATAATTTGTAAAAATGACTCTCAACCGGACATAACATAATAACGGCCATGGACAGATGCGGCACATGAACGAAACGGAAGCCTGGGTTACGTGGGAAAAATAATATCCAGAAACTAAATAGGATATCAACAATGAGTAGCAAAATCGACAGGTAATAAAAAATAAAGTACAATAATAAAAAAAGCAAAATCCGAATGAAAGCTTAGGAGTGAACCAAAAAAATGTAACAAAAACGAATCGAAACAGTTGCACGCATCGGACGTAACCAATAAAAAAGGAACAAACGGACAAACCAATCGACAAATCGTTGAAATAAACGAATGGTAATGTGTAAGATTTGTGCATAACTGGAAAGAACACTTGATAGTTTGGATATGATTCATATGACTCTCTATATTCTGCAGAACGTTTTTTAAATCTTATTTTCAATTTCTTACCAATGAAAATGGGATAGAATTAATACAAACTGTACCGTGAAAAACATTTTGTCTAGCACAGATTACTTTGTATACACGTAAAAACAATAAACTTGCGAGATGAATGTTTTTCAAACTCGGAGGTACAAAGCTACGTTCATACGCCTTTAAAACAATCAATGATTCTATATTTTCTAGTCACATAACATGCTATACGGTTGATGACAATGTATTATATGCTTATACACATCCTTAAAAATGTTGTAAAAGTTGCTTTTTTTATTTGAGTTAATGCGGTAGTAGGAATTCGGCAGACATGCTCACAAATTTAGTCTAAGCTAACTTTAGGTTCCCTACCAAATCGGAATATTCTTAGCCATGCTCCCTTGCTTCTACAAAACCTCCGGTGGGTAGTAGATGCTGGACAGTTTTATTTTTTAGTATGTAGCTGGTTTAAATTACAACACATTCGTATGGGAATTTGGTGCCAGGTGCAAGCTGGTCAGGCTGAGGACACACTAAAGATGAGAGATAATAAACATGAATACATTAATGGTACCAATAACTCGAACATATCCAAAATCAGAAGTAGAAAAAGAATACACTTGAGATCTACTTACAGCGATGGCACCGATTGCCCCAAAAACCGGTTCCATCACAGCGACATTTATACTGTGGCATCGCAGTAACTTGCGTACACGATCCTCCATTCATGCACGGTTGGCGACTGCAAATGTCGTTCGTACGGCCCTGCAATAATTTAATCAGTTATGATTGTAATCAGTAATTAGTCCCTACAACGTACATTGTCTTTGCAACGAACCTTTAATGCATCCTGACACTCCTTTCGCGTGGCGTAGCGGAACTCCGATTTGCATCCAAACGCACAAGTGCATTGGCCATTATCTATTCGGCAACCATGCTGCGTCTGGTCCAGCTCACAACCTTCTGCCGGACTGATAAGTACCACTCCTGCGAAAGGGAATCATATTCGTTTGTCGCATAAGCACTTTACAGTTATTCAGTGATAACGTTGCTAAAGCGGTGGCCCTTCTGGCTGGTTTTCAAACGACTGAACTTCGTTGAATCGTCGGTGGGCCATTATCTTAGAGTGAGACTTTAAGCACATGTTTTGAGTTTCTGAATCAACTAGAATCCATCCTTTCTATCGTTCGGTATACGCAAAAAAATAGTTAATTGATCAATTGATGTGTACGTTTTAAAAAAAAAAAAAGTTATTCCACAGTGATTCCAGTACAATATCTCAAGATAGAGACGCAGCGTGTGTGCTGCGTTAAGCTGGTTTTCCATTTTCAAAAAAGTTTACCACGACACCGAACACCAAACTCCTTAGTTTCATATGTATTTAGTAAATACCTAGTGCAATCGAGCACAGAACACACAATAACGGTCGGTAAGCTACCAACATCGCTCGTTGCAGTTACACGTTTAGTATTAAATTCACACTGTTCCGATTATCTTTTCCTTTTGCGGTCGTTTTAAGAGAAATGAATTTTCGAGTTGAACACAATGGGGTTCGGCTTTGTGTAATTGCTCAGATCAGGCCATCAGGCAAGCGATCCTGCTTTCTAGTGTCGCAGCCTACGTCCACCGAAAGACTATTACCATGCCCGTATGTAGAAAGGCTTGCTACAGTACGTTGTTGAGCGGTTTCAATGTCGTCTATGCATCCTTTCCTAGCGCGGCCGGACACGGCCGGAAGAGTGAGAAACCTACAGGAAGAGAAGCAACTTACAACAAAACGAGGAACCGTTCGTGATAAGCGTTGCCACCAGTCAGAACCAGATAGTGGCCCGCTTTGATTCCTGGAGCGAGTTGCTGCTGATCTTCTCATCTAACATGAACCTCAGCGTCTGTACGATCGAGGTTGAGAAAAGGGCACATGACGCTGTGAAAGTAAGCGCATCGTAGTCTGAGCTGTTTGTCGAACGAGCCGCGTTCCGTTTCCGTTAGTCTGATAACTTATGATCATACAAACCATCGTGGCTTGTCCGCAAGTAATCGCTTTTTTTTAGCGTTGGTGCTCGGGTTGGGTTTCAAGCGAGATTCGAAGCATCGTCGTACATCGGTTGGTACGACTTAACGGATTTAATCGCGGAGAAATTGTTAATTTAAGATTAACATCGAATCAACCTTCATTAATGCCGTTTGATATTGTCAACGAGATGTACGCCTTTTACGATTTGAGGATATGTTCAACAATTCAGTAAATAGTAATGGAAAACTAATTGGAACCTACTCGGGAACAGCAAATCGCGGTAGTCAGATCCTATAGCAGGCGGCCTAAACGTTCGATGGAAATTTCTGAGAGCAATTATTCGAGGTTATTGAGCATCGATCAACTTCACACCTACAATCGGTAAACTTTCCGGAGGTGATCGAGATAGGACTAGTAGAGGGACCATAGTTCCTGAATCCTTGTCCCTAGCAGTAGCTTCTGCCATTCCCATCGATCTGAGAGATCATAAATCATTAAAACACACGAAGCATTTCTTCTTGTTGGCGGTTATTTAGACTCGGAATCGTTTTAACTGAATTTCTTTACTGCGATAATTTCTATCAGCGATTGACCGGGTTTGTTGGGACTTTTAGTCCCCTACCACCACCAATGGACTGATTCTGCTCTTGGTTGGAATACTTCGTCGCACTAAGATTGCAGCCAGATTCCCGGGCAATGTGGATCCGGAAAGTCTGCCAGATCGCTTGAAAATTCCAGCATTGACAGCTTAAGGAGGTCCAGGCGTGGCTTAAATAAATTTTGAGTTGCATTACCTTACTTGTTAAAGCTCAATTATCACAGGACAGCGAACCATCGTCTTCCGTGCATTTTTATTTCATTTGTATCCTTCTGCTGCGCGACGAAAAACGGCCGTTTCAAGCGGAGCTTCGGTCGTTGGGTCTGCCGAGGGCGCTAGTGTCGCCTTATGTTGCTACGATTGTGCCGGAAGCAAAATCCACAGAAAACGATCATCTACCCGGGTGTCCTACCGAGTAATCCGCCCTGGCCAGTCGATGTACAGGGGATGGGGATGTTGCTCGATCGGGCACGCTTCCTGGCGTCCAATCCGAGGAAACCCAAACTGAAGCGTGGCTTTGGCCACCTGATGCCTACAATTAGAGGCTGTTGTCCGGTCGGGCCCGGATCAGATCACCGTTACTAGGGACAAGTTCGCGAAGGCAGTGAAATAGTTTCGCATTTTGACTGAATCAACCTCTACTTGAGACAATGATGGATGCCTTGGCGGTGGGACGCGACAACGTGAATGTCGCCGCCATGACCACTAAGTATCTCACGAAACATCCAACGGCCGAACGTCCCGACGGGGAAAAGTCGATTGAGAGGAGAACGAAAGCCAAAAAAATCAGAGGCAACACCTGGTATATGTAAATTCTTTTTGTCATATATTTTATTGCTTCGTTAATCTCACCAACATATTGTGATTTTGCCTACCATTCATAACTGGTATGATGTTGAGCCGACAAAACGCAACTCAAAATGCACCTTTCGCATTGCTATTGTTGTTTGATCTGCAACAAAACATTATTTAATCACAAAATATACATAATTACACGCAACAAAACTTACTTGATGTTGCTCCAGAAAACACGCCGTGCACGTGCTCAGATGTAAATAACAACAATGAACTCAGAGGCATAAACGTAAGTAATCCGAAGGTAAAAAGATCACCGAACTCAGAGGTATAAGGGCTCTTGCAGACTGGTTGCGGTACATGCGGTACGTGCGGCACTTGCGGCAGTTGCGGACGCTTTTTGGCTTGTCAAACACGGTATCCAACGAGGTTGTTCAGATGTGCTTTTGTTGCAGCACGAGCGGCAGTTGCAGCAGAGTTGTGATTTTGTACAGATTTGCGGCACGTACCGCACGTACCGCAACCAGTCTGCCGAAGCTTTAAATATGGCCCTTTCTACCATCTCTCCGTATTTTTCCGAAAAATTGGAAAAAGATCTTCTCTTTTTTTACTTTTGATCAAAAGATTTTGCGTAGTGTGGAAACAGTCTACGGCGATACCGGGAAATCGTTGCGAAAGGATACCGACAGCGTGCGCCATGAATTTACACCCTTCATCAT
>NC_064878.1:34746563-34829063 GCF_943734665.1 Anopheles aquasalis | reverse complement strand
GATGATACCAAAAAAAATCAGAAAATTTTCAATGTTGTTCGCGCGCGGCTTCGAGAATCGGCAATAACAAGTAAGCAATTCTGATCGGAAAACGGATCGGATCTTTAACTCCAGTTTTTGCGGGTTATAACTGTTGCTGTTCTTTTTAGTTAATCTTTAGGAAGTTCAATCTACCGCAGTTATCCCCAGTCACCATGGCGACGGAATCTCAAGGCGAGGCCAAAGTTGCCACGGAAATTGTTCCGAAAGTGCAGGCGGTTAGCGAAGAGCACCGTGCGATTTTTGACCGAATCGCGAAAAATGAAAACAGCGAACTGAGATTGTTACTCTCGCAACTGCGCGGAAGTGTAGACTTTGTGGACGAAAATGGCATGACGCCGCTTCAACACGCCGCCTACAAGGGTAACAATAAAACGTTGCAGCTGCTGCTGGATCAGGGTGCGGATGTGAACTACGGGAAGCACGAGTATTCGTATTCGGCATTGCATTTCGTCGCACTTTCCGGCAATGCCGAAGTATGTCTAAAGTTGCTTCTGGCGGGAGCAGATGCTAAAGCCACCAATTCGGTGGGCAGAACGGCATCCCAGATGGGGGCATTCGTTGCCAATTACGAAGCGGTCGGTACGATCAACAACTTCGTTCCGCTGCAAGATATCGAGTGCTTCACAGCGAATGTGCCGAATCCTGGAGAAGCAAAGCTGCCTGCAGCGATACTAGCACCGTTCCACACTTTCGTTATGCAAGTCAATCTGCATCCGGTGCGCATACTACTGAATCTCCAAAAGTACGCGCTTTTTGGAGCAGACATGAAAAGCATGTGCACGGTACTGGTGGCAATGATGGAACGAGAAATGAAACGACGGGGAGAAGTCAACGAGGTGATGGCCTTCAAATACCATTATCTGGCCTACATTATAGGGGAGATAGTAAAGCATCGTGACTATCTGAGTTCCCGGCGAGACGCTAATCAGGATGCGAAAACTGATTTCCTCGATCTATTTGCAAAGCGTGTGCTGAAGATTGGTAAGGACGGAACACCCGACTATCTAGATGCGCTGATCAGGGAGTGCGTTCGAGAGTTCCCATTCCGCGATTGCACTCTCTTCCGCCAAGTGGTGGCTCAGATGACGAACAAGGAAAATGTGTCTGCACCTCTCGATATCGTGAGTACGGCGATCAATGGCCAACGCGGGTTTCAGGCCACGGTCCCATTTTGTAGCCCATGTGGGGAGGAGAAACCGGACAAAAAGTGTAAAATAAATAGGAGACTTTGGAAGACAGTTTTATTAATTTATCGGGGATTAAAGCCTTTTATTACAGGACAATAACACATCCATTAATTTTCGCCAACAATTAACCCTGCTGTTACCTTAAAAAAACTCACTAATTTTACCATGGTGTATTTTCTATGGAAATGACTATGTAAACGATTGAGTTTGGGATGTTTTGCATTTATAACCAAAAGATATTGAATTATTCAGCTATATTTTGGTTTTAAATTTGTATTAGATACTATAAAAATGTTATTTTATTATAATATTGGTCCACAATCCAACTCACACAAACGAATTTGGACGCGAAAAAAGACATTGTGAAAGAAAATGAGACATTATTCAGTCTGTGCTATTTCATTCTAGTGCTTAGGCGTACATATTTGTCGTCATGTGTGATTCAAACGATTTAAACAGCAATTTACTACAAGAAAATGATTGAATTCTGCCTTATATTCATACAGTCAGGAAATTAAAAAAAAAGTAATACTGTACATATGATTCGGGTGACGAAATTGAGTGTTTCTATGACAGATGTAATGAAAATCACCAAAATCAATAGAGACAAGTGGATCCGTTATTCGTTGCATGGAAGATTCCTTTGGGGCGATACACCGTTCCTCGAGCGGCATATGCCATCCACACCGGCTAAATAAGGTTTGATGTAACGATCACCAACACTTCAGCTTTATCAGATGAATTATTGACAATCATTCGATCATCACCTTCACCAGCTCTTTTCAACCAGACAATCTCGCCCGGCTCATCACTTTCATCGACATCTAGCACTTTCAACTACCCTAAAGTGTGGTCAGTGCCGGTGCTGTAAAAGATAATCCAATATGAAATGTACCGTATGTGGTGTATTTGTGTGCAGAAATAATAGAGAAATGTTATAGATCACAGGAATCACTGGAAACTTCCAACCAATAGCTACTGAATTCCAATCAATAGCTATATTATGAGGAAAACGTACTATGGAACAGATGGTCCACGAGGGTCAAATTAGTGAGTTTTTGTTTTTTTCGGAAAATTCATACTTTTTATGAACTTAAATGTATATTTATGCTTATTTGCTGAAAATAGCACCATATTGAAAATTTCAAGACGATCGGATTTTTAGTTTTGAAGATATAACGAAAAAACCAACGAAAAATGGACCAAATGGTCCGAAGGTAACAGCAGGGTTAAATACATGGTTTGGAGACAAGAACATCCTTTCAACCAATTGTCCAGTATGCATTTTATTAAAGTATTAAAGTATTAAGTATTGCAATTATATAAAAAACTGTTTGGGTTTGTTACTTGGATTGGTTTAAAAGAAAAGGTAAATAAAAGTAATTCGAGTTTAAGTCAGGTCATTGCCGACTGTTAGACTGAAATTAAATCGGAAACCCATTAAATCTAATCGGAACCCTTGGCAAATTAGAGTTTTGGATTTTTTAGAAAAGCAGGCAGTAACAAAAAATACCAACTTGCACATTGCTTCAAAAAACTATTTGAAAAGTCGATTTTTCATAAAGTGCGACTATACGAATGCCCATGTGAAATTTAATTTTTTTTTTCATATTTTCTCGAAAACAAATCCCACTCGTTTTTCGTCAATATATATTGTAAAAACCGATCAAATAAACAGTTAGTATCATTCCAAATGAAAAAGGAATAGCTAGTTTGAGAGAAACTAGAAAAAACTACCTTCGGCCATACGAGTGTCTACCACTGTGTACTACTGAACAATTATGAATCCATTATCACCGTCCCTTTTTGGAAACAATGAGATTTATGCGATCGATATTATACTGCAGGGCGGATATTACACCTTATGAAAAAATACAAAACAACCCCAAAATTAAAAATTATTCAAATAAACCGCACAGCGGACGGCTCCTGCAACGATATCGTTGTTCTGTCCCTGATGGAAGAGGTTCCACATTCACCGGATCTCCGGTCGGACTCCCGGAGATGTGGATAAGCACTTATGTTTGATATTTGTATGCAGCACTTTTCTTTCATTGTTTTGATGTTATTTGTTTTGGAGGAGCTTGAACCAAAAGGGTCAACTAGATCATCATTTGAGATACTCTTATGGGATGCTCACACAAGCCGCAAAGCAATAGTTACTACGAGCTGACGATACTTGCATCATAGATACCTTTTCAAGAAACACCCTGTTAATTTCAAATGTTATGTATGCATGTGATGAAGCAATTTCACACATGACCTGCAGCAGAAAGAAGTGTTTACCCCTTCCATTCCTACGTTCACCTTAAAGAGCACATAAGAATTGCATATAACATTTATTGTCGCAATATATACGTGACAATAAATAGGCTGATAGTAAACAATCGAGGACAAGGAATATTATTTATTTAAGTTTATTCAAAATTCGAACATCGCAGCTGGGTCTTTAGCGCTGATCGTTACACCAACAACATGACACTAAACACATCTATTAATTTCTATGCAATACTACATTCGTTGGGAGGCAGACGTCACCATTGTGTATGCTTGAGTAATGATCCTCTTGACTCGATTGGTGGGACTCCATTCAATAACATTCGAACGGATCAGGGCTTGGTTGTTTACCAGTTCCATTTGTGACATCGTGCGGGTTTCACCTTTTTTCAGCAATGGATTCTTTCGTGTTTTTATTAGTAGCTTTGGCTTCAGGAATGCTTTGCAATCCCGTCCAGAATGAGCTTACTTGTGCGTCACGTCGCTATTTTGCATAATTCCAATAAGTAACATTTTACATTTTTGCTCCTTTAAACAGTGCGTGATTACAACAAACTTCCTCGAATATATGAATACGATGATTTCAGCAAGTGCCGAAGCTTGTTTTCCGATAAGTTCGTCTACTGTGTAGTGTCCATAAAATTACATCCCAACAACAATAGTATGCTTTGGAGATCTATTGATGTAAGAACAAGTAAAAATTTTAAAAAATAATTTAAACGTCCGTTGGCCACTCAGCCGGGTATATCGGAATGTGTCATCGTTCAATTATTACATTTCAATATTTTTCTTACTACTATGTTAGTCATTCAACTCCCACAAAACGGCTGAACCGATCATAAGAAATTTTTAGTGTATCTTTTGCAGATTTGAAATTACGATGTAAACTATATTTCATCCACATTACTTTTAAGAACATTTCTATAAATGCCGATACAAGTTTAGTAATTCAGCAAAACAGTATCAAAACATGGTTGTCGAGTATTTGGTAGATTCATAAGCTGCTTCCAAACCATGAGATTATCTGGAGCAGATTTTGCGTCGTTCTACCGTTCAGTCCAGCAGATTATCTGGAGATACAAAATGTGAGCGCCAGCGAGATTCGATGTTTATCTCAGTTGGCATTCGCAAACGTTGTACTTACTATGGAAATTTCGCTATTTTTCGTTGTCTGCACTTACATTTCATTAATTATGAACTAGATACCATACGGCTGTTTTCCATCAAACCATACGGCTGTTCTCGAATAATGTTTTCCTTTTCTTTTATATCTCTGTCCTTGTCATTGTCATGGTTTTATCGACAAAAATAAAACACCAGTTCTAGTTGAATAATAAAATAGTTTCAACAATATTTATACGAATGTAATAATGTATAACTGTACTGTAGGGATGGACGGGCTTAAATAAAATATAGTTACGGGAAATTACTTAATTTTACTCGAAAAAACTAGGTGTAAAAAGGGTATCCAACGGACGGTAAAAAAATATTATTTAGGATCAGAACAAGCAGTGTACATTTAAAACTTCAAATAACTAATATTAATATAAAGTGTTTAAAAAACTAAATCCTTCACTAACATTAATAACATTTCAAAGTTGAATGCTACAAAATTAACGTTTATTTTTTTTATCTCTCCGGCGTTGGGATTGAAATGGATTAACAGCATTTATCATCAAATCGGCGAAATTTCCCTCACGATATTCTTGAGCGTGGCTTATGCCTCAACCATTTTTTAATCAGTCACATAGAGAAGCCAAAAATTGCATTTTTGATAAATGACCGTATTAGGAAGCGTATCCATGATGAATTTGGATTGAAAAGTAGTTCTTACGTACAGTCCTGTTGGAGCGACGATATATTATCAAAACAATATGGTACGTAAATGGCTAAATATCATATTCCAATAAACTAATCAAATGTGCATTAACAGGATTCGGAGAACTATTCTTTTTGTGTACTGCAATTGCTTTACTCGCTATACAAATATTGATGACCAGCAGACAACTAGTTTCCGGATCGTCTGGATTACTTGTAGAGACCTTCTCTATCGTTAGTAACATGCGACGTCTTACCATCCCTCGAAAAAACAGTCAAAACGACCTGCTTCTACTGGAGGGACTACGGGTTTTCGGTATGATGACTATACTGATGGTTCATTCCGTTTTACCGATGATTCGAATGCCTCTAACAAATACTGAAGATTTAGAATGGGTACGAGACCACCAAATGATAAGAGCTTAGAATATATTTAATAGTTTTTTTTTTCATTCTAGCAAACAAATCACATCATATTTCCTCTTCTAAACTCAGGCAATACACATATGATACAATTTTTTTTCGCTCTTGGTGGAATGGTTTTTGGACTAAGCAGCTGCAATAGTTTTGACAACTACCCAGGGTCTTTTCGATTCATGTTTTTCGTAACCAAAATTATTCGTCGATTGATAAGGTAGCTCGTAGCTAGCAAAGAACGAATATTCCACTAATGTAAATATCCTTTTGCAGAATTTTGCCATCTTATATTTTTATTATTTTTTATCAAGCAACGGTCTACAAACGAATCAAAGAAGGGCCATTAGCTCTGAAATTTGATGATTATTGTTCTGAAAATTGGTGGACCAATATTTTGTTTGTAAATAATTATGTTCATACATCAAAACCGGTATGAGCTACCAGTACTAATCGTGCCGTTTCATATATTATATTTATTTCTTGCTTTCAGTGTTTAAAGTACAGTTGGTACTTGGGAGTAGATTTTCAGTTATCGTTGATTGCTACAAGTCTATTGTCACTCATGTTGAAATTCCATCGATGGAAACATTTTATTGCAGTATGCATGATAATCAGTGCTTTTCTAGTTCCTGCATACATCATTTACATACAAGACATAGAACCAACTATGACTTTCAATATGCGGTATGTTCGCGCAGTTCGGAAAAAAGACGTCACCGTTTTATCAAACTATTAATTCTTTACAGATACACCTTAGAAGAGCTTCGAACGTACAAGCACTTTGTTAAATTTTACTTGCCCTGTCAATCGAACATAAGCAGTTATTTTTGGGGTATTTTAACGGCATTGATTTACAAAGGTGTTCTTTTTGGAAAATTCTATTGTTTTAAAACAAATTATCTGTTTAGAGCATCTGTGATTGCATTGGTATTTTTAAGCGCCAGTACAATTGTGCTCGATGATTTAAAAATAAGCCTAATTCTGGGTGCATTATATGGTACCCTATTAAAAAATTCGTGGGGGTTAGCTTTCAGTACTTTATTTATATACTTAGCTAAAAAAAACAACCAAGCAAAGATTGTAAAATTATTATTGCACCCTGTAATGCAAACTGCTGGCAGGTTGAGCTACAGCATTTATCTTGTGCAGTACTCTGTGATTTACGCCTTTTATACTAATTTGAAAATACCGATTACCTATGGAATAATGGACGTAGTAAGTAGCATGTTTTAGTATGTAAATTGCACATTGGTTTTTACTACTGGGTGGCACAAATAAAATTCTACTAGCGATTATGATTTACATTGTACCGAAATGGCCATATTTCCGCAAGTAACAATTATGTATATATTTTTCCTTGTAGAATGAAGCCTGTAGCTTGTTTCGGCATATGATTTTTTTTAATCGCTTCAGCAGAAAAGCAAAATGAATTTGATGTTTGAATCTCCATTTTACTATTTCGATGCAATGTATACCACACTTGTTAGTGGATTTTTATAACAGCCATTCACTGTCACACTTCAGATTGTAACGTGAAAGTTATACCCTCCTTCTCCTTACTATTAGTTATAACCCTCATCGATCTCTCCAAAATTGCATCGAATCGGTTCGTGCGCATACACACATTTTTCCAACCTGTGCCAAACACTCCAAAACAAAAACAAACCACTTCCGATATTTTTTATTTATTCATTTGAATGTTCTTCATCGAAAAAAAAATTGGAAAGTGTCAACATTTTTAAAAATTGTGTAGTAAAGACACCAAATAGAAAATCATGTTTTTTGAGAAAAATACGAAATACCTTAAAAAAGTACGTTTTTCAAGTTTTTCTTCATTTTTTGGTACATCTCTTGCAAATAGCATTTCGTTTGTCAACACAATCAAATTTGGCACACTTTTCACAACGTGTACCAAAAAAACCATTAATAATTTGCAGACGTGTACAGTGGTAGACATTCGTTTAGCCGTACTAAGTTTTTTCGAGATTTTTCTCAAACTAGCCATCCGTTTTCCATTTTGATTAATATCAACGGTATATTTTATCGTTCTTAAACACATGTATTAACAAAAAACGAGAATTATGTTTTTTCGAGAAAATATTAGGGAATATGAAAATTTCACATAGATATTCGTTTAGCCGAAATGCTTGAAAATCACATTTTTTTAATAGGTTTTTTGAAACAATGTGCAAGTTGGTATTTTTTATTGCTGCCTGCATTTCTAACAAATCCAAAACTATAATTTGCTATGGGTTCCGATTAGATTTAATGGGTTTCCTATTTAATTTCAGTAAAACAGTCGTCAATGGCATGACATAAACTCGAAATATTTTGAATTTGGCGATCTTTTGCAAAAACCAATCTAAATAACAAACAAAAAAGGTTTTTTATGTGATTGCAGTAAGAAATTCACGCCAAATTTTTTGGGAAAAGGGACGTTTTTGTCTTCAAACCATGCATTCAATTGTTGGCGAAAATGAGTTCATTTGTTATCTTACTGAAAAGGTCTTACACCTCGTTTGTCGCAATGAGATGAATTAAAATGCTTTTTACAAGCTCCTTGTAAATAACTGAAACCATATGCGTTTAATTTAAACAACTGGGAAACTGCGCATGATGAGCAAGTCACTTACGACGTCAAACCCTTTATAACGAGATTTAGCTTGGAACTTAAGGTGTTGTATGGTGTGTGCCTTATGGCTGAAATCATACCAATAACGGTTTTATCCATCCAAATCGTCAAAAGAATACTTATTTGCTTTGAAAAATACTACATTTTGCCTTTATTTAACTAAATTCATGGTAAAAAAGCCGGTTGGCCTTATGGGTATCAATAAACTATGGCTTTGTTTCGAATTTTCAATCGTTTTCATTTTTTTCTGTACATATTATATAAAATGAGTCTAATTATTACTGGTTTAACCATATTTCTTGTAATAAGCCCTAAAGATAGCAGATTGTTCGTTATTTTATGTAAACCCCGATTTTTTTACCGTTAGGACACTATTTTGTTCATAGTTAATGGAGGTATAACTTCACCATTTGATATTTTTCAAAAGAAATACTTAATGGTTTTCTCTTATCTGTGAATATTTGAACCAATTGAATGATTAGAGTAGCAGTAAACCACACAGAATTTGATTATTTGTCGGATTACTTCCGTATGTCACTTAGCTTTAACCCAGTTTTTTAAGAAATATTTAAAAATCAGGGTGTTATCAAAATGAGTATGTCTAAAGCTTAAAATAATCTAGATTAGCTCTACTATTGAGCTTCAAACACAAAAATTGCATTTGTTCGAAAACGGTGCGAAATATTATGTTTTTCGTGCACTTCGGCTAAACGAATGTCTAGCTAAACAACCGATGAAATAAGACATTTGCTCACATTTTGCCTCAAAGAGATCTCAAATACCCACATATCTGAATCATATTTTACGCGTGTACTAGTCATATATGTACCAACACAATAATAGCTTGATACCATGAATTTATAAATCCGTTCAAAAGTAATTGCCGTTTTACTCGAATGTATACGAATGTCTACCACTGTAGAACGGCCTTTTTTTTGGTAGTGGGTGTTAAATGGCGAATGTGACGAACATTATTATCAGAAACATTAGCAGCATTATTATCAGTCCGTCTTGTTTTGCGTTTTACTATGAGTGGACCGACAAGAGCTATTCCCCATTTTCCAAAACCAAAAACAATCGTTGTGTGCCAGATGGCTTTGAAAGTTGATCATAGAATGACCTCTAAACTAAATTAAACGTCCTCTAAATAAGGTCAAGTTAAGTATACCAAGGCTTGAATTTAGATAAAAAAGAATATGTATCACTTTCACGCGCCATCCTACACATTACTTTACCAGTAACAAACGTATATAATTGTTTTTAACTAAAAAAGTGTGGTTTTGTAGATTACTCTGCTATCTGTCATCACGTTAATCTCCACATTTACTGGAGTTCTTCTCTTCATTTCCGTGGAAGCTCCATTCACGTTTTTGGGAGTGAGATGTATACAATTTGTTTTCAAAGGAAGCGAAACTGGTATGTTATGTGGGTGTTATTTTCTTAGAATGAAACAACATTGTAGTCTAATCTATGTTATAATCTAATCTATCTAATAAAGCGTGTTTAATTTTTGGTATGAATTTTCGAACTACTGTGTCACGAAAGTAAAATGAATATCGGTTTCTTTTGAAAGTTCCTGTTTTATTCCTCCAAATCAATTTCGTCCGCTTCAAAGTAATCCCCCTCGATATAATGCACTTGCGCAAACGGATTTTACAGCTTTGGAAACTCGACTCGAAAAAATCGACTTTAGGGATGGCCTTCAGTTCTTTCCTCGCAGCTGCTTGATTCGACTCTATCGTGTCAAAACGGTCGTCCGGAGCGGTCTTTTGAGCTTTTTTAATAGCCAGAAGTCACATAGTACTAAATCAAGCGAAAGTGATGCTTTTGGAACGATATTAGTGAAATTTTTGAAGAAAAAGTCACGGAAAACCAACGCCAGTCGTTGGTACCAACGGTACCAGTCGAGTTCTGACGCGTTTGAAGCCCAAAAACATTTTTTTTTAATGTAATTGACGAATTATCTGAATATGCCAATATCAGCAAGGTCTCTAGTAGTTAATCGACCGATTTGCAACACCAAACTTTTGATTTGTTGGTCGTGAGCCATGTTAACTGACGTTAATGGTCGTCTAGCACCTTCTTCGTCTTCAACATGTTCCTGTTCATCCTGGAAGACTTTTAGTAGCTCACAAAAAAAATTATATATAAAATACTAATCATTATTTTGACGTAAAACTTGGCATGAATGTCAATCACAGTAATGAAAACCTACAAAATATACGAGAATTAGAAAATTCGTTCTCACGATTATATAGCGTACCCATTCATCTTACTTTCGTGACACAGAATATGGCCCATAATTTCCCACACATTTGCTCTAATTTTAGCAACTAATTTTTATACAGACACAAACTGGCACATGTCTTTAATTTTCCTTTGGTAGTTAACCAATTGGTGTTGGTGTTGGTATTTGTACTGGTTGTGGTATGTTGAGTTGAGTTTGGATATTCCTGTAATTCTGCGATTTTTCTCTAGTCAAATCTATTTTTTCCTCTAATTTCGCATTCCTATAGCGATTTCATTTGAAGGTGTGATATTCACAAAACTAACGAGTGAATAAATAGCTAACAGACACAAAACTATTGATGCTTCTTTATATCTCCACTAAGGGCACTCTAGTAACCAAGCGAGACGGGCACAAATAAAAATCCACTAACGACTATGATCTACATTCATTCGAAATGGTTACGTTTCCGCATGTATCAACTATGTGTATATTTTTACGTTGTAGAAGAAAGCCTGTAGTTTATTTCGGCATATGATTTAATGAATTTGCATTCAGCTTAAATCAGTACATTGAATTTTAAATTGGAATCTCCAGTTTAGGGTATGACACAAAAAAAAATCCACCTTACAAAACCAGTCCTAAAATTAATATTTTTCAACTGATCTACTTCTCGCTTATCATGATGTTAAATTTTCCTGTGTTATTAGTTGTAAAAATAGTTAATTGTTGATTGAAGGTGCGAGTAAATGTACCGGAAAAGTGACTAGTTTCTGAATCCCAAAAAGATTTGTTAAAAAATACCTTTTCTTTTTGCAATCTTCACGTTCGGGATTTAAAAAGGTTATATAGAGCGTATAATAGCTATAAAGTACGGGATTAATCGATAAGTCTTACAGGGAATTGTATAAAACCATTTAAATTATGGAACTGCCGGTTATGGAGGAGCCAAGCGGCAACATATTCACGCAAGTACAATAAAACTATACATGAAAAATGAAAACCTGAAAAATGAATCACCTTCTCCGTACTTCAAGGAATGTTATAAGTATCGATGTCTAACCGTAAAAAGTGTTGCGGCATTTCTAACCATGGTTTAAAAGGCTATTTCACTAAGAAATAATACCTAATCGAACAAGCAAAAACCTAAAACAAGACAAACTTCACGAAAACAAAATGTTTCAAGTCGCTTTAAGTTTAGAAATGTATTGTTTGGTTCAATTAATCTTAATTTGAGGTCTTCGGCCAAAACTAGTGGCTGAAAACAGTACCCGGAAGCGATGAAACTACTCTATACACACCCATGCGATAATCAATGAGTGACGGGAAAGGAAATGTCGTACTTTGCGATAGTTTCTCGTAGTTTGGTAAGGAAACATATGCTCAAATTCAAAGAACTACGACCACAGATGAGTATTTCGATGTTTTTGAATCGCTTTTGGAAGAATAAGTGTTGAAATTGAGTCTGGATAAAAGGTCATCCAAATCATGTGGTACAGAAAACCCATTTATTTTTCTGTTGAATCAATTTAAAGTAATGAAATGGCCTGACCAGAGCCTCATTTCACACTCTTTAATGAATCTGGACTATTTTAGACGTTAAGTTGTATATATTGAATATAACCTACAAACAATAATTTTTTATCAAGCGCTCAATGATGTATGGTGCAATTTGGGTACACATTACCCAAGAAATCGCATATTACGGAGATTGGAGGCCATATAATTTACAAATGTCTCATTATAAAAAATTTTCTTAAAATTATGCATTGAAACCATTATGAGGAATTTTGTTTTGTGTCACACCCTAAACTGGAGATTCAAACTAAAAATTCAGTTTACTGATTTATGCTGAATAAATAATTTAAAAAAATCATATGCCGAAATAAGCTACAGGCTTCATTCTACAAGAAAAAAATACTACTGTGGCCAATAAATAAGTAGAATCAATGTCAAAATAATGATTAGATTTTGAGATATGATTTTTTTGTGAGATACTAAAAGTGCATTCCTCGTTTTTCGCTATGGTGAACTTTTTGGAGCGAAGAATTTGCATTAAATTTTGATTGAATGAATTTTCCTCTACGGATACTTTGCGAATACTGCAAAAAGCCTTTGGGGACGACGCTTTGTCAAAATCAAATGTTTACAAGTGGTGCAAACATTTCCAAGAAGGCCGGGAACGTATGGAAAACGAAAAACGTCATGGGCGACCATCAACGGCGAAACACGGAGCTCACGTCCAAAAAATCCATGATTTGGTGATGGAAAATCGTTTGCACCACATGTAAACATTTGATTTTGACAAAGCGTCGTCCCCAAAGGCTTTTTGCAGTATTCGCAAAGTATCCGTAGAGGAAAATTCATTCAATCAAAATTTAATGCAAATTCTTCGCTCCAAAAAGTTCACCATAGCGAAAAACGAGGAATGCACTTTTAGTATCTCACAAAAAAATCATATCTCAAAAACTAATCATTACTTTGACGTGAAACTTGGCATGGATGTTAACAACAGTACTGACAACCTACAAAAAATACGAGAATGAAAAAAATCTTTAGCACTAGCAAGTTGTGTACCGATTCTACTTATTTATTGGTCACAGTAGTTAATGGTTTATTGTTGCATGCGGAAACGTAACCATTTCGGAGCAATATAGATGATCGTCGTTAGTGGATTTTTATTTGTGTCTGTCATTGTAAATATCAGATTCTAACTATTAAAGATTGAAGAAACACGGATTTTCAATACTTTTATAGGTGCTCTAGACCGCCATTTAAAGAAGCTGTAACTAAACAAATAATGTGAAAAAGGCATCATCGTCTGAAGAAGGCGTATAGCGAGGCGCTTCGCGAAACATGGCATCTACTTCTGTGTCCAAAAAATAAGGTGACTTTAGGCTTAATTTGAAAATTCTTGATTTATTCTTCCAAATCAGTTTCATCGCCTTCAAATTCGCCCCGGTACAATGAACTTATGCCAATGGATTTTCAAGTTTTTGTAACATGTGAAAAAGTAGACAACGATGGCCCTCACCTACTTCTTTGCACCGGCTTAACTCTAGACGATAATATATAGTTTTAGAAATCAACGTACACCTTCCTTTTTGCAAAAACACGAATGCAAATACGATTGACATTTCAGTACAAACTTCCTTATTTTTATAGGTCCGCAGAGCGTAAAGCCAAGCGTCAATTAATCACTCACCTATAACGTAGCGAGACGAACAGTTCTACAATCGCTGGTAGAGCCAGAAAATTTAAGAAACTGGAAACACTATTTCTAAATCTTCATTATTTCTGCGATTTATGTTTTCTGATGTGAAAAAAATCAATTTAAGTACGAATGATATTTCAGTATACACATTTTTTTATTTTTACGCCTGCCACTCGAGGCGTAAATATTTTGACGCTTCAGTTAACGCTTCATGTATGCCTGTATCTTGGTTCAACTGCGTTGACCCCTAATTCATGAATAAAAGAAAAAAATAGTGTGTGGGAGCTCCTTCACTGCTGCTTATGTCGTTGGCCAGGATCGTTCCTACCAAAAAGGGAATGTAACGGTAACTCCAAACATGTATGTAACAGGAAAGCGATAGAAAGCGTGATGCTTGTAATAAGTACTGTAAAATAAAGCTGAAATAGAATTTGTGCATTTGGGTTAGAAAATCTTTGTATTTTGGATAAACACTCTAAGCAAGCACTTACTATAGTAAAGCTATTATACATGAGTGTATAAGTCACATGTCTGTAAACAGTATATACAACACCGTATTGAACTAGGTAAATAGTGAAGCTAAATTTTGATAGGAATCCAAATAATGGGTGACAAAGAATGCTGGATAGCCTCGATGGTGGATTTTTAAAGGCCAAATACAGAATTAAAATTGATGGAAAGACACCCCAAGCACATTTAAGTAATGTTCCAAAAATAGCGAGAACAATTGATGGACAGACCAGGTGATCCTCCGGCAATAATATCGTTAAAAAGTTCATCATCACAAAGAAACCCCCTCCGCTAAGAAAGAGCATATTCAGCTGGAAATAGCGAAGAAACATTAGTTAAAATACAAAAAAAAAAACAAATCTATACAAATATTAAATTAAACATTTTACATTCAAACGTTCAAATGCCATATCATTATTCTTGTAAATGAAATATACATTTCCCGCGAGCATGCCGAAGAAGTAGTTTCCAGCATTTGTTTCGAAGGGAATGTACACCTTGATGTAGTAAGGTAAAGTGCGAATTTCTTGCAGAATATATCTATAATAAAAATAAATGGAATAAATAAAGGCTTTATTTGATTTATAGAAATCTTGTAACACTGCTGTAATAACCTCAAAATAAATATAACAGTTGCATCAGTTTTATTAACGTATATAGTGATGGCAGGAATCGACAACGCAAATAATACCATAGTTATGTAAATTATTTTAGCCTGGTTGGGATTCCTGCGGTTATAAAAATACCAAGATATTGAATTATTATTGTTTATTTTCAATTCGGATTCATTTTAATGAGTTAAACGAAGTATTTACCTTATTATAAGGATCATTAAAATGGTACCAATTAAATAAAGCTGAAAATCTGCACCCAAATACCATGCAAATTGGATGCACTGTAGAGTACAAATATGTTTACGTAAAAAGGTAAAGAAAATATAAAAGAAAAAAGGAAATAAACTAAACATACCGGTTCTTTTGGATGAATGTAGTTATTTAAGAAAAGTATATTAGTCCACCAGTTTTTTACACAGTAATCTTTGAATCGATAACCTATCGGTCCATCGATTAATTTAGGATACCAAGATGCATGAAATAGTATAACAAAAAGATACGGCGGGAGTATTCTGTAATAGATGATGAATTCAAATAATATTAATCAAACTATTTGAAAATCAAGCAATTTTAGTTCATTCTAGATTTTATTTCTAAGACTATTATATTTTTATAAAATAAATCTCTTAAGGGAGAGCTTCAGTATTTTTTTTTGTGACACATGTTTTTAACATTTTTCCCTGAAAGCTGATTCTTTCAAGAGTAAAAAAGAGTGTAAGAGTGTAAAAGTTTTGGATCAATTGAAGAAAAACTGAAAAATCCCATCGTGCCGTAAAAACTACTGGACCGATCGATTTGAAATTTTTAACACATAATCTGCACATTTTTTGCCAGGTAGCCCCGTCGCGATATCACGAAAGTTGTTTTTACTTTTTTTTTTAACACTAATGTGTTTTTGTGTAATTTTTTTTGGCAGAATCTCAAAAAGCATCACTTTTTGAACTTCAAAAATCTGCCAAAAATTAATCCAATCAACAAAAACTCTACGGGGCTACCTAGATAAGCTTATAATCTTTCTAACGAATCGATTTGTATATTTCAGATAACCCGTCATGTCGTTACGATGGGCACCGTAAAAAATACCTTTGCGACGACACGCGTACCAAAATTTGATGGCACGGATAAATTTTTCAATGAATGTTGCTCATAACAATACCAAATATTCTTCAAAAGCTGTAGATTAATATACCATTTACTTGAAAAAATAAAGTTGAGTGGTTACGTCACAAAAAATCGTCAAAAACGGGCCTTTTTTGGCCCGAAAATATCGAAGCCCTCCCCTTAAGGAAATTAAAATGACTGAGTAGGGTAAATGGATTTAGATTTTATAACTGGCTGGTTGACAAGTGGTTGTTGTGCAGTTTTTTTTCCTTTCTTCTTTTTACAAAATTATTTTACGTAAAGTTTGTCTAGAAATATATTCAGGGGCTGCTTCACTTTAAAGCATTATAAACATTTTTATAAGGAATTTATAGGGATTTTTAAAATGCTCAATATTACCTTATTAAACGATGCTTGATGCGCATCCACAAAAATTGCAGTGTTCCGATTTTATTTGTATGTTTGTGGTCCAGGATAGTTACCGCCAATAAAAATCCACCTAATACAAAAAACAGTTGCACCATGTATGTATTTACTGCCATTGCAACCGAAAATAGTGGGTTATCAAATTGCATTTCAATTTGTGCTACATTTTGTAGTGGCATTTTTATTAAAGGAATTGACGAATGCGACAGCAAAATAATCATTGTTACAATCGTTCGAATGCCATCCAAGTGATCAAGTTTTGGCATTGACTTTCTGTTCCTTTGCATAAGTTTCGGTATATTATGAGCCAATGAAAATGCTTTAACAACGCTGGAAGCGGCTGGAATCAAACTATACTCGATGATGGAGGAAAAACAGCTATTAACATTGTTCTCAATACCTCCACTTTCAAATAGGACTCACATGTAGAACGATTTGATTTTATCCTGTGCAGTAGCTAATAATACCATGAGTATTATAGCAATAAAGCAGCAAATAAACAAAACATCAGCTACACCTATTAAAAGATATTCGTTTTTGGTATTATTAGCATTTAAAATAAAAATATTAAAATATTTTTCTCAATAAATACCATTAATTCTCCAAAAATCAATGTTAGATTGAATTGTACTTAAACATTCCATGACTTCGACACTGCTGTTGAGCTTATATTTCTGCCATGCATCTTCACTTAAATGAGCCTCCATTATGTTTGATATATTCTTGTATTGCATATCATTATGTGGCATGAGGCTAATAGGGAAACATTGTCCCACTTCTTTTGTTCTGCGATCATAATGACGGGGATGCTGCGAATATTCCTTAAAAACCAGAAAAAGACAAACCATCACCATAGAAAAATGGAAATATTTACAACGACACATTCAACAATACAAATAAACGTTCATTAACTTCATATGCTGAAATCATACAATCTTCAACCAGTATTTAGCGATCGTTTAAATCCTTCTCACCTGTATTTTATTCCAAATAATAGAACTGGGTTTCGGATATAGATACAAGTTTGCAGTGCAAAACATAAAATCATCACGGTACAGCCTCCGGCATTCATCAAATTCGTCATATTCGTAAACGTCCCACAACGCTTCGATCATAATTGTTCGAATTTACTTTTTTGATGACACTGTAAGTCGCTTCACACAGATGTCGATGGTTTTTGTTACAAAAGCAACACAACACCCACTATAGTTGTCTTTAACAGAGTTGCACTATCGCAAAAATGCGACTGCTGCCAGTGACGGTTTATTCCAAACTGTTGTCGCGTTATTTTTTAAACTCTCTCCATCTTCTGCTCAAACTTGTCATCCTTTCTATTTATTGTATTATATATATATATATATATATATATATATATATATATATATATATATATATATATATATATATATATATATATATATATATATATATATATATATATAAGGATCACGTGTGATGGTTTAAATATTTAGTGTGAATTTTCGCACCATTCTTCCGCATTATATTTAAATGAGCTGGTAGAAGCGGAACTGTATCAAATATGAACCTTATAAATAGTTACGATAAAAAGAGAAAGTTTTGAAAAAATAATTAACCCATAATGATGATGGATTGCGGTATTCGGTTGTTAAATATGCATACAAATCCCCAAAAATATAACAAATCGTCTTGTCTTTATTATTCGTGACAAATGGTTTGTCTCGCATTACATCGTGTACTGCAGTGGACGGGATTCTGGGAAGAGTTTGAATTGGAAGAGTTTCAACTGATCTACTTCTCGCTTATCACGATGTTAAATTTTCCTGTGTTATTAATTGTAAAAATAGTTAATTGTTGATTGAAGGTGCGAGTATATGTACCGGAAAAGTGACTAGTTTCTGAATCCCAAAAAGGTGTGTTAAAAAATACCTTTTCTTTTTGCAATCTTCACGTTCGGGATTTGAAAAAAGGTTATATAGAGCGTATAATAGCTATAAAGTACGGGATTAATCGATAAGTCTTACAGGGAATTGTATAAAACCATTTAAATTATGGAACTGCCGGTTATGGAGGAGCCAAGCGGCAAACATATTCACGCAAGTACAATAAAACTATACATGAAAAATGAAAACCTGAAAAATGAATCACCTTCTCCGTACTTCAAGGAATGTTATAAGTATCGATGTCTAACCGTAAAAAGTGTTGCGGCATTTCTAACCATGGGTTAAAAGGCTATTCCACTAAGAAATAATACCTAATCGAACAAGCAAAAACCTAAAACAAGACAAACTTCACGAAAACAAAATGTTTCAAGTCGCTTTAAGTTTAGAAATGTATTGTTTGGTTCAATTAATCTTAATTTGAGGTCTTCGGCCAAAACTAGTGGCTGAAAACAGTACCCGGAAGCGATGAAACTACTCTATACACACCCATGCGATAATCAATGAGTGACGGGAAAGGAAATGTCGTACTTTGCGATAGTTTCTCGTAGTTTGGTAAGGAAACATATGCTCAACGACCACAGATGAGTATTTTGATGGTTTTGAATCGCTTTTGGAAGAATAAGTGTTAAAATTGAGTCTGGATAAAAGATCATCCAAATCATGTGGTACAGAAAACCCATTTATTTTTCGGTTGCCATGAAAGTTTCGATGGTTCAAGTTTTCCAAATTTTTAAGAATTCTTATTCTAAAAGTGTAACAGGAAAAGTGTAACAAAAGTGTTTCTAATCCCTTCGCGAGAATGCACTGATGATTTGGGCGCTACCGGCGGATGATGCTCGTTGGAAACTGTGCCCCACGGATCCCCGTAAGTGACCGATCGCTCGCCCGTTTGTTGAAAACAAAGTGTTATAAACAGTGCGTGAGCTAGTGAGAATATTATAAACAGTGCGTGAGCTAGTGAGAATATTATAACAGTGCGCATGCCACGGCGCTGAACAGAATGATGAACGCTGAGTGTACTCGCGAAGAGTATAAAAAGGGAGGCGCGCGAGAATTAGATGAATTCAACAGCAACAGGCACAAATTTGTGGTTTTGTTTTGCATTATTAGCTCCGCCACCCAGCCAATAAAAGCTTAATTTTACCGACAATTTTCCCTGTTCTTTGAAACGTTAGAATCAATTCTAACACAAAGCGTATGAATCATTTAAACGAACAAAAGCGATACTATACCTGATAAAACCATTGAAAATTTTCGGATTTCCTTCGTATCACCGAACGTTTTCTGTCGATTTGGTAGACATGCATTTGACAGTCACTGATCCAGAGCAAAAATCCAATATGGCGGCAAGAGAAATGCTATGACTTCACCTGTTTAGTTAATACACTTTGATTACAACCAAAACTTACAACTGTCAATGCAACAGTGTCTGTCAGTTTTGTTCATTCATCTTCCTAATCGTCGCGAACGATTTTGTTCGGGATGACTTCACCTGTTTAATGTACACATCTTGGTTGCACGGCGCATGGCAATTTGAGAATCGGCAATAACAAGTAAGCAATTCTGATCGGAAAACGGATCGGATCTTTAACTCCAGTTTTTGCGGGTTATAACTGTTGCTGTTCTTTTTAGTTAATCTTTAGGAAGTTCAATCTACCGCAGTTATCCCCAGTCACCATGGCGACGGAATCTCAAGGCGAGGCCAAAGTTGCCACGGAAATTGTTCCAAAAGTGCAGGCGGTTAGCGAAGAGCACCGTGCGATTTTTGACCGAATCGCGAAAAATGAAAACAGCGAACTGAGATTGTTACTCTCGCAACTGCGCGGAAGTGTAGACTTTGTGGACGAAAATGGCATGACGCCGCTTCAACACGCCGCCTACAAGGGTAACAATGAAACGTTGCAGCTGCTGCTGGATCAGGGTGCGGATGTGAACTACGGGAAGCACGAGTATTCGTATTCGGCATTGCATTTCGCCGCACTTTCCGGCAATGCCGAAGTATGTCTAAAGTTGCTTCTGGCGGGAGCAGATGCTAAAGCCACCAATTCGGTGGGCAGAACGGCATCCCAGATGGGGGCATTCGTTGCCAATTACGAAGCGGTCGGTACGATCAACAACTTCGTTCCGCTGCAAGATATCGAGTGCTTCACAGCGAATGTGCCGAATCCTGGAGAAGCAAAGCTGCCTGCAGCGATACTAGCACCGTTCCACACTTTCGTTATGCAAGTCAATCTGCATCCGGTGCGCATACTACTGAATCTCCAAAAGTACGCGCTTTTTGGAGCAGACATGAAAAGCATGTGCACGGTACTGGTGGCAATGATGGAACGAGAAATGAAACGACGGGGAGAAGTCAACGAGGTGATGGCTTTCAAATACCATTATCTGGCCTACATTATAGGGGAGATAGTAAAGCATCGTGACTATCTGAGTTCCCGGCGAGACGCTAATCAGGATGCGAAAACTGATTTCCTCGATCTATTTGCAAAGCGTGTGCTGAAGATTGGTAAGGACGGAACACCCGACTATCTAGATGCGCTGATCAGGGAGTGCGTTCGAGAGTTCCCATTCCGCGATTGCACTCTCTTCCGCCAAGTGGTGGCTCAGATGACGAACAAGGAAAATGTGGCTGCACCTCTTGATATCGTGAGTACGGCGATCAATGGCCAACGCGGGTTTCAGGCCACGGTCCCATTTTGTAGCTCATGTGGGGAGGAGAAACCGGACAAAAAGTGTTCCAAGTGCAAAGCAGTCCAATACTGTGACCGGCAGTGTCAGAGATTGCATTGGTTTGCCCACAAAAAGGTGTGCGCTAGACCATCTGCTGTACCTTCGGCCGAAGCACCAACGATTGCGAAGGAAATTGATTCTGCGGAGTTGAATGAGCAGTTGCAGAAGCTGGTTGCACGTTGAAAGGATTAGTTTTATGGGCATATTGTATGAAAGATTGCAGAAAACCCTTCTTTTCAGAAAAAATATAAATTCGCAAATCTATGCATATTTTTTAAAATTTGTATGCGGTAAACGAAAAACAGAAGCAAATAAAACATGTTCATTAGGTCATCGTAAATACTATTTATGTACGAATTTTATTTAACAGTTAATCGTTAACGTAATTACGCGCCACGTCGAAAAAAATTGTAGGCTCATAGGGGTTTTAATTACAATTAAATTCGAAAACCCGGTGGTTTCCACTTATTCTCGCTTGATACCAACCAAAAATGGAGCTCGGCTTCAACCCATCCGAAGGTCTGGCAAATGTTGCACGTGACGTTGAAGCCTCACCCTGTGTACACACTGCCAGAATGTGGGCGCTTAGTCTACCGGTTTTTTTCAGTGTCTAGCGCAAAGTGTCTATAGGAAACAAGTGAAGTCATCCCGAACAAAATCGCTCGCGACGATTAGAAAAATTTATGAAAAAAACTGACAGTTTGTGCCTTTGTTTTGGTTGCGTTGGAGATGCTGTATTCGCTTTGAGAAGTCAGAAATCCGTAACAGTGCACCTAAACGGTGAAACGATTCTCAGGTTCAAGAATTTGCTCAAATTTGCTGAGAATGGCCCGAGAATGGCCCGAGTATCGGTTTGCTGTCAAAATAACAGGCAATGACAGATAGTTTGACAGGTAGCTCAGCTGAGCCTCAGGCTCGCTGTATTCTCAGTTTCTACACGGGCGAAAGCATTCTCGGTTCGGATTTGTATGGATTTGAAAGTCTCAATTCTCATTCTCGGCAATTCTCGCTCTCGTCTAGGTGCACTGTAAAGAAAGTTCAAGGAACTGCTCGTTTGATCTAAAATTTGGAAATGTATCATTTAAACAGGCAAAAGTACATAATATGCCTGATAAAACCATTGCTCTTTTTCGGATTCAAACGCGCGCTGGTTTGGTGATGAACGTAAACAATCCACGAAATGTAAAAAAAAAGCAAAAAAAGAGAAAAAGTGAAGTCATACGCCGCGTCCACACCGCACAGAAACTGAGCGCAGAATCTGCCGATTTTTTTCTGTGTCTAGCGTACACACTGCCCACAATCTGGGCGTCATCTGTCAAATCGGATACATCACAGACCAGTTTGACAGAACCGGTCTGTAGCCGATTAGAACCGCAAGATGAAAATGACAAATGCGTCCGCGCAGAAATTTTCTGGGCCTACATAAAATATCTCCAGATTCTGTGCGGTGTGGACGCAGCGATAGACCTGTTTCCTATACACTTTGCATTATCTCCAGATTCTGTGCAGTGTGTACACGGGGAGACACAGAAAAAAACCGGCAGATTCTGCGCCCAGATTCTGGGCAATGTGTACACAGGATAAGAAATTCGTGGGTACAAATGTGCCCAACGAACCAATATATCGCTCATGGATCGATCGACATCTTAATTTAAAATAATTACTTCCATTTTCAGCTAAACAATGCTTTATGATCCTTCAGTTTGTGTATAATTTCATTAGAAACCAGAAAAGAAAAGTAACGTTACACCTATATTCAAATATTACACCGCACTGACTTGTGATTTTGTACAGATTTTGCCGCTCGTGCCGCAATTGCCGCATCCACTATGACAGAGGCTTTAAACCGAACTCTCTTTGGTAAAAATCCTGAAGACGGGCTATCGTCTGTAGAAAAAAACAATAGGGAAAGGCGTTCATAATTACATGTCCTTATAACAAAGCTCTTCTACCTCTTCTCTCATTTAAGTTCTTCCGTACAACGACTGCTGAACCGCGAAACGCTCCAAAATGAATGTGACCGAAAAAGTTACTGTTGTTAGTGTTGTCGATGTGTACGATGTAGCGTACGAAATCGGGAAAGAGTTAGAAACTATCATCGATCAGTCCGGAGCCAGCGCAGTTTCCGGACTAATAACGAAAGTAGTGAATGCGCTGGAATTGATGGAAACGCTGACATGTCAGAATGAAAGTGAAAATTCAACTATCCAAGAGCTACAGGAGAAAATCACTCAGCTAGAGGCGGAAAAAGAACAAAAAGCCGCCTCTCGTTCGCGATACGAAAAGGTAAGTAGCATGAGACTTATGTACAGCACAGTCTGTGCGACATTAACAAGTTTCGTTCGGCCGGTGCAGGAGCTAGAAGCCATCGAAGACCAATGGCGTTTAGAAGCCAAGGATCTGTTCGTAGTTATCGATAAGTTGCAAGAGGAAAATCGAAAGCTGCAACGGGGCATCGCAAAGACAGCGACGAACACAGCTGGCGCAAGCCAAGCATCTAGTTCTTCTAATGGAGACGACATGGTCGATGAATATTCTAGTGCATTGGAGACGGAGCACACACTAGCTTATAAGAAGTCTTCCGAGCATAAGTTGCAGCTGTGCCAGTTAGAAGAAAAGCTAAAGCGCCAAGAGATAGAAATTTATGAAAAGAAATGTGAAATTGAAACATTATCTTGCCAAAATGATCGTCTGAAAAAGGTAGTTAGTGAAAGCCGACGGCGGCAAAAGCTATCCCACAATCAGATCATTACGCTATGCGAAGAACGAGCCGACTTTCTAGCTCAAATTCAGAATCAACACCATGAGATCAAAGCACTGCGGAACCAGCTCGGTCTGGCAGAGCAGGAAAACCAAGATCTTTTAAATCTGGCAAATGAAGACGAACGTCCACGATTCTCAACTATTGAATTGAAAGAAATGCTTACGGACAGAAACGAGCTTAAAGCCCGCGTCAGCGATCTGGAACAAGAACTTATGACCTGCCAGGCTGTTGGGGGTACTGATGTCGTTGATTCGGGTGATTCAACGCATCCGGTTGCTGGTTGTTCAGAACAGCCGTCCGATGACTTCAGCGAACTGCCCGTGCAAGGACCGCTGCCCTATGAGCCTGATGACGCACCTTGGAAGAAAAGTAACGAAAGCGGCATCAGAAAATTGTAAGAACACATTTTTACTATCACCTGGCCACATATTAATTTTACTTGTCGTTTTAGCTTCCGCAAGTTGTTTAACGAAAATTCATCCGACTGTTCTACCTTTTCCCAGCGATCGTTGTCTACCTTATCAAAGATGGCACTGTCGTCAGGTCCGCACAGCGATATACCTATTTAAACAGTCGTCTATGACATCCGATCTCAGCATTCCCTTTTCGATGATGTTGACTGCGGCACCAAGGCGACTATTGTCTGTACTGACTTCTAAAAAATGGTTAGGTTTGAAAGGTTTAGAGAACTTTTGTGGCTCCGTTTAGGTGCAGCTTATAGCTTGTTCGTAAGCGTACTTGTAGGAAACTATTTTTTTGTTATACTTCTATTGTTTACTATATATGTTTTGGGCTGAATGCTGTGTGCTTAAATTGCTCTCCAAGTCAAATCCCTTTACGGTTGCAGTTACTTCGAAACGTTGATCGTTGTTCAGTATTCAGTATAAAGCAGGGCTGTTCTGGGAAAAGTTGTAAAAGGCATTAAAAGAGATTAGTATTGAAATGAGTTTTTGCCAGGTGCGTAAACGGTATTGTTGAAAAAATACTTTGCGATGCAGTAGACCTTTGGTCCTGTTCACCTGCACACTGGTAACTCATTACATCAATTATTGAACTAAATTAGTGCGTTTCAAACCTAGGATACAGTTTAGTATTAGATGTTTTCTAGTCAAAAAATCAAGCGTAATTAAAATAACAACAGTGATCAACTATACATTTGCTAGTTTAGCGCTATAGATTCAACACAATTGAATTTTGAAAGATTTGATTTTACTTCATCACAAATAAGGAAAATATCTAGTATAGCTGATAAAAATTAGTGTGTATATTAGTATATCTCTTACCTAGTATGTTCTGTTATTAACAACATTTGCGACAAACGCATGTAACCTGGAACTATGAAAACAATTTTACACCCCATGCCGTTGAACTGTGTGCAAATACATACATTGTTTATTATTTGGAAACTAGTTATTAGAATGTTAATTCACAGATTATGTAGTAATTGGTGTTGTAATACGTACACGTACTTATTGATTGCTCTGATATTTTCTGCCAAAAAAAGTTCAGCAGTTGCTTTTCACAGCATGCAACAACAACTGAACTAAATTCTTCTTGGTGACGAACAATAAAAGGAAAAATTAATCGTTGCAAAATTGTCCCATTCCTGAATCGATTTGTTCGTTTTATTTCATAGATAAAATTGAGATTGGAGGAGCGTATCGGCTTTATTAATGATGCATGTAGGCATTTTTGTGGTTGTTCGGAGTTCAACAGCATCGATTGGGAATCAGGGAAGAGATCGGGATTGTAGAATACCATCATTGTTTACATTCGCCGTCGGTGACGCCGTCAGCGATCGCCTCACCAGCATAAGCACCTCATCACTCGTCGCTTGCTGCACCCCTTTCAATGAAAAAAAAGAAACAATCATCGAGTGCAAACCTTCACCGCACGCAGACGCAAAGTTAGCGAAACGATAGTTGAAGGTTACGCGTCAATAAGGGGACTTTTATTTATTTTCTTTTGTAGAATCTCGCCGGCTGCTGATCGAGCTTAAAAGATAAGAGGTTCCGTGCGTTGTGTAGAATCTTTACGCTGATAGCGCTGATAACAGTAACTGACTTACGCAAGAAGCTAGGTAAGCTATATCGATTCATACACAGGCCTGAGTGCAGCACAGTTTTATAATATTTTCGTCATTTAGTGCACTAGTTTCATATGGTTTTGAAGATGTTGGCGTCATCGGATCTTGATGGAAACGAGCACAGCGTATCACCTATTATTGCGTGTAATTACGACGTTGGCGAATCGAACCCTTGCGGCAGCAGAAACGAAACGATTAAGCGGAACGAAGTGCCTCTAATCCCAAATGCGGACAAGCGTACATTGGAAAAATTTATTGAGGGCGATGAAATTCTAGACCAAAAAAATCCGTTCAAAAGTGATGACACAGTGTTCGACGAGTTGGGGCCTGCAGCGCCGAACAATGAGTGTACGACGTCCTATATTAGATCGGATCGCAATGGGCATGACGAAGAGCTGGACTTTATTACAAAGGAAGAAATTTTGAGGCAATCTAAATACGTGCAAACATATATCAAGAACCCGGACAAACAGTTAAATTATGATAAAAGTGTTATAGAGCAGATGGACGCTATCAGGGCCACCGGGCACCAGGCTCGTCCACCTATTCCGGCACCGCGCAAAATTAATTGCCACATCACTGATGAAAGCAAAACTTGCCCATACAATGAAAAAATTAGATCGTTACCTCGAGGCAAAATTGCCAAAACATTGCAACAAACCACTGTTAAACCGATTCCGATGATGCGTCGTGATTATTGTGACCTAAAGGTGCGAGTAGGGTCGGCAGATGCCGGGGAGTCGCTTTATGATTCGAATGAAGTCGTCCAAAACGCATTGAAATTCGACAGCCGCTTCCGTACTGTGGAGTTTGGCTCGCAGGATGATATCGACACGATTGCCGAGAAAACGGACATCGGCAGTACTGTCCCGGACACATCATTACAATCCGACATTTTTTCAGATAGCATCCCCAGCACACCCAGCACATCCAGCGAACTTATTCAAACGGCTCCCTCTAATCCAAACGAATCGGACTATCATATAAAGAGGAAGGACAGTAATTTTGCAGAAGAGATAAAGAAATCTTTTTCCAACACCATCAAGAGTGCCGACTTTAGAAAGTATCTGCAAAGCAGAGGTCTTACTCTGATTCCAACAAGATCGACATCCATTTCATCCACTCCAACTGCAACGAAACAGCGTCAACCCACGAAACTATCTGTACTCTCTAAGTTTCTGCAGAGCAATATATTTGAACCAAAAACCGGGCATTCAGTAAAGCTACAAGGATCATCTACATCGTTGTTAAATCCTAAAAAACCCAAAAACAGCTCTGTTAACGAAGGCGGCAATAAAAGCTCACATATTGGAAGGTCCTATTCCATGAGCGCTAAACCAAAGGTTAGTTGTAGACAGCTGGAGTATCGTAATACGCACTATGCAAAGGAGGACGATAATGGGCAGTTTGCAACGATGGATTTCAATCGGACGACACGGCTTCGCACAAGCTTTGCAGGCCGATCATCTCAGCCAAGCTTCGATTCATCGTATCGCCGGTCAATGCGGAATGCTGGGATTCAGGTGAATCTCGAGACTAGTAAGAATGCGCCAGGCGGTCTTCAAGCACATCTATTAGAAAACTCGTCGTCTCATGAGATACCAATACGACAGAAAGTTAGCACGCAAAAGATTCCACTGCAACGTTATCTACCCGTTGAGAAATATTCCAAGATGGAACACAAATCCCCCGAGCAAGATAATGGCCTGAAGGGTTCTACTGCTTCATCGCACACAGTTGTGCCGGTGTATTCGGAACCTCTTCGTTACGGGGATCCTATCAACTATCATATATACGAGCAAACTCCCGATAATTTAAGATGCGAAATGCTGTACGGTCATATAGGTTACATAGGGACTTCGCAGTTAAGTGGATGGCATCCACAGAATCGCAGATCGTTCAGCAGTGTGCAAGAAACTCCAACATATGGTAGACTACGCTCAACATATGTCTCTTCACCCATTTCAACTCAATCCACACCGGTTCGTTGTACTTCCGAAACGCTGGATCGTCAGCAAATTCTTCACAAAATTTATGATTTCTATCGCCGCTCAATTCGTTCGAACAAACTACAGAATTTGAAAGCCAATGACACTGAACCTGCATTGTACAATGGAGCCGGTGTACCGAGTGGGCACAAAATTGGACGATCAGAAGAACAAGCACGTTTTCCGAACATGGAAGACGGTCATGTGACGGAAGTCGTTCAAGTTAGAGGTCCACCATCAATGACGTTGAAGGAGCAAGTTAACGCCCCACAGCAAACTCAGTATGACCGAAACATAGAAAACATTTATTCTTTTGTGACCAAAAAAATGAACCAACTGCGAGTACATGAAGCTAACGAACAAAGAGTTGGAAGTATTGCCAACATTAGAAACTCAACAAGACTGCCCAGAAGAGTAATGTTGTTGAATAGCAGCTACGGTGGCAACTGCACACCTCAACCATTGCACCATGCAATTGGTGGTGAAGTAGACTACGTTAATATCCGAGGTCCTCCAGATGGTAAGCTATGCTTTTGATTGATTCAGGAACATATTTTATTCAATAGTTTAGAGACCATTCGACGAGTAATGCACTCGACAAATTGAACAATCTTATTGTCCCTATCGTATCCGTATGCCTTATGTTTACGTTGAATTTGCTTGCGTCACGTTTTACGATCATATGCTAACATTAGCAGCATCGATATTTCCATTGTTTTATAATAGTCACTGCAGTCGTAGTATTCTTTTCGAAGAAACAGCAAAGGGCTTATTTTTTTGATGTGGTGTATTATATCATTCCTTTATTTCTCTGTATCTACTCCCTTGTTCCGCTGTGTCTTTATCGTCTCACAGGTATCCAGTATCGAACATCGCACTGTTACGTGCTTTCAAATGACAAATGATGATTTGGCTCTCCGGAACAGTTTCCTTTGCAGAATCGTGATATCAAGAGCATTGTGCAGTTGTGCAGCATAGTGTAACATGAGTGCTAATACCAGCTATGAATAAAAATCAATCTACAGCTCCGGCTATAATCGCATGTCTCATCATGTTTGATTGTTTGATACAACTTTAATAAACATCTTTTGCCCAATTGATATATTTTAACATTGCTTGTACTTTAATATATCCGTTTTTAAAAGCTGAACTGCTTCTCTTGGATATAGGTGGGAGGGCAAAACCAGAACAAGTGGTTGAAGCGCTGTTTGGCAATAAAAACAGGCAAGTATCCTTTTTCTTTCTTTGTAGGCATATAAAAGTCGTACGTATTTAAATGGTTTGTTATAATAATATAGCATAGTTTCCCAAGAAATGCCACAATCGATTAAAGATGACTGACACTGAAGGATAGATAATTATAGATAATAAGTTAAAGCTTGAAGAATATAGATGATAAACGTTGATTATTGGAACAAATGACATCCTTACTGGCTTCAGTCACTAGGATAATAATCAAAGGGCATGCGCGGCTGCCATACATAGGCGGATAGATAAAAGGAGGGGAATATTGTGGAATGAAGAAGCTCAATGAAGTTGGTACCATCGCTAGCATAAGTTGGGTGGACATTTTCACTGGTAGGTTTTTTTTAATTGCAAAGCACAGCGTCTCTCGGAAGTTTGTGGTATTATGGATTATTACCATAGGGTAATGTAAAGAAAAACAGTTTTGAAAATGTTGCGATTGTAGGAGCCGTTTTAGTTATTAACGCTTGAAGTGACCATTGCACGCATTCTTCTATATCATGCTAGCCCAGAAAAACGCGATTGCTATAGAATATGGTTACGCTGGAGAACTAATCCAGTAGCCTTAGCGTCTCGCAGTGAAATAGTCAGTAAAATTCGTTTGTTCCGACAGACATAACATACTGTTGGTAGGTTTGCGCAGGGTAGTGCTGGTGATGTATGTTGCAGTGTTTAACTATAAGAAATTTTATTATTTGGGCAATTGTATCTTCCGGTTTTTACCGGCTTGAAACATTGGCATCATATATAAATGTGCATAACATACTTAATTAGGAACACTACTCAATGATATGGTACTCGGAAATGTTCTCTAGTGAGTAATACACTTGACACAAGGAAACTAATGGGAAGACCTTCGGCTGTCCAAAGATAGCAAAGTTTTTAATTGAAGCTGTAGTCTATTCGTAGCAGTCATATACATTTTTGCATTTTGCAGCTATACACATTTGTGAGAAGATACTGAGAAGATACAGTATATGTGTACTATCATTGGCATTTCGTACCCATAATATGTGAGTGTGTGTGAGTGTGGCAGAGTACGAATTCTTAGGATAAGGAACATAGCATTAACTCGGAAAAGTGAAGAAAACGTGCTCATATGAATGGCAGATACCCATGGAAGCACTTTACGCTATTGAATCAGTCCTATCCATTAGAAATTGACTAATATCCTACCGTCAGCTCTGAAATCGGAATAGACAGCTTTAACGGAAACACATAGTGAAAAAACAGGCATCGTGAGAGCAACCGGATTGTCTGTGTAAAATGCTTATTCGGTGGAAAAGTAAAGACAAAAGTTCAACATCAACATCCTCATCATCCACATCCAAGAAGAAAAGGAAAGGGCGAGAGCTAGGTGAGTATTATGCTTTTCTTGTTATATTCCGGAGATGTACGCCCGCAATTTACGATGCAGCCGAAATCAGCGCATTCGTGAAAATTGGCGAAGCGGCGCCGTTGAATGGGTGCGGTTTATTTTTTGAAGCGCACCATCGCCTCATGTATTCATCTTCAAATTGTAGAATTGTGCCAGAGAGCTAGTAGAACCAGAATAGCAAATGTCGAGAGTTATAGTCGAAAAACACATCTAATACATTTTATTTCTTTCATGAGTAATCATATTTTTCAACCAAAAGGGGTGCGATGTTGTGCCGCACCTTTTTCTCTTGCAACCGACGCTAAAATCTATTAGACAAATACATTATAACAATTCTGTATCCATACGAACTGAATTTTTATATTTTTTTTAGACAAGCTGCAAAGATGAGGAAACTGATGCTTCGGAAAGCTACTGTGGAATGAGGATGTTAGCCTTACTAATATATAATTATTAGGGAAATGTTATCTATCATTAAAAAAATGCTACAATGTTCAAATATGCTAAAGTATCGGCCATGTCTTAGACTATGGTTGGTTTTCATAGATGTAACATGCTGTATTGTCTGCTCAACAACAAAATGCTCAACTGGTAAATGATTGTACTGAAGCTGCAACATTTGCATATAACATCAAATATTTTAAAAAGAAGGCAAATGCAATTTTGAAGCGTTAATAGAACCTATCGCAAAAGTAGAGGGTGATATTTTAGCCTAAAATTCAACATATTTTTGGTGAATGCATAACTTCATCTTTCTAATGAACGGTCTAATGTCTAATTTTCGATTCGCAGAGGATGACTGGCAAAATGATAAAAGTAATAGAAACCAACCCAACGATCAAGGTAATCGAAAAATTAATAGAGTTATTGAATACCTTGACTGATCTATCCGATATTAACTGCGTCGTTGATTGATTTTCGTTTTCAATGAAAGGAGTGGACGACAGGCGGCGATCGGCACGTGGTCGCGAGGATCCCCGTCGACACACACTTGGAGGAGATATGCTGCAATATCAAGCTCAAACGCAGGCGCCGAACATACAGCGATCGCTCGACTTTGAGGTAGATATTGTTTACAGAACCAATACCGTAAATGACGAATGTTTTTGACCTAATGACGTAGAATATCTATTCGGATGTGTTAACGTTTAACAACAGAACTGTTTGGGGTTCTGTTAAGCATTCCACCCCACCCCCATCCCCCTTACATTTCTGTGTCATTAGGTTGGGTGGGCACATTACTTAATACGTTTTACGTTACAGACCCCACAAATGCGTGTTTACACCCCGACAAATCAGGGCCCTCTGTTTGACGATGATCCTGGAATTATGTCCGAGGCCGAAACGGCTAGTACAGGTTTTCGTCGAGGAGGAAAGCAACGATCATCACTGCCGGTTGTTAGAACGCCTTCCAAAACGCTAGAACGACCATTGGGACTTGTATTCCTACAGTACAGGTCGGAGACGAAGCGAGCCCTGCTGCCTAACGAGATTACTTCTATCGATACGGTACGCGCGCTGTTTGTACGTTCCTTTCCTCGACAGTTAACCATGCAGTATCTTGAAGGACCCAGCGTGAAGATCTACATACATGATTCTAGTAAAGACATGTTCTATGAATTGGAGGATGTTAGGTATTGCTCTACGGATGTCGTCAAATAGAATTACTCATGCTCTAACGCTGTAGTTGCATTTATTTTGTTTTATTTTTTAAATTAAGATCACACCTCCGTGAAATTCGGGATAGGTCGGTGTTGCGGTTGTTTGAATCAAACGAAGTGAGTGCCCCACAAGTACTGCCAGGTGGGCAAAATATTCCACAACCACTTCAACCGGCCCCTATCTCCAGCCAATGGGATCAGGAACAGGTGGATATAGAACATGTCTCATGATTTACTGATGTGTATTTAACTGATTATTTTTACGTCAATTTCAGAACTATTTTAGTGAACCGGAATTCGACTCAGAATTTCAACATCAGCACATTCATAAAAGCAAGGTAAATTTGGTAAAGTGATTTTATAAGCAATTGATCATTTATTGTATTTATCAATATATACACTTGTTAAACTGTCCCCAGCTATGGCTTTCGTAAATATGCTAATAATGTACTGATTGAGGTATTTAATCCATTCTATTGTGCTGGTATTGCGAGAAAAAGGACCTCTCCAAGGGTACACGATCCAAAAAAATACTGTTCTAGAAATGGCCACAGTGTGAGGACGCCTTTGCCTGAAGGGCTCCATTGAGTTCTATTGATGCATCTTTCCAAGCAAACACTAATGCTTTCGCAAATGGTTCCGGAGTGCACTTGGTACAGATGTTTAGTACTGCTTTCACTTCCTCTTCAGCGGGTTCTTTATCATGTTCTCGAATTTCATCCTCTATATCGGTCTCCCGGCCAACCTTATTCTTGAAATCTGGCAAACCGAATTCGGCCAGCCCATCGAATATATAGTCCGAGCTCTGTAGTAACGAACCGTCGCGAAGTTGCACGATGTCTCGCTTAGTTATTGTATCTTCTGCAGAGGTTTCCTTCGTTTGTCGTTTGAAAAGCTTTCGAGCCGTAGCATCGGTCGGAAGTTGCACGATCGAATATGCTCCATCAGTACCGGATATGTCCGTAAATGAACTGGAGCCCGGGAATGAAAATTTAGTTGATGCACTGTCGACGGATGATGGCAATGACAATGGTGCCGTATTTGGGAACTGGTTGATCAGATTGCCGGATACTAACTGTTCTTGCAGCAACCGGCCTCCAGTACTGAATTGGCCATTGACGAAGTTAGTAGTGACGGTACCAGTGGAAGGGTTGAATCCCCCAACCAATTGCGAAGGCAGACCTTTCGTTGGAATGCCAAGGCTTCCACTATTCTGTTGTCCATTAGCAAGATTGATCTTAACACGTGTTGGAATTTGTCCATTTGCCAAAAGAGGGTTTGAGGACTGTGGCGATGCCTTTACGAGGGACGAAAATGGAGTTTCATATAAATAGTTATGCGGCAGAATTCCTTAGTACTAACTCGAAGTCGATACTAGAAACTTACCGTCACAGGTGTACGAGGTGTAGTTGAAGTAACTTCTCCGCCGTTGATGTCAAAATGATGGACATGATGATGTTTATGATCACGATGGGCCTTGCCAGCACTTAAGGCCACTTTGTAGATTTGGACTGCGGTTATCTCGAAATGTAGACCGATGTCAGTTGGACCAGTTATGGAAGGTCCTCCGGAGAATAGTGTTCCATGGGGCCTAATTTCATAACCAACCAGCTGGTTAAAATGAAAGGGGAAAAGGGCTTTCAATAATGAAACCAGATTGTACCTCACAAACGCAAGAACGATTGTTAAAATTGAACCCAGAAAAAAAACATAGCTCCTTGAATGATGTTTGAAGGACACTGGAACCAGTTTTAACTCACCCGGTTATGGAATCCGCGTCCTACTCGCTCTGACTTTATCCAAAGCTGCCATTCGCCGGTCTTTCCATTCCAAGACGCACACGCATGGTGCCACTTTCGCATTTTGAACGGATAGTTCAACCTGTATTTATCGAAATTTCCTATCATCATGCTGTTTCTGCTATTACGTAAAATTTCATTGGCATTATGGCACTACGCCACGAAAACCCCTATCTCTTACCTGAATAATGATTGGCCATGAACAGCAAGGCTTATGTAGCTCATTCCACCGTTGTTCGAAATCCAGAGTTGCATTTCTCGTGGTTCATCGTCGACTGTTTCGTGGATTCCAAACCATAATTTACGTTAAACGAATATAGGTATAACAAATATATATATATGTGTGTGTGTGTGTGTTTGTGTATTTTATTAATTTAAAGTACCACAATGTAAATTCCAGTACTAGCTGCTGCGTTCGCTACTTACCAGAATAAGTGAGGATCGTATGATCGCCTGTGTGATTAGTGAATCGCATCCACGTGCATAGCGTGAACTGGGATAGCGCCGGTAGTTTGTTCGCATACTTCACCATACCATCGTGATCAAAAGCGTATTTTTCAAAACTGCATGCATCCTATAACATTCGATCCAAGACACCATGTTAAGTTGGTAAGATTTTCGATATTTTTTTTAATGGTACATTACGGACGGCGCCGTATTTATAAGATTTTCGATAATAATTTAAAGAATTCGGAAAAAATATCATTCTTTTGTTCGTTCGCGCGACAACTTGAAGTATCTCATTCGCGTTCAGATTATCGTTGCAACCAGATACAACCTACATCTCTTTGAAGGTTGTACGCTTTGAGTGATACGTTCTTTGTGTGAAGGCTGTAGTCCTTGAATTTGTTTTGAAGTAAATTCTTGATGCGAAAAACCTGCTCTTTCGTGAGGTATTTTTTTTATTTGTAAATTTGTTATGGATTTTTCTTCTTGAAAAAGTCTGTAATAAGATGGACTACCTATTCTTTTCTAATAATAGTAACTTTACTATACATATCATGAGAGCCATGTCCGTCTTTTACTCTGCGGTATTTACTTTCGCAAAGTGCACTCTAAGTGATTTCTTGCAACACAGCTAAAGGCTTGCAGAGGCATACGTGCGGTAACGATTGCTTTCGTTGCAAAACTACTGCCATTATTATGGTGTTCGCAACATGCGCTGCGTATGTCGGTTGGTGTTACATCATGAACTATCCTATACACTTGGCTAGGGTCATTATCTATCTACCGAATGGAAATAATGTGTACTACCAGGCACCATGTTTACCCAATTGTTTAGCAATATGTGACAAAAAGGATGCTATCATCAGTGTCAAATCGAACTCTGCGCGATATAAGCGTTTTGTAAATCGCAATCGTGAAAGATTTTACTTACGTGACTTGCTGCACTATCATCTAAAGTGGAATAAAAAAAGTCAGATCCTGCAAGAATCCGTCGTTCGTCCGAGGCATCAGATTCTGGAAGCAACAGCTTATGAGCACCACCCACTACTGATGTTGCGAGCGAAGGAAACAAATTTCCATGGTAGGTTGTAATAGTTTTCTGCGGATTTGAGGAGCTGGACGAAATCAATGAACACAGGAGAACTAGCGTTTTCATCACTTCAAATACTCGTTGCAACATTTCAAAGTACGTTAAGGAAGCAATTGAATAAAACTCCTATTGTAAAAGCCCTCCGTTCACTTGACGCAGTACGGCCCGACCAGGCTTTTCACAGCTGAATCTTAGCGGAGTTGGTCTCCTCTGCTTGTCCTTACTAAAGCGAATGGTCACAACATAACGACGGTATAAAAGAAACAAATAGAAAGATCCTCACATTGCCGCGGCCGACCCACTACTGACACAAAACTGTAGACCGTTCACTGAACGAAACCTACCAGAAGGCCCTGCAAAAGAGTGGCGCCAAACTGCATGCATTAACACTGGAGATGGAAGGAGATGAATGGCTGGAACCCCTCAATCCGTAACCGGCTACCTCACTTTCTTGAAACTTTGGTAATGCCGTGGAGAAACAATACAGTTTTAGCGATTTTTTAAACATCGTGTTAAATAAACATCATGATCAGAAACACTGATGCAACAATGACAATGAAACAATGACTTGACATTTTTTATTTGGAACTGCTTCACTATTGTTTAATAAATTGTTTAATAAAGCAGTGTCTATTGATACCTAGTGTGATTTGATGTGCTGGTCATTGCTGCATAAAAAATTAGCGCCCAGTTTTTGGATCAGCGAAATAAACTGCGGCGCTACGAGCTTTAGTTTTGAGAGGCAAACAAAGTAGAGGACTGCTCTACATTCATCGGAGATGGCCGAGTGGGAACGCTTTGGAGTGAAACAATCTAGTTATGTAATTGACATCCAAGCCTGTCGTAGCTTCTCCAGTTGCAACGCATCTGAAAAACATGATTCGAAATATTTATCCAAAGACAAACGATGCGAAATTGATTGTATTGATAGGAAGGGTGATTATTAAATTAAACATGTATAATAACAGGCATTAAATGATTGATGTTGTAGAAAATGAAATAAAATCAACACTTTTTGTGTGAGCAAAAGTATGGTTTTTTTACCGCAATCGAATAAGGTCGATATGCAGGCAGCATAACAACAAAAGTGGTCTGAATGTAACAGTGTCGATAATATAACCGGGTAGCTCTAGTCTGGTGCAACCGTAAGACGGTTGATGTAACTAGTCCAAATAATACACGAGACGTCAATCGCCTGGAACGATCAGACGATTTACGATGCGTAAAATGAATGGAAGAAATCATAAAGTTTTCATTGGGTCAAGTGTTTTCCATCATCTTATCTTTTACTGCGTGTATTACTTTTTAAGCGTTTCCTTTCTTTCTACCTTTTAATAACATCTACAAAGTTTTGTGATTTTATGTTACTTTGTCTATCTTTTTACTTGCAGCAACCAACAAAAACCCCATACTATGTCGGTACCACCCAGACTTTACCTAGGGGAATGTATTCGGACAGAAATAAAGGCACTACCGGTAAGACCATGATACAAATGAACGCAATTGGTATGAAAGCATGTGCTTTAAAGTCGTTCACCTTCAAAAGATGGCACTGTTTTACCTATCGATAATTGTAAAAGAACAACTGTGTTTTTATCTACGTTAAGCGAATAGGTGCTAATACTATATTTTTTTGAAATTATTATGTAATTCTTTAACTAAACAATTCTTCAGGGGTTTCTTTAAAACCAATTCGTTCTTACGGGTCACGCAGCAACATAGCTGCTCCAATTCCATACACTACGGAGCAGTTGTACAACATTCCAGGTATGTGTTTGCTGAACACTTTCTTCGCTGTTTGTTTCATATAAATTTTACAATACGGCGCGTCGCTCTTCTCTCATTGATAGATGGTTACATGAGCTCTCCAGAGCGAGGTGGAACATCAAGGGGGGCTTACGAAGAGCCTTACTATAGCCAGTATGGTACTCGTGCTACTACTGTGGCGCCAATTATAGATGAAGAGCAAGGGTATTGTCGCGTCTGTTTATTAAAAAGCATAGTTCTTACAATTGTTTTTAACATTTATAAAAACGGGCGAGCCGTACGTTTATAGTTTTGTGTACTTTAAAAGAACAATTTTTTAATCAATTTAGGGACATATCCATCGCAGACGATCAGTATGCTATGTACGGTGTGAAAAATGTCGGTCGCATACCGCGAGTTATACAAAACCAAATGTATGATCATACAACAAGGTGAGTTCAGTATCGACAGTTTCTGTTAATCTGAGCACTCGTTTCTGTTAATCTGAGCACTGCACTCGTTTGAGTTATTTCTGGTTTAAATGCCTGGTGAGTGAACATACGACTCGGCAAATGTTACTAACATCCGGTGCAAATTATCTGTAGTAAAGTGTCCGAAAGTATCTTTATCTGTGACGTAGGACAAATAACGTCTGCGTCTCATGAATGGCTTCTTTTTTTTAAATGCTGACGTAAGAGTTGCTGCCCCAGTGATTGTTGGGTGATAGTATGTAGTACCTACAAATGAGTATATCAAGATACCAATCTTGCTTTATTGTTATGTGGCTTCTGCACAAATCCTTTACTCACCTTTGCTCTTGATGGCTTGCACGATCATGCACAACAAATATCCGCCGAAGGCTAGAAAAGCTAAACCAGTAATACTGATTTGCAGTATTTTCTGTATTTTTGATGGCTGTGAATCCCATTGTTCAACCGGCAAACTTTAGAATGGTATACATATACAAATTAAAAAAAAAAGATAAAAAGGAATAAAATGCGAGTCCCTGTCGTTGCAAATACCTTCTTCCGAAAATGCCAATGTTTGGCTGAAAGACTGTCTTTGAATGATCGACGTGTGACTCGCTGAAATGTTTTGAAATTTCACGACTTTCCAAAGTCACACGATCAGAAGTATTACGAAAATTACTTTGAAGCTGATTAATAAGACACTGTAAATGTAACAATCGTTTTGTTGGAAGTCCTTGCAAGTAGTGATACTCATTCCACTGAAACAGATCTTCATACTGGATTTGGACGTTGCTACTGTTCTTTACTCCGAGCATTCCCAACAATGTGCCACACATTCTCCAAAACACTATAATTTGTATCCAATTGGCCATCTTCAAATGATATGTATGATTATATTTATAACTTTTCGTTTCAAATTGGATATTGGTATTGCTTGTTATTGAATAGCAAAATATCTGTTTGAAATAGCTAGACTTCTCTCATGCGCTGCTCACCACCAAATGATGCCACCATGAAGTCAGTTTCTCTTCTTTGCGCGTTACGCTTCGCTTAAGCGGAGTGTTTGCAATGTTAAATTAGCGACTCATCATTGATCATGGCAACGAATGACTTACTATAAAGAATGGCAAAAGAACAATTTTATCATAAAAAGAGCCCTGTGTAATGAATGAGAAGATCGTAATAGTGCCTTCAATATTCAATATACCAAATATCAAACTTAATATATACAGTATTATATTTTAAACAGTTATGCATGCTCTTTTAAACAGTGATACGAAAGGATAATTATAACTGTATTTCTGTTTCTTAATGATGCTTCAGAAATGATATGCATGCATGCATTCATGCACTCCAAATGTTCGCAACCATAAAATTACTCTCTCTTCTGCTTGGTGCATTTATTGCAGATCTGAAGACCTCCACAGAATACGGGTCGAACACATGGAACGGCAGTTAGCAAACCTTACGGGACTGGTTCAGAAGGCCCTAACTCAAAACCCAACAATGCCATTAGTTAACAACAACCCTAATATTCTAAACATCCCTGGACAATATCGAAATGGTATGCCACAATATCAAAATGGTTGTTTGTTTTTGTTACCTATTTACAAACAAAAAATTTTCACTTTTCTCTGCTAATGTCTAGCTTTGTGTATTGCTTAAATGTGTAAACGATGGCTGGAAAAGACCTTAGCTTAGTATTTAATTCTGTGTATTAAAAAACTGCTTGATTGCCTTTTTTTTAGTTACATGTCTTTTAATTATGCATAGATTTTTTTTATCTCATATTTGTTTCCTTATTAAGATGAATGATTTTGTGGTTGATTTTTGCATATTGCCAGAATAAGAGATGCATCAAAGATTTGGGTGCTTATTACGGTGAGGTGATAACGATTGCCTCGGTGGGAATGCATCCTTTAAGGTGCTTATTTAGATTGCCGCCTGTATGCTATATAAATAAATACCAATACAATTAGATCGTATTGCCTTAGGCATCAGCTAATGCCTGACCATAATAAGCACCTTAAGTATGTTGAGCGCTCTTGCTATACTTTCAAAAATGAAACATTCGTTGCTTTCAGTTATCTATATGTGCGTTTGTGTGTGCCAGATTCATAAAAAAACATCTATCGCTTCTATAAAATAAAAGATAAACAGCTACTCTACGATACAATTCGGTGTTACCTTTTGGCCAGCCATGATCTATCACATTTCGGTTGTTTCGGTAGATCGAAATATTCATGATTCTATTATTTATGTATTAGAACCTCATTCATTCATATATGCATAATTCCTCTTCTTTCAAAACACATCTTTTCACGTCCACATTTATCAACAAACACTAATCATACAGCTGAAACTACTGGAGATGGTACGATTTGCACGCGCGACAAACCGCCAAAATTGGGAAAATCAACATGTCGTAAGTTCGATCATTCGAAAATTTATCCCAGTTTTGCCCCATTTGTTTTCTTATTTTATACCCTCGTCCGGAATCCATCTTCATCATGTATCCCTTCCCAACTCAATACATATCACCCACCTTCAATCACAATTTTAACCCCTTTATTATCGAACAACACAAAAGGGTTATTTTAAGATTAACACATCACCTTTTATTACCTGAACCATATTAAGTATTTAGGTGCTTATTCTGTACCAGGCGATTTCGATAGCCTCCAGGCGATGATTCATTTGGTTCATTTTGTGTTCATTTGGTGTTCACGATCGCCTGCATGTCGAGTGCATTTTTGTGGTCGACAGCTGGCGTTCTGTTTACATCGAGCATCGAGCATCTGAAAAACAGTTATAGCGTCCTGATTGTGCTTCAATAATTTCTTTCTGCTAATCGTATACTATTATTACAAAGGTTAAGTCGTTTTTATACCGAAAAAAACAAGTTAATTCACAGTTTTTTTATTTCAAACTGTCATTTTGAATTGTTTATTGTTTTCGAAACGTTTCGAAACAACGAGTTGAAGTTTCGAAATTCGCATGAATCATCGAACGCCTGAGGCCATCGAAATCGCCTGGTACAGAATAAGCACCTAAGTATTTAGGTGCTTATTCTGTACCAGGCGATTTCGATAGCCTCCAGGCGATGATTCATTTGGTTCATTTTGTGTTCTTTTGGTGTTCACGATCGCCTACTGTCGAGTGCATTTTTGTGATCGACAGCTGGCGTTTTGTTTACATCGAGCATCGATCTGAACGGTTGGATCTGAAAAACAGTTATAGCGTCCTGATTGTGCATCAATAATTTCTTCCTGCTAATCGTATCGCTAAAGGTTAAGTCGTTTTTGATACCGAAAAAATCAAGTTAATTAACAGTTTTTTTACTTCAAACTGTCATTTTGAATTGTTTGTTGTTTTCGAAACGTTTCGAAACAACGAGTTGAAGTTTCGAAAATCGAGCAAACAATCGACGAACCCGAATGAATCATCGAACGTCTAGAGGCCATCGAAATCAGGCTATCGCCTGGTACAGAATAAGCACCTTAGTTCATATACACAAATGCGGGCAGAGTCGTGTTTTATAATCATACTTAGTTAGTAGTGAATGGTCAACACATGATTGTTTTGACTATTTCCAATATATTTTAAGCAATCAGAGTAGTTTGGAAGACTATTAATTTTTTTGAAAAATATTCATAGATATTGTATAGTAACGACCCTTCACACTATATTTGTTTATATCGCTGTAAATAATGAAAATCATTGCTGCGCTTGCTTAAATACTACAAGATTCCAGGCAATAGTTTGTTATTGTAAATTGCTTTGTTGTGTTACAACGATAGTTAAAAAAATGCTTTAAGTATACAATCGTTTACTTTTAAAATAAATTAAAATGTTTGTTCTTGAAACTTTATTTTCTTTTTCTTTTGTGGAAATCTGTATAAACGCCTATAAATTCTTCCCACCAAAACGAAGGAATCCTATAACAAATCCTATACTTTTTCATTCCTATTCGACTAAAGAACGGTATTCGTTGAGTAATATTTGAATTTAATGTCCAATGTTTACAGATAAATCGGTTTCGTTCGAAAAATCTGTTTCATTTAGCGACGACATTCAAGGTGTACCAAAGTCTCATAGTCCACAACATTCTGGTAAGTGAATTAAAATATTGCAACAATCGAACATGTGCTACAATAAAACGTCAATAATGTTATCCTTCCATGGAATGTATTTTAAGCGGATTCAAAACCACCTAAACCTGCAATTAAATCATCCACCTTACCGAGAACATCATCTCAAGGTTTGTTAATCAGACACAAACAACCCATCTATGTGGCAAACGGAGAAGTAAAACTAATAGAATTATTTGATGCTACTTTTTTATTTTATTAGAACGAGACCGCTTGAAACCTCCACCACCACCAAAACCGCTGGTTATGATTTCAGGCAATCAGTATCGTACAGACTTGACACTCGCACCTGAAGTATATAATCAGTTACGCGGTTTGCAGAAGAAGGCTATGGACCTTCGCACGGATGTACGTACTCTTCGACGACTGACACAAACCCAAGCAGTTGCTGTTCGGGAGGATATTAAGGATACTTTCATGAGAATACGTGCTACATTGCTATCGAACACCGGTTTTGTTTGGGGACAAGGCGACAAAGAACTTGTAAGTAACTTTTGCTATTTGTAAAACTTGGGGTTTGCATCCTTGCGCGTACAAAATGACGCAGATCGCTCCTCTTTCCCGCGCAAATTCGAATCAATACTTTCTGAATGTCGCTAGCAAAAGCTAATGTGATAAGTGATATCGGTCCGTGGTATGCGCTCTGCGAATGGACGGAGTCCTATGGTCTCTGGAATCGTAGGGAATGGAACCCATTTATTCTGAAATTTATTGATCAGCAACGGAGTAGGTCATGCGTTAGAACAAGTAGCGGTGTTCGTGGAACCTTGAATAAAATAGAACACGGTTCGGTCTATAATGACGATCTATTTAGCATTTCTTCTGGTATATTTACTAATGCAAGTAATCTCCTTCAGAGGAGAAGGAGAGTGTTCCCACGGATATTTCCCATACGAAATTGGGCATTTTTGACATGCGGAATTACATTATTTTTAAACTCTGCATAAACCGATAACTGTCTGAACCGTTAAATAACGATCCGTTGATCAACGCTTTAGTTCCTCTGAATTTAGATTATTGCACGAACATCATTTGATCCTGTATTAATCTTGAGCCAATCATTGCATCCATGTAGGACGGAATCGTCTCCTGCAGATTTTTTGTTTTTTTTATCATTTTTGATACCATCTCCTCCACAGTGTTTTATCGCAGTGTAGCGTTGGTTACAAATTTCTTTTAATAAATTGAATCTGAATATTCAATATTATTGATTTTAAAGAAGATTCATGTTCTATTAATTACTTTTTCTCTCATCAATTTTCGAAAAGTGATTACTAATACTGTAGTTGCATTGTGCACCTTTGTGAATAGCGGCTTGGAATATATTAGGTTGGGTAATAGGTCTTTTCGTATTTTGGCAATATATGTGTTTGAAGCCGTCTATCTCCACCATTATCAATCACATTATGTCATATTATACCACGTTGTTTTAAGGGACATTTGATGTATCATTTAATTGAAACAAAACAGAATTTGGAGAAGTGGGCAAAAAGTTATAGCTGTTCAAAGATGTGTGAAAATAGTGAAGAAATTCGCTTTATTTTGAAAATTTTCTATAAAAAAGGGAAAAATGCCACGCAAGCCACCAATGAAATTTATGAAGTTTAGGGGGACGATTTTGTATCAGTTCATGTGGCACAACGATGGTTCGCTCGCTTCCGTTCTGAAAATTTTGATGTGAAAGATGCACCGGGCTCTGGTCGACCTATAGTTGCTAAAGTCGATGAAATTATTGAAGGATAGACCAGGATCGTCACATAAGCAACCGTGACATCGCTAAGGAACTAAACATTCACTATAAAACGGTTTTGAAACATTTAAAAAAGGGTGGCTACAAAAAAAGCTCGATGTTTGGATAATGCATGAATTGGCTGCGAAAAATTTATTGGACCGAATTAACATCTACGATTCTTTGCTGAAACGGAATGAAATCGAACCGTTTCAGAAGCGAATGGAACAGGAGATGAAAAATGGATCAAATACGACAATAACGTGCGAAAAAGATCACGGTGCAAGAATGCAGAAGCTATACAAAACGTCCCAAAGCCAGGATTGACGCTGCGGAAGCTTATGCTGTGTGTTTGGTGGGATTGGAGTGGAATCATTCATTATGAGCTTCTCTAGCCTGGTCAAACTCTTGATTCTAGATCTTTGATGACTCGGAAAAAACTGGGAGAGCTTGACTGGGAAGTTTTGATGCATCCTCCATATAGCCTAGACCTTGCACCATCGGATTACCACTTGTTTCGTTCTATGCAAAACTCCCTTAGTGGAGTACGTCTGGCTTCAAGAGAAGCATGTCAAAACTTCGTGTCACAGTTTTTTAACGATAAACCACGGAGTTTTTGCACTAAAGGAATTATGTCTTTAGCCGAAAAATGGCAAAAGGAGGTTAACCAAAATGTATCATATTTGGTTGAATAAAGTTGCTCAAAACCAGAAATATATCCCTTTGAAGTCTTACTAAAAAATACGAAAAGACTTATTACCCAACCTAATATATATGAAAGTTATTACATTAGCTCTATTTGGTCTATTGTTTTAAACATTTCCTGACGATGCATAACAGACAAACCTTACCAGGGAAGAAGAAATCTATAAGCAGGAAGTTATACGTTTGGAGAAAGATTTGGCTGATTTAGAATCATCTGTAGAAGGTTTACGTGGAGAAGTTATCAACAGACGAACTCGTGTCAATATGGTAGCAGTTGAAGATATGGCTCTGGTTCTCAGTCGGGCAAGGTAATGTAATATTTTAAATGATTATACTACTGTAAACTTGAAGAATAATGCTGCATACTATAAAATGCTTGATTTCAGCAAAACCGTTGCGGAACTGAAAATGCGATTTCCAGTATTACAACAAGGATTGCGTAATCTGATATCAAGCGAAATGGAACGTGTCTGTCAAGAAGAAGCCTTTCTTAAAGACGAGCCCGATCGTCTGGAAAATGCTCTTAGGCGTTGTAAAAAACTAACTGGAACACTTGTTACACTGAAAAGGTACTATTGTGGTTTGAACACGGTACAAGTTACGTGTGCTTTACACCTTATATGTTACGTTTGACACGTGTGCACGTTGCACGTGAAATAATCACAAAAGATTTATTTTGTAATGATTGACTTTGTTCCATGACTACTGATGGTGAGAAGGCTCGCTAGCGTCCAAGAACAACGGTTACCTGTCCCTGATACAGCCAACGCAGAAGAGGTGGTGAAGCATCCTGAACCGCACAACAACGTTAATAAGGTAAGTGCTGAACTTCTAATATTCTCGCATTTCAAAACAATCCTTATGATGACCAACTAAAATACTAAATTTAGAATTAAACACCGAAACATTGTTAATGAAATTTTCTTCTTTGCTATTCTTTGTTTTTGTTTTTATTTGTTTGTTCAGGTTAATTTGTTAAAAGATTCTTGTTGTGTTGAGAATATGGTACTTTAATTATTTTTTTATTTTTCTTTCAATTATACAAACCCCTTTTATACCTCATTCATTGATTTTTCTTCCATATACCTTCTTTCATCCCATGTGTTATGCAATGCCTGCCTACTCTCCTTCTCATATACTACATTTACTTGGCTCCCACTGCCCTGTAATTCCTTGTTTAATCATTTCATCTGGGTGTTCAATTGAAGTTTCCCTCGAATGATTTATGTCTGTTGACAACATATCCACGTCATAACATTGGCTCAATCATAGAATACAAACGATTCTCTTGTATTGACTTTCGTGCCTCAGTTTTACTTTATGATAAGAAAATCATGCAAAATTGAAATTGTAATTGAAGTTTCTAAATTATAGTATATTCAAATATATTATATTAGTTAATCGTAACTATTTTTTTCGCATGACACCTTTAGTGTGCATGATTCGTCATTTTCCTTAAATTTACTATCATTAATGGCGACAATTGTGGAATCGCCCATCTTAGCTAGTATTGGTAGGAAACTGTTCAAAATTTCTAGAACACCTGATTGATTATTGCGTATATCGTTCATTTCCCTGTATTTAGTTTTTAGTTACGCTAGATAGCCCATTAGATAGGTAGTTATTTCTATCATTATTTGGATTGGTTTTATTCAGCTCCATTTCAGCTCCGATAGCTGCTACAATAAATACCAAGTTTCTTTGCTTTTCATGGGACATCCTATTACCTCGGTGATTTTTTTCATATCCTACGATCAAATGCTAATGTAATAATTTACAATCACGTTTGTATCATTGCAAAAAAACGTAAATAAATATGCTCTTTTCTAATATGTGTTATGACGGATGAGCAATTTTTATGTTTTTTTGTACAACAGTAGAAAATGTATTAAAAAGAGGCTACATGTTAAATAAAATAAAAGAAAAACCGTCTTTCACCGTATACATTTTTTGTATTTTTTTCATCATTGACCCCTTACCAAAATTGAAAGTCCCATGCATGATTAAAAGGCATTCGTTTGTAGATATCAATAGCATTTCGTTTGTAGATATCAAGATCAAGATAGATATATTTTTGCAATAAGAAAAAAGTGCCTATATTGTCTCATTTTCGTTCAAGTGAAAGATATGAATAGAAAGCACATATCGAGTTCTTGAAAAGTAGATACGACTTATCTAAAATTAATACTACTCAAATCATTTGTGAATAGTGCATTGAAAATGTGCCACGGAATGATGGAAAATATGTTCACGCAATTGTATTTTCGTCATTTTTTTTATGTTCCAAATCTTCTTAAATGTACGTTTTGTTTGTTTTAACCAGCCTTACTAACCGAAATCAAATAAACTACAAAGCTGTATAAAATCTATTGTATAAATCTGCTGCCTATTTTGCTAATAGCTGAAGGAAGAAATCGATATTTAAACCTGTATTAGATGTGTTATTGTGAGCTTTTCTTGCTCATCATATTCACCATGAGCTTTCCGCCTATCTCAAGATTTTTACAATATTCCATTCCACTTTGTATAAAAGCGTACATAAATCCACTCCGTATGCTGATACGTGTATGGTTGAGCAAAACTTTCAAGTGAATTCAGAGACTGTACTCTTCTACTATAGAACTACGGCAGCCGTTCTAATTCCCTTCCTCGCTACCCAACCCAATCTTTATTGATTTAAATTTAAAATACACAATCCTCTAATGCGAATTCATTGCTGTTAGATATGAATTAAAGCTAAAATGTCCATTCATAATTTTTTTGTTTATAGTTCAACTGGCGATGGAGTTCTAACTTCAAAGAGGCGATCAATGAGTAATTTATGCTCTTTCCTAAATAACATACAAATAGTCTCATCTTTTCGTTTCCAACGTTTTTCTGTATGATTTTTTCAACATTCGTTCCTCGTCTGTATATTAGGACCAACATCATTATATTGATGATACTTATAAATTGGTGTAACAAAATCAATTGTTTTCTATTCTCTTTACACGAACTTCTTCTGCCGCTCACATTACGATTTATATACGATTATCATTCGTCAAACGCCTAAATTTTACACAAGTTTGCACATACATACATTACTAGCACATTCAACTACTGCAAAGATATATTATCCTTAAAAATGGTTAAATTTTGCAAAAAAATCTAATTATCTTCCAATCTTTGTTCGAGGATGCTGTCTCATTAATGCCATCTATCTTTATTATAAATTGTTTTCCTTTTATCTACTCTCGTTATGGGTGTCCTGGTCTGACTGCGGTCTTCTATCATATTGATAGTCTTATTTTCTGGGTATTACACGACTTCATCGTGTTCGATACACATAAGATACACATAAGATATAAAAATTTCATATATTTTTGGACAGAATAAACGCATGTTATTATCATTGTAATTGTATAATTGTTTTGTATCGCTCAAGTTACAATTGATATACCTTTGTTCATCTGTTTAATGGTTATCATTTTGATACATCAACATAAATCAACGGCATTACGTCCTTATAAATACTAAAACACTCGCTATTATAAAAGTATGTGCACAATATAACATGTTGAATTTAAAAGCTATCTATGTATGTTACAAAGCTCTCATCTAACTTGACACATTTGTTTTATGTGCTATCCTTATTCTTGATCTCATACTATTCGCCGTTTTTTTCATTATTGTTTGAAAACCATGCTTTGTTTTTGGATGTTTACCCCGTTCAATATAAGTTAAAATCGTTTAGCCTGGCATGGACTAGCAAGTCATACGTTGAGGAAATGTGTCATGAAAAAGCAATTAAGGAACCTTTTCAAAATTAATTGGCCTCAACATAAAAATCAACCCGGATTACTACAACGATCATGTTTTGAAGCATTGTTATGCCCTTAAGTGGTAGAGAAACGACTCCATTTGCTTCCACCTGGAATTTGCTCCAGTTTTGAAATCATCATAGTATGATTTGCGAAAAACATCTCTTTTCATCAGTGATAAATGAGTACAATTTTTAACGAATTGTTAACCGCCTTCTTGCCTTCTTTTATATGACTGCAGCAAAAAGGCAACAATGAAATACAAATGGTCCAATTTAAGCAGCTTTCGGTAATGATTTTTAGTATGGGCGACTCATGACTTCGAATTAGGGCGATATGCCGCGTGTTTCCAAAAAATTATCAGCTTAAGGCGATAATAATCCTTGATATAATAATATAATAATCGGTGCTTGCAGCTACGGAACATTTTGCGCCAATATATTATTTATTAGGTTGGCCAATAAGTATTGTAGTATTTTGCCAATAGCTGGCGTTTGAGTCGTCTATCTCCACCATTATCAATCACATTATGTCATATTATACCACGTTGTTTTAAGGGACATTTGATGTATCATTTAATCAAAACAAAACAGAATTTGGAGAAGTGGGCAAAAAGTTATAGCTGTTCAAAGATGTGTGAAAATAGTGAAGAAATTCGCTTTATTTTGAAAATTTTCTATAAAAAAGGGAAAAATGCCACGCAAGCCACCAATGAAATTTATGAAGTTTAGGGGGACGATGTTGTATCAGTTCATGTGGCACAACGATGGTTCGCTCGCTTCCGTTCTGAAAATTTTGATGTGAAAGATGCACCGGGCTCTGGTCGACCTATAGTTGCTAAAGTCGATGAAATTATTGAAAGGATAGACCAGGATCGTCACATAAGCAGCCGTAACATCGCTAAGGAACTAAACCATCATCATAAAACGGTTTTGAAGTATTTAGAAAAGGGTGACTACAAAGAAAAGCTCGATGTTTGGATACCACATGAATGATCTGTGAAAAATTTAATTCACCGAATTAACATCTGCGATTCTTTGCTGAAACGGAATGAAATCGAACCGTTTCTGCAGCGAATGGAACAGGAGATGAAAAGTGGATTAAATACGACAATAACGTGCGAAAGGTGCGATCATGGTGCAAGAATGCAGAAGCTATACAAACAGTCCCAAAGCCAGGATTGACGCCGCGGAAGGTTATGCTGTGTGTTTGGTGGGATTGGAGTGGAATCATTCATTATGAGCTTCTCTAGCCTGGTCAAACTCTTGATTCTAGATCTTTGATGACTCGGAAAAAACTGGGAGAGCTTGACTGGGAAGTTTTGATGCATCCTCCATATATCCTAGACCTTGCACCATCGGATTACCACTTGTTTCGTTCTATGCAAAACTCCCTTAGTGGAGTACGTCTGGCTTCAAGAGAAGCATGTCAAAACTTCGTGTCACAGTTTTTTAACGATAAATCACGGAGTTTTTGCACTAAAGGAATTATGTCTTTAGCCGAAAAATGGCAAAAGGAGGTTAACCAAAATGTATCATATTTGGTTGAATAAAGTTGCTCAAAACCAGAAATATATCCCTTTGAAGTCTTACTAAAAAATACGACAAGACTTATTGGCCAACCTAATATTTATATGTAGACTGCTATGCTTCGTGTATCCCTGGCTTAGCACTAGTAATTAATCATAACATAAAATGGTACAATTTTGTTTCGGAATATGATCTGCAATGTTCTTAAAATTCACATTGAATGTTTTAAATGGTGCTGTTTTAACGGTTTTAATGGTAAACGTTTTAACCCTAATCAGGCCTGGTCTGGGTCTGTCCAGACCCGGAGCATTTTCGATCGTTGTTTTAACTCATTTTTGATCAACATAGATTTTGATCAACAATTTCCGGGTACCTTCCTAAAATTTTATTTTCTATCGATCTATCATTAAGTTATTATATTTAAGCGTAGGCAAAAGGACGAAAAAAGGACTTTTTAAAAATACACTCGTATGCAATATCTAGTCATCTCGGCTTGTATGCTCGAAAACTCGTATGCATTTTGTATGCAAACACATGTAAAAGCATACAATTATACGTCTGCTTCAAAGTGGTTTACGTTTCAGACTGACTTTATATTTAAAAACCACAAATATACAACTATTCATTACTAATACTACCTTAATCCTAAGTCTACACGAATCTACAATATAAGCCTAACCTAACAACTATAACTATACGGGTCTGGCCAGACCCGGGAATGCGGATTAAGGTTTTTAAATAGGACTCTGGACTAGGGTTAAATAAGATTGAATGTATAAGTTTATACATAATTATAGTTGTGAGTAATTCCATAAAATGGTCTTATTTAGTTTAGTTTCATTTGAATAATGACACAATTTTCATATTTTTTTTTAACTGTAAGCTCTTGTTCTAATATATTTTATACATACAAAGCAAACCAACCATCTATACATCTGTGATACCTACGAATGAAAGAAACAATTTACAAACAAATACTGAAGGCTGATTTGCGATGAACTACCTCCCAATTCGCCATATAATTGGATTAAGCTTGTGACTACTGTGAAATGTACAGAACGAAGAAAAATATGTTTGAATTTAGATTTATCATGTAGGTTGTAGATGCTTTATTGGTTTTAGAATATGTTTCTAAATGTGCCACAAACCGAACGTAACTCGCACGAAGCGATGATTGTCAAGTCAGCCTCATTTAGAGACAGGCATTTGAAATGATGGCGTGTTACGCTCGTACATTAACAATATCGTAACTCCCTCTTAATTTGTATGATTTATATTGATTTGGTTTTTTGTTAAATGATTAACAGTTTTACTCACTATCAATTAATTTAAAAAAAATGTCAAGTTTTTTTTCATCAATGTGTTGGTTTCTTTTCTTTCCTACACTGCTGTTAGATAGTACTGTTTCTTTGTCTGTAATCGCTGGGTGAAAAGGAATGTGTATGAGTTGTGTCGTCAAAATTACATATAGGTTTTTTAAAATTGTTTTAAAACTCCCTTCTCTCTTTCTCATTCTCTTTCTATTTCTCTCTCCCTTCTTTTTTCCATCCTCTTTCTGTCTCTTGTTCTTTGATTTTGTTTGTTTTTTTTTTCACCTCGCCCTTTTCTGTAATTTTTCCCCTCTTGTTACCTTTACCCTTTCTTTTTACTTCTTTCGCGTTCTTCATCATTTACATTAACTAATTATCGCGTAAACTATGCTCTCCGTTCTACCATTTCATGCAACAACACAACAAACTTACTTGCTGTTCACGAAAATAGCCAGTCCCAAGTCCCCGTTTGGGGACAGTCGTTGTCAGTGGAGGAATCGCCCCAGAAAACGCACTCGATGCTTTGCTAGATGAATTGCAAACATTTGCAAAGCCTCCAAATGGTGTTAACGACGTAAGCATTAAAATGAATTCGAATTCAATACCATTCAAAACAGTGCCTGTATTTTACATTCAACAACTTTTAATAACTTTTCAATCGACAAACGGTAAATTTTCCTCGCTTCAGCACCGTCCGGATGATTCTACGTCGGATGATAGTTCCCAGACGCTACAGAATAGTATTACGACTAAGACTTCTCAGACACAGCTCTACCCAGCGGAATCCGTTTCGGCAAATGTCGGACTGCGGCGTCTTCATTCTTATCCGAGCGGTTCAGATACCGATACAAGCCCACCACAGCCAAACCGTCCGACTTCCGGAAAGCCTCCTGTTCCAGAACGTAACGCCGAACTCCTTTCCAAAATGAATAATAAGAGAGTTCCACCGCCACCTCCACCGCGTACTAGCTCGCGGAGCCCCTTGGCTAGTCCCACTAGTCCCCATGTTCCCCAACATCGAGGTCATCAACAGCAAGCTTCTGTAACGCTTTCCGACTGCGAACAGCAACACCGAACATCGGAGGGCACTGATTCCGGCAGTGAATCGGTTTGCTCTGACAATTCTCAGCGACAGCTTGCACTAGAGCTTCGTCATCAAGAGCTGCTCAAGAAACAGCGCCAACTGCAAGAACAATACCAACGCTTACAGCAGATGAGTAAAAATGCAGTTCCACTAGCACCTGGTTCGATAGGTCATGACATCAAAAAGACGGGAAGCGAATCGAATCTTTCGCTCAAAATGAGCTACAATATGGCTGTCAGCGGATCGATGAAGAATATCTGCGACGACACTATCTCACTAGAAGCGGGTAGTGCTTCCGACAACATCGAACATCAGCTTCCTAACGAACGTGGTCATACAATCGACTCTAATGTCGGTGATGACGAGCTAAATGGTAAATTAGGAACACATTCCTCACACTTAACCAAAACCACCAACAAAGTCTATGAAACTGATATACTCTAATGAACCATTTGGAAAACATGCTTTGAAGGATCTACTTCTCAACTTTGACTGTCAATTTTTTTTTTAAGTTATTGAGTATACAATTTCTACGCTACTATCCAAAATCCATTCAAATTATGTTTAACATAGTTGCTACCGATTATTAGTCTCGATTGGTCACCAATTTCTTTAATCATCGTTTGCTCCAGCTACTATAGTTTAATAATATATTTATACTGTACTTTACTACTTATAATATTTTGTCAAAAATTATCGAATGTGGGGTCTTGAATCAGTAAAAATGCTCTGTATCCACATTTGAAACATGCAGTTAAATGTGCTCTATAACCAACTAGACACAAGTATCTCTTCCAACGCCGCCACAAATAGGAAATAAAACTAGTTCCACTATAAACAACACATGAAAACAATAGAAAAGTTTTGATAAACACATGACATCAAATGGTGCTTCTATCAGGTAGAAGCTAAATAAAACGGATGTAAGTTAGTTTTTTCGTGGTTAGTGTCGAAATGTTGTTCCCCAAACGTAGCCACTGCAAAAAAAGGAAAACCACGTAATAACCACCATTGGCGTTATTACTAATTAATAACTCTCATAAAAAAAACTCTGCGAAAAATGACCCCGCAGTTGCAAGTATGCAAGTACTTTGTATATGCATCAAACTAAATACAAGCACACACGCTGACACAAACGTACTACTAGCATTTATTGAAAAGTTACATCTGAACGATAAGTTATATCTGAAAAAAGACGGTAACTTTGTTTATCCAACTACAAAAAGCTATATACGTTCAATAAACTGTCCGCAAACAACAGTACAGAGATCATCATTGCCTACATAACAATATATCAGCTATAGCCCGCACCCAATAAACGCGTGTTCAACATACGAAATACCGTTACCCACGCGAGCTGTATACTAGTCGAGATAGTACACAATTGTGGGCTCGAGAATCGTGATACTTGCTATTTTGTTCTCTGGTTGTACAGTACCTCTATGCAATGGAAGGCGTTTTTCAACTAATCAAAATGGAATGCCTATAGATGGTAATAAAATTATAATCCAAATTTTATAAGAACCTAGCCAAATAAATTACCTTCTAAGCCATTCGTGAACAACCGACTCATAACTACAAAACATACTCGCACGAGTTTGATTGTATTTAGTGGAATCAGCAGAACATATGTCATGGCAAATAAGGAACTTTGCACCGTACGTTCACTGAATTTGTTAATCAGCTTTAAGCGTAAGCACGATTGTATCTTCCTTATGAAAAGAAAAAAAAAGACACAAAACATGACACAAACGCAGAAAAACACACATATTTAGAACAATGGAATCTTTATATTTCGGTTAGAATGCGTAAAAATCAACAATCATCATTATCGTGCATCCTAAATTCCTGAACTCCTGAGTGCATCAAATGTTAACCTTAACTGATTTAAAATTTATGTAATTAGAAAAGTATGTGCGATTGTAACGAAAGTTAATTGAGTTTGTTGGGCTATAAGTCTTTTCGTAAAGACTTTAATGTAAACAATGGGTACACTAGAAATGGTATCTAGAATACTTAATTACGCAGCAGATGCTAAAAATAGGCATCCAAAAGTGCACCACGTCGTCATTCGTTTCTTTTTTTCGGGCTGAGGCCTGAAATCAAAATTAATGATAAGGTTAAGATAACAAAATAGCATGTAATCACGTGCTCACATTGTTTTATGAAGTCGTTTGAAACTATTACTTCAGTATCGTGTGATAGAAAGTTATGCTTCGAACAGGCCACAAAGAGAGATTAGAGCGCTTTGTAGAGAATCGAAAAATGTGCCACATCTGGATAGAGATTTAAAACATGAAAGCGCAATGGTTGTTTTAAATACCATTAACAATAGCTCACTTTTGATAGTTTCTCGAGAGTTACGAACATTTTAATGCATAATAGCATAATAGTACTTATAAGCAAAAGCCGCAAAAAGGTGACCGAATCATCGACGATCATTTACTTGGCCGATCCAAAATCTAAGGGCCGTGAACATGTCGAGCCACTTTAAGCCCTTTATGTGCAAATTGCGACCGAGACGAAAGTGCTTACAAAAATTGGAGGTACGTCAATGAAAAGTGCAAAAAAATAGAAAAGGGATTTTCGTGGTTAGTTAGTTAACTAAAAATCACATACATTATACGTTGCGCACGCAACAAACTTCACCTCCGGTTTGTGTCATTGAATTATTGTGTCAATCGTCATTTGTAATGTTGGATTTTTTCTACAAGAGAAGCATCACATATTATCCATTTTTATTATAAAATAATAAAGGATCTTCCATATGAAAAACGAAGACTATAAAAATTAAATTTCCAGGGTACAGCTGTGTTCATATCCTATTCATATCCAATCAGAGATGCTGTTTTCGCTTTGACGAATAAGAAATCCGCTTCGAAGGTTCAAGTTTTTCAAGGTTTTAAGAATTTCTCTTAAACTTTTAGAATAAAAGTGTAAAAGGTCAAGTTTCTAATCCCTTCGCGAGACAGCACTGATGATTTACCGCGCTACCGGGGTGTGATGCTCGCTGGATACTGTGCCCCACGGATCCCCGTAAGTGACCGATCGCTCGCTCGTTTGTTGAAAACAAAGAGTAAGGTGCTTATTCTGTAACTTTCGATTGCGATGGCCTCAGGCGTTCGATGATTCATGCGAATTTCGAAACGTTTCGAAAACAATAAACAATTCAAAATGACAGTTTGAAGTAAAAAAACTGTTAATTAACTTGTTTTTTTCGGTATAAAAACGACTTAACCTTTGTAATAATAGTATACGATTAGCAGAAAGAAATTATTGAAGCACAATCAGGACGCTATAACTGTTTTTCAGATGCTCGATGCTCGATGTAAACAGAACGCCAGCTGTCGACCACAAAAATGCACTCGACATGCAAGCGATCGTGAACACCAAATGAACATAAAATGAACCAAATGAATCGAACGCCTGAGGCCATCGTAATCGAAAGTTACAGAATAAGCACCTAAGAATCATTTAAGGTTGGACTTCGGTATTTTCGGGCCAAAAAAAGGCCCTTTTTTGACGATTTTTTGGGACGTAACCATTCAACTTTATTTATGCAAATAAATGGCACATTAATCTACAACTTTTGAAGAATATTTGATATAGTTTGGAGCAACATTCATGTACAAACTATTCCATGGCATCAAATTTAGGTGCTTATTCTGTAACTTTCGATTACGATGGCCTCAGGCGTTCGATTCATTTGGTTCATTTTATGTTCATTTGGTGTTCACGATCGCTTGCATGTCGAGTGCATTTTTGTGGTCGACAGCTGGCGTTCTGTTTACATCGAGCATCGAGCATCTGAAAAACAGTTATAGCGTCCTGATTGTGCTTCAATAATTTCTTTCTGCTAATCGTATACTATTATTACAAAGGTTAAGTCGTTTTTATACCGAAAAAAACAAGTTAATTAACAGTTTTTTTACTTCAAACTGTCATTTTGAATTGTTTATTGTTTTCGAAACGTTTCGAAATTCGCATGAATCATCGAACGCCTGAGGCCATCGCAATCGAAAGTTACAGAATAAGCACCTTAGACAGTCGTGTCTTCGAAAAGATACTTTTTCTGTTGCCCATCGTAGCTGCGTGACGCGTCATCAGAAAAATACAAATCGATATTCGTTGAAAAGAATATAAGTTTATCTAGGTAACCCCGGAGCGTTTTTGTTGATATCCAAGTTTTCGATATTTGGTAGATTTTTGAAGTTGAAAAAGTGATGCTTTTTGCGATTCTGCCAAAAAAACGAGCTTTACATAATTGTTTTAAAAAAAGTATAAACAATTTTCATGATCTCTCGACGGGGCTACTTGGCAAAAAGTGTGCAGATTATGGTGCTTATTCTGTACCAGGCGATTTCGATAGCCTCCAGGCGATGATTCATTTGGTTCATTTTGTGTTCATTTGGTGTTCACGATCGCCTACTGTCGAGTGCATTTTTGTGGTCGACAGCTGGCGTTTTGTTTACATCGAGCATCGATCTGAACGGTTGGATCTGAAAAACGATTATAACGTCCTGATTATGCATAATTAATTTCTTCCTGCTAATCGTATACTATTATTACAAAGGTTAATTCGTTTTTGATACAGAAAAAGCAAGTTAATTCACAGTTTTTTTACTTCAAACTGTCATTTTGAATTGTTTATTGTTATCGAAACGTTTCGAAACAACGAGTTGAAGTTTCGAAATTCGCATGAATCATCGAACGCCTGAGGCCATTGAAATCGCATGGTACAGAATAAGCACCTAAGTGAATTCTTTCAGGTGGTTTGTAAGGTGCAAGAAGCTACGGATCGTTTCTATGATGTTACCTCAGCCTCAGGTGCCCCTTGACGCACACGGTGTTCCATGTGCACTGCCAAGTGATGCCACAATTCGCGGGCAATTTCTACCTTCCTCGAGCAACCACCAGCAGCCTAAACTATTGCTCAAACCTCGGGATTCCGATTTGCCGCCTATAAGTGCATCGTCTAGCAAGATCGTAGCAAAAAAAAACCCTACTATTTTAACGCCAAATGCTTCCGGGATTTCTACAATAAAAGAGCGCCCGACTTCGGTCGTCAGCACGAGCGGCAAGAGCATAGAACATAAGCATGCACCAGCAGCAACAGCTTCCCCGGATCCATCCATTTTCAACGCAACCATGAGTACTTCGTTGACTCTGATACGGAATCAGAATGCTTTCAACTATCGTGTGCTAGATTTTCTGCACGAAACGAATCAAGATTACATCGTTGTCGGCGTTGTTGGTGCGCAGGCTGTTGGAAAATCGACGGTGCTAAATATGCTCAACCAGCATCTATTCATCGGAGATCCGACGAAAAGGAACAACGCGGATCGCGTGTTTCCAATTCACGATAAAATAAACATCTTTGGAGACAATGAAGGTTTTTCGAAGAGATTCATCAGTAAACGTTTAATGAAAAACTCCTAGTTTCATGTGGGCCGTTTGCTTTGTTTTTTTTTCTTTCAGTGAAGATTTTCATTACCGAGGATCGGTTAGTACTGCTCGACTATACAGAACCACTGATTGGACAAATAAGGAAAGACTTCATTCAACACGAACAAGAAGAGCTCAAGCGAATGATGCTTCTTCTTAAAATATGTCACGTTTTGCTGATAGTGCAAGAGGAATACTACAATATTCGCATTATGCGCTCGCTTGTCTGTGCCAAAATGATGAGCCAAAACATCGGCCCCACCAAATTCGTTTTCGTCAGAAACAAGGCTATCGGGCACAGCAGTACAACCTCGGATGCTCGAACATTAATGTTACAATTGTACAAGCGTATTTTCAATGAATCCATCTTCCAGGATCTTGAATATGACGGTAAACAGGAAGCGATTAGCTATGTCGAGATTCCGATTCTGAAGAAAGGTTAGCCTCCAATATCGCAAGGCGCAATTTTCTCCTAACCAGCATAAACACCTGAAATTAATAACATCTAGCATCTTTAATCTATTCCCCTATTAACAGGAAGCACAATGCAGCACAATGAACACCTCAAAAGAGCCCTGTTTTATTTACGAACGTGTATATTTAGCTGTCGCGCTGCCATTGTGCGCAAAAATTGCTCTGAAAAGGCTTGGGGACACGCGTTACTAAAGCTGATTGATAATCCGGAGATCAATTTCTTCCTAGACAAGTACGAGAAACTGAAAGAAAAATATAACTTACACAACCATGTTAAAATCGCAGATAACTTACAATAAAGAACTCGAGCTCCAATTGCTTGCCTAGCACCGGTCAGTCGTTGAAAACATGAACGTTTCAATTCAAAGCAAAACCTCTAGGGTTTTCTGCCTCGTTCTTTCTCTCTAACTTGAGCTCCCTCATTTACCTTTTGGCTTACATCCTAACATCGTTTCCATCTTCTGCGTGCCAGAATCCGTCCGGTCAACGCTTCGTAAGCTAATTAGGCGATACGATAGAACGAACAACGCGCTTTAAAATCGTCGATTTAACATGAACTCGCTGCTCGTTGCTAAAAATGTTTCACGTCATCATCTTCGGCCTTTTGAACTATACTGCGCCACCTTATAGCCGGTCGTTCGGTGGTTTTCCTTAAATTAACTAATCAAGATCTTTCCCCACAAACCGACTTATCGGCGACTGTCGAAAGTGAGAGGGGTTCGCTATACTTTATACTAACAAACACTGAAAAGCTACCGGAAGCTCTCTTACCATAAAAGCAGTTATTCTCAAAAGAATAAAGTAATAAGATTTGCATAACATGAATAAGGACTTGACAAACTGTAAACTGTCAGTAAAATGTTAAACCGTTTCGAAGGCAAATGGGAACCCCCTGCATCCGCCGACGCCGCCACCGACGCCATTCCGCCGACTAACACATTTACGTAACGTCACTAATCTACCGTGATCGCTTGAACAGGCACCAGCGGAGGCGATAATGACGGGTACATAAGAATCCTGTTTTTTCTTCTAATGACATGTTGTTTTCGTTGTAGTAAGTTGCTAAATAGCACAGACAGAATACTCCGATGCGTGTGTCTGGTGTTTATGTGAAGTGATCGCGCGAGAGTGTGGTTTGCTTGTCGTCATAGCATTAGGTGCTAGGATACGTTATAATTGTAATACTTTTTCATGAATTACTCGTAAATTTCCATAACATCTCGCGGCGGGAAAAAATACCTTCTACCGCTTTGTCTGCGGTATAACAAATCGGCAACATACTTCTCCGCATGCAGAGGTATTAAAATTGGCTCTCCTTCCGCAGCACGGTAATCAGCGGTGGTGGTACCGTGGTTGGAAGTGGGGGGCGGAACGGATTCGTCCGTTATATTTGTCGATGACGTGGTCGTGCTGGTAGTGGTCGTTGTTTTGCTTTGTTCCTTCGCCTCGCCGTTTGATACGTTAGACGAATGCTTGACCGTTGTGATGATCGATTTGATGATCGCCGAATTTAATGATTTCTCCGTGGTATCACTGGAAGAGCATAGCAAAGTCGTCGAAAACAAATGTCTAATGATCAATTGGGAATTGAAAATGGGTAAGAGCTATAGGCAACGATACATACCCGATACCCTTGAGGTCATTGAAGTTGGAAGAATTCAAGCTGATTACTTCGCTGTTTTTGGACGTAGAGGACGATTGGCTGGTGTGCGTGCTTAGTAAAGAAAGCCATCCTGTAAGAAGAATACAAGGATTATCATCGATGCATCGATGCGAGTATCTACCGCCCCCCTCCACAGTTGGGAATGGGAACCCCCTGCATACCTACCGACAATCTCTTCTGTTGTCGTAGAGCCCGAAGTCCCATTCGTAAGGACGCGAGCACCCGCTCTGGGCGACTTGTCCGGTATTGCGGACCATTTTTTCCCCGCACTACCGACGATTTCCCGTTCCGAAGCAGTATCTTCTGGGCGATTGGCGTCATCTCGATCGGCGCCGTCTTCTTCTTCTTCTTCTTCCTGGTCAGCGTCGCCACCAACCGGAGCTGACCAATCTTCGACATCGATCATACCGGTCGGTGTCACGATCTTTGTACCCGAAAGACTGATACGTTGAACTTCGGACGAAGACATCATGTAAAGCGCCTCACCGTGGCTCGAGAAGCACAATGATGATATGCCGCTGTAGGATAGATTGCATACAAAAAAAAACGTTAAGGGGTTTGCTAATGGAGGATCCATTTAACTCTACTCACTTGATGTCTTCACGGCGAACGGCAGCCGAATGAAGCTGTCGGCGGAGCTCCGGTGCCGTCAGCACCAAACAATCGCCCAGAGTGGTCAAACACAGTAGACTGATTTCGCAGTGGGTCGTTATCTCAGGCCCCGCACTGTGTGCCGTTGGTTCGTTGTTAAGCGGAGTGTTCCCTCCTGTAGCCGTTTGATCGGTACCACCGCCTGGAGTGCTGGGTGCTGCCGGACTCGTTGACGCAGAGGTGACTTTAGGGGCCGTTTTAGCCGGGCTACCGTGTGCCTGGGTCATGGGTACCGTGCACATGAACGTGGCGAAGGCAATACGACGCACACGAGCTCCTTCGTGTGCCGTTAGTTTGTACTTGTTAACCGGCTTGAGCTGTGCCAGCGAAAACACTTTGAACTGCTCCTCTAATGCGATGAGGACGCGATGAGGCGCCGGGCCCGGGATGTTCTAGAACTCCAACGGTACACCGTTCTGTGAAGAAGTAAAAGGATGAGTTGCATTGAATTGCAATTCATTGTTGCACTGATTATTTCAATTGTTCACATGCAGCAACGGGGCGAGGTAGACGCCCGAACAATCCCAGAACTTCACCGAACCATCTTCTGGACACGAAGATCCATTTGGGCTTCCTTCAGCTCCTTCAGCCCATGGTAGCCGTTCCGCTAGCTTGATGGCATCATCCCAACAGCGCAGCTTCATGTACATGGTGGCCAGGGAACCTCGATGTCCCAAGACCGGTCCGCCTTGGCCGCAGGACGATCACCGAACGATTCCAGATAGAACCCCGTTGACAAACCACATTTTCTCTCTCCTGTTAAGGGCTTAACAGGGGCGCGCGCCATACAAATTCTCCTCTGTTAGACCGTTTCTACACTGCGCCAAAATTTTCGCTGCCAAAACGAAACTTATTGGATTCCCATAGGAATCTTGTATATTCCCATAGGAATTCTATGGGAATCCTATACGTTTTGTTTTGGCAGCGAAAATTTTGGCGCAGTGTAGAAACGGTCTAACAGGAGAGAGAAATTGTGGTTTGTCAACGGGGTAGACACTTTGGATTTGGTACAACATGGTAGAACTGACAGCTCGCGAAAAACCAAAACAAACTTCCGTCACGGACTTGCGCTTTTCCCCGTTTGACCACAATTTCCAAATTTCCCGGAATCTAGTGCGACAAAGTATCGATGCTGGAGCTTTGGAAATATCGGTCCAGCAACATCTAAAATCAATATAACGGGAAAGCCTGCGATTAAGGAGTAAGTTGGAAACCGAGCGTAACGACAAACTACTAGGAGAGAGCTTCGCCGGATTGCAAACATTCTTCGATCGGGTATAGATCGCGCCAAAAATGCCCTCACCGCCTCGGGCTAGTGGAGCATGCAAGAAGGCGCGATCGCTCTCTACGCAGCGGATGCTGTCGTCCCTCGCTATGAAGAGGTTCTTGCGCCAAGCCAAACAGCTTTGCGGTTCGGTAGCCTCGGAATCTTCAAGCGATGATGACCAGCAGAAGGGCCCTGACAATTCATCTGATGACTCGGACGAATTCGGCAGCAAGTTCTTTCATCGGGCGGCGGCAAGATCAAGTGAGCCAACTAAATAACTACAACTTGTCAAACAGCCCCTGCAAAGCCGTTTTTTGTCTTTTCATTTTCGGTAGATAGAGAACGCATGTTCGATTTCAGCACCGTCGGCAGCGAACGTACATGGTTGAAAGACTTGCTTCTATCGGAAACTGAAACAGAATATGAAGGTTCTGACGAAGATGAGTACATCACAGTGATGCTTAAGGACCATTTAAAACAAAAGTTGATCTGCGATAGATACAACGATTCACCGATTGTAAGTATGAGGGTCACAGTCACAGAGCTGTACATGCCTTGTAACTTGTTGTCTTCATTTAAGAACTCCCAATATGGTTATTATGCTGCCGGTTTGCTCTCGGATAGCGATCTGTTTCCCGATCACCGGCGGTCGGTGACCAGTAAGCGGAAGTGCAAGCTAGATAATGGAGAAAGTAAAACAAAGGATGGTCGGAAACGGATGAAACATCGCAAGAAGCACTTCAACCTTAAATCGGATTCGATGAACGCTAGCAGTTCAGCAGCGTGCAACAGTGTTCGATTTGGTAGCACGAGGGAACAAAAGATGGGTGTGCCTTATCGGGGCGATCGAACAAATGACTTCTTTGTGGATCCATCGGATGGACACGATGCTTCGCTGGAGATTGGAAAACGAAGCAGAAAGCTGCGCAACAGAACACCGGAAATGATGAACATAAGGCGACGCAGACTGTGGCAGCAAATGGCAAAAAAAGAACTCGGTAAAGTACAGCGTGCCAAAGTGAATAATCATCGGGACACTTTGGTTAATTGTCGCCGCGTGGCCGTTCTGTGCATGCGAGTGGCCCGGCAGAAAGCAATGCAATCCCAAAAGCTGATGAAGGACACGATTTGGCGTGCGAAACGATTGACACGTGAGATGCAACTATACTGGAAGCGGTACGACAAGGTAGAGCGTGAAACAAAGCGTCGTATGGAGAGAGAAGCGGAAGAGCAGCGGAAAATTGATGTGGAAATGGTAGAAGCAAAAAGACAACAGCGCAAACTTAATTTCCTTATAACACAAACAGAGCTGTACGCACACTTCATGTCACGCAAGCTGGGTAACGTATCAGCCGAAGAGCAACTGAAAATTCTTTCACAGCTCGACGAAGATAGCAATCCACGACTATCAAGCGTCGATGATTACGATTGTGAACGGATGAAGCAGCTGGCTCAAAAAAATGTAAGTGATGCATTTCACAATGAGCGTGCCCGCACGAACCAATTCGATGTTCATAGCCGTAGTCACGTTGTACCTACTGGCACGACAGAGAAAATCGGAAGTGATCCCGATATCCTTGTCCCCGTGAGCGTTTCTTACCAGAGCGGATCCGGCTCCACTGAGGTACAGCAAAGCAGTATTATGGAGCTACCACAACCGCGTATGTTTCATGGTCGTTTAAAGGGTTATCAATTGAAAGGTATGGCTTGGCTGGCAAATTTATACGATCAAGGCATTAGCGGAATTCTTGCCGATGAGATGGGTCTTGGCAAAACCGTCCAATCAATCGCTTTTCTCTGCCACATCGCTGAGCATTACGGCGTATGGGGGCCTTTTCTGGTGATATCGCCCGCCTCAACACTACACAACTGGCAGCAGGAAATGCAAAGGTTTGTGCCGCAGTTTAAAGTCGTCCCATACTGGGGCGCACCGAATGAGCGCAAGATTTTGCGTCAATTCTGGGATCTGACCAACTTGCACACCAAAGATGCCAGTTTCCACGTTGTCATTACCAGCTATCAACTAGTGGTCTCTGACTATAAGTATTTCAATCGCATCAAATGGCAGTATATGGTTCTGGATGAAGCACAAGCTATAAAGAGCTCGAACTCTATGCGTTGGAAACTGTTGCTTGGCTTCAACTGTCGTAACCGGCTACTACTGAGTGGTACTCCAATCCAGAATAGTATGGCCGAACTGTGGGCTCTGCTACATTTCATAATGCCCACCCTGTTTGATTCGCACGAAGAGTTCAACGAATGGTTTTCAAAGGACATCGAGAGTCACGCAGAAAATAAAACGGGTATAGATGAAAGTGCGTATCGACCAAGACACTCAATCATTCTTTATTTGAACATGGACATATAGAGCACGTGAAATTTGTTAACATGAAATGTTTTTTATTTTTATTTTACAGAACAAATCTCAAGGCTTCACATGATACTAAAACCATTTATGCTGCGACGAATCAAGAAAGATGTCGAGAATGAGCTATCAGACAAAATTGAAATTATGGTATATTGTCCGTTGACTACACGACAAAAGCTGCTGTACGTCGCCTTAAAGAAAGAGATTTGCGTCGAAGACCTTTTGAATCTAACGACTTTATCCGGGAGCGGGAGTGGAGAGACCCATTCGATCGATCGAAACTTTACCTCCAACCTAATGAATCTTGTAATGCAATTCCGCAAAGTATGTAATCATCCTGAATTGTTCGAGAGACGAGACGTCCGCAGTCCATTCTCGATGAGTATGACATACGAATTGGCCACTAGACCTATCTTCTATCGTGAACTTTTGCTTGAGCATAATGTACCGAGTAAGCACCATTGGTTGCGCAACCGATGGTATATCTTCAAGGCATTGCATGTACATCGTGTAACATATAGGGGAGCAAACAAGGCAAAGGCCGTTTCTGTTTTCTACGATGATTTTTGTACTTCGTTCAGCTGCGTTCGGCTTGCGGGCGGATTATCGTCGACCGAGGTGGAACAACTGTCGCGACGGGACAAATTTCTATTCATGTAGGTTTGATATGCATTCTACTCACATAACTTTAAACGTATAACTGTTCATTGTTCATTGTACAAAACAGGGCAAATTTAGAGTGAAAATCACTATTTTCCAATAACTACAAAATTTGTTCGGTTTGTTCTGGTAGTCAGAAAAAATTACATAAGATTGTGATAATCAAATAACATGAGTTTTTCCGGTGCCGTAAATTGTGATTCGGGAGCGATAGTTTGTTTTCTTCCAAATATTCCGTAGTACATGTCTTTATTGTTTAACATGTTGGAAAAATAGATAATATAGAGATCAATAGATCATAGAACGGCTTATCTGAAAAGTGATGGGCAGGGGAAAAGTTATGGGTTTATAGTCCAAAATGGTGCTATTTTTATCCGCTTTTATTTTGTTATTTTGCAGGTATGATACCATAGTGGAATATAAGCATTGGCTCGATATATTACATTTTCAATGGATATGGAGTAGTACTAACCAGAAGCAGAGAAGCACCCGTCATTTGCTATTAGAACCGTCGGCCACAAGATGGATATCTCCAATCTTTACGAGTCATACGTTGAGTCGATTCATATTCACCAATGCCGGCAGGGAATGTTGTTACCGCTCAACCCCTGTTCACGCGCATCTAGATCACTTGATTAAACCCATGGTAGAGTCATTGGATCATCGTATTATGCGTAGCAGAAAGCATCAACCCATGGGTCAACCGCTAAGCCTACTGCCCGAGGTTTCATCGGAAAATTCAGCAAAACATACCGAATTCTTGCTATCAAATGTACCCACCTCTATGCCGGCGTTCCTCTGTGAACTGTATACTAAGGTTATTAGTATAGCTGGACACTCAACTGCGCTGTTAAGAGCGGTCGATTGCAAACATGTGAGCGGCGATGTGCGACAACAGCAACGTATAAGAATCCATTTGGAAGCATCGTACCCGTTACACGGTTGGTCAAATATCATTATTCCCGATAAGCAAACGTTAGTGTCTGACGCAGGAAAGTTGGCAGTTTTGGATTCGCTGCTGGCGCGCTTAAAACAACAGGGACACCGTGTCCTCATATACTCCCAGATGACCAAGATGATTGATCTTTTAGAAGTGCGTGTACAGATGCCATGAGCATCATGTCGTGTTACTTTAAATTTATTGTTTAAATCTCAACACTTCCTTACTTTCTATATCTTTTTATGGCGTTTTTGTTGGACAGGAATACATGTGGCATCGCAAGCATAGGTACATGCGATTAGATGGTTCGAGTAAAATATCGGCTCGACGTGATATGGTAGCAGATTTTCAAAATCGCGCGGATATTTTCGTCTTTTTGCTGTCAACTCGTGCCGGTGGCCTGGGGATAAATTTAACCGCTGCAGATACTGTAAGTATTTTAAAATGTTGATTCTTTCCGCTGCTTCTTTCAATTGCTGATTTTGATTTTTTTTTCATGTGCGATAAAAGTCTGTTTAAAAAGAAAAGTAAAAAGTTTAAAACAGTCTATTTGGGCCTATGCCAATTTCCTTTCCGAGAATTGAAATCGAATTGATTTAATTTCCTGAACATTCAAACGTTAAACATCTAGTCACAGATGAAAAATATCCTTTTGTATCCATAATAGCATATTGATGAAATATTTTTACAGGTGATTTTTTATGATTCCGACTGGAATCCAACAGTAGATCAACAGGCAATGGATCGAGCACATCGCCTAGGCCAGACAAAGCAGGTTACCGTGTATCGGTTGATTTGTAAAGGAACCATAGAAGAGCGTATCCTACAAAGAGCGCGAGAAAAAAGCGAAGTAAGAGGATGCTATACATAAAATAGTGTTGATATATTATCATATTTGATTTGTTGTATTTTTTATAGATCCAGCGAATGGTGATAAATGGAGACAATTTCAAGCCGGACACTCTCAAACCCAAGGAAATGGTATCACTATTACTCGATGACGAGGAAATTGAGATAAAATGTAAAAAATGCAACCAAAAAAGACTCAAACTGCTCAAACCTAGTCTCTACAGAAATGCAATAATGCACACTAACAATTTTTTCTATTGCTCATCTGTACTAGATCGTCAAAAAACGGAGGAACGCCGAATGATGGATGATTCTTCTGTTAAAAGTGTAAAGGAGCGTGAACGAAAGCCTAAACAGATGGGTGTGACGTGTGGAAGAGAAAGTAGTATCAAATCGTCCTTCGACGACCGAAGTGAGTCTTTTATGGAACTGTGTGCAGCACAAAGTCCAGCACAAAGCGATAGATCCTATTTTAGCGAAACCACGAAGCCATACGATGCGTTGGACGACTCTAGTAATGATGGTGCTAATGGTTAGTATGAAAGTGTCCACTTGTCGTCGCCAATGCAGACAAATCCCAATGACTGCCATTTTTCTTGCAGAGATTGGTTTCACTGCACGTGAGCGTGACATAACGGTACGTTCCGTAGCGCGCGGTGTCAGTAAAAGAGGTCGTCCGCGAGGCTCACGTAGGGGTGGAACAAGCTCACGCACAAAAATAATAGTCCGGCAATCAACCGATACGGGTAATATTTCGGAATGTTCGTATTTCCTATCAATTTTCGTCTACATGTTTTCGTTCTAACTATGACATGACTATGATTGGTGCATTTTTTAGTTCTGCTAAATTCTTAATAATAATATGAAATAACTTTCTTACGCAGCATCGACTTTAGTCGATACACCAGTACTCACAACAACACCATTGTCATTACTTGCATCGGACACGGGAGGCACACCGCAACCGCTAAGGCGTGGGCCGGGACGTCCACGTTTGAAATCGTATGGTCCTAGCAATCAAGGTCATCGTTCAAACGCTCGACAAACTATTCGAATACGTAAACCAGTGGGTGGTACTTTGGCTGTACCACTCGGCACTGAGACGGAGTTTACAGCGAAACGAATTAAAATATCATCACCCTCTTCCAGCAAGCTTCCTCCAGTCACGATACCGCCACATGCAATACGTGCGACCACTTTTTCTCAGACAAAGACACCTGGCAACATTGACTATGATACATGCTCTACCTCTGAAACAACTTGGGCAAAACCAGAAACACTAATTGAAAAAGAAAACGTTTAAAATTAATATCATCATGTGTCGTACTGGGTATGTTTCGTTTACAGTAATTGTATGATTCACAGGTATCATGGATCCCAATAGTCCAATGGATGAAAAGCGTGTGAAATATAAGATAATCAATAGCATGATTATGATGCGTTGAAGCGAAATATCTGTTATCTGTTATCCGAAAATCTAGAAAACAGAAAGAGAGCTGAAGAAGAAAAGCTGAAAGTGGCAAAACTAAAGTAGCGAAATGAGATAAGGAAGGCAGTTACAGTGTCCCAAGTCACAGTAAAAAATCTATAGTTAATAATGTTCAATAGAATCTGCAAAGCGCTGTGCACGCTGGCCTCGATTTTAATTAACAGCTCAAACGTAGCTGAAGAAATATTTCAAGCGATTCCTTAAGTTTTATCCTCACACCAGATTCTATTTGCAAACTGTCGTTTTTTTACATATATATGAGGACGGATAAAGCCGTATGTTTGCAAGCTGCCGTTGATCGTAGATATAGAGGTGGTTTGAATTCCCTTTACTCATACTATTATAACATGCGAGCACTGATAAGAAAGCTTCCGGGTGGGGAATAATCTAAAAAGCTTTGACTGGCCCGCACATGCCACATAGTACATCCTTGTACTGGAGCGAGGTATATATCCTTTCAGGATGAGCGAGATGGCAAGAAAAAGCTTCATTGCCGAGCATGCTTCAGCATTGTGCGATAACAGTGTCAGTGATAAGAAAATGCACTGCAGAACCTTCCTCAATCGAACGCGACTCCCTGCCGACGACGTACGCCGGATTTGTGTGACGGTAATGGTTGTGTCAAAATTTGGAATAGTTGCTAGTATCCTGCCGAAGTTAATAGCACTAACGGACGGAATCAAAGGAATTAACCGTTTTGTTCCTTTGAAGTGGCGCAATTTGGAAAATAGTAGTTGATAGTACCGCATTGACGAGTAAACGTCGGGGATGCGAAAAGGATCGGAAATCTTAAGCCAACTTAGCTGTGCAGGATCGAGCTACTCTTGGACACTTATCATCTTCGATAACCTTGGTGAGCTACTTGGTAATTATGGCTTCACAGTTATAACTTGGTAAATACGGTTTCAGTAGATCGCTTAAATCAATAGTCAATAGGATCTTTTTTGTGCGAGTAATTTCCCTTTGATTGAGTTCGAGCTAATTTCTTCAGTGTTATGTTGGAGAAGACTGTTGGAACAGCAGTAGAAGTGCGGTTTGAAGCGGCAAAGGTGCTATCAGTGCTCACGAAGTAAGTGGAAATGAAGGCGGGAGAGCAAGAGTTATACATGATAAAAAGCTTTTGTATCCTGAACTTCACGGTAACTATGTAGTGAAGTGGAGCCGAAATGTCACGATAATCCCCGAAAAGGATGAATAGTACGCGATGCAAGGGGAAACAGGACATGCGCTCGTAGTATCTTCTCACGCATTCGGCTAGTGCGGAGAGGATTTTAATTTAATGAATTGCCACAATTGCCCTAACAGATAATAAAATAATACAATTTATTACGTCACATTTCATGTGGAATTGTAAACAACATAAACGAGTAAAAAAGTACGAGGAGTAAAAGTACGGTCAGATGAACGCTGAAACTCGTATACACACGCGAACCTTCTGCAGCCTCTGAAGAATATGATAAGAAAGCGAAAAGCTTTACGCATGTTTATCACCAACACGTGTACACTGTAGCAAGGAGGGGAACATCCTTGATTAAAACTTTGTAAGTATGAGTATGTTATCATTGTCCGTACCATGATGCTCAGACGAACTTCAGAGAGAAAGAGAGAACGCAGAGTTATCTGACCTTGCGTACACATAGCGTAGAATCTACGAGAATCTAGAGAACGCAATGCATTGCAAAAGCCTCAAATTGATAAGCACCACTGAGGTGTTTATTTTATTCCTTTACATCGCTGATAGTTATCGTATCTAGTCCGTAATCCACAGTCTTTGCGTTAAAGGCGATAAAATGATGTCTGAAAAAAATGAAATATATGCCTTTCGTTGAGTAAATCTGAATTCATCGAACACACAGTTATAACTGCTAACTCTTAATGTTACAGAAAATACTAACAATACTCCAATGAATAACGAATCGCTTGAACAATAGGAATGATTGTGAATATATTGTTCGTAAATTGAAACAGATGTCCTACTTCATTTCGGGTGTTCATACCACCATATGTTAGCAGCTATACCTTCAGCGTTCAAAACGTAAAACGTTAAATAACGTAAACGTTCAAATATAGAAAGATTGGTATAATCAAATTTTATAGGCATATCTGTTCTCGCATTTCCTATGTTACCTTTCTTCCAGCTTAGCGTGCCAGATTGTGCAATATGAGAATGAAACGTTTAAACGTAACAACGGCCAAATCGGACTGGTGTATTCTGAGTGCAATTTTTATAATATGTTTTATTGAGATAGTAGCATCTCGCGATGGTTATGATACGTTTGAACACGGTTTTCGTCGAAGCGGTTGGCACAGGAGGCAACATATTCAGCACCGACAGTACAACGGCAACAATCACAACAACAAAAGCAACAATTGTCGGCAGAGCTATTGCAGTAATCAAGTGAAATTTTTCGAAAAAAATCATATTTCACGAACTGGTAGTGGAGGACATGTTTTACAATCGGATACGATCGTGACAAAACACAAAAGGCACTATGGAAGCCAACGTCACCGAGCCAACAGAACATCACCGTCATTTGTACATCATTCCCCCTGGTTGGGCGATAACATTGGCTATGGTGATTCACCTCCACATCTTCCGCAACTTAAGCACGATTTGCTCATGATGCAGCATGACGAGGAGTATCAGCATGGTAGTATTAGCTCGGCAGTGAAACAGTATAAGCACAGTGTACCGGTTTGGCCAGTTAAACGTGAAGCCATTGTAGAGGGCGATCTCATACTCGGCGGATTGATGATGGTGCATTCACGAGAGGATTCAGTCACATGTGGACCGATTATGCCTCAGGGGGGAATACAGGCACTAGAAACAATGCTTTATACGCTCGACAAAATAAACGAACAGGGCTTGGTGCCCAACGTCACGATCGGTGCACATATTCTCGATGATTGTGACAAGGATACATACGGGCTCGAGATGGCAGTTGACTTCATCAAGGGTTCCATTAGCAATATAGATGATATTAACGATTATGATAACTGTAGCAAGAGTCATAAGAAGAAGATCATCTCTGGTGTGGTCGGAGCTGCATCTTCTGTAACGTCGATACAAGTAGCAAATTTATTGCGCTTATTTAAAATACCTCAGGTAGGTGCAATTTGTTTTTCAAACATAGTAGCTACTTAAAAGAATTATGAAAGAAAATGAAAGGAGTGCTACGGTTGTAAGGATTTGACATTTTGCAACCGGTAGAGAAGGTCGTTTTAATTCAGAATTATTTCATTTCAGGTCTCCTTTTTCTCCACTAGTCCGGAGCTGAGCAACAAACAAAGGTTCGAATACTTCTCTCGAACTATTCCGTCAGATCATTATCAAGTCAAAGCTATAGTTGATATCGTGCAGAAACTCGGATGGAGCTACATTTCTATTATCTACGAAGAGAGTAACTACGGTATTAAGGTGAGAAGAGGAATGAATTTCTCCCACTTGTATTCCACTTGGTTTTGGATAACTTTTATTTCTCATATTGATTGATGAAGGCATTTGAGGAGTTAGATGATCTACTTTCAAAGCATAACATCTGCATAGCAGTCAAAGAAAAGTTAGTAAAAGATTCTGGTGTCGCTGATACAATAGCATATGATAATATAGTACTGAAGCTGTTGACTAAACCACGTGCGAAAGGTAAGTAGTAGTATTTCTTCTAGTAGTAGTATAGTAGTAGTAGTAGTCGATTTAGCATGATTGAGCGCAGGTTATTTTATCTCTAGGTGTAATCATATTTGGATCCGATCAAGAGGTGGCGGAAGTAATGAAAGCAGTGCGTCGGCAGAATGTCACAGGGTTATTCTCATGGATAGGTTCGGATGGGTGGAGCGCACGGAATCTAGTTTCAGATGGCAATGAAGCTGAGGTAGAAGGAACACTATCCGTTCAACCGCAGGCAAATCCAGTTATTGGATTCGAAGATTATTTTCTTAATCTTACCGCAGCAAACAACAAGCGCAACCCTTGGTTTGTAGGTGAGTGCTGCATGCGTGCATAATGCAAACAAGACTCACTTTTCACTGAGTTTCCTTATCTTTCTCACATTTCTTGCCTTACAGAATTTTGGGAACACAATTTTCAATGCAAATACCCTAACTCCCCATACACACCGTACAATAGAGATTACAAAAGTTATTGTTCAACGGCAGAAAAACTAACTAAAGGTGACCTAGACTTCGAAGATCAACTGCAATTCGTCAGTGATGCTGTAATGGCATTTGGTTACGCCTTTAAGTATGAGCAGTTATATAACAATGTATGTAACAATTATATGTGGTTCTTATATATGTTACGTGTTAAATCCTAGAAACATGCATAACGAACTTTGTGGAGGCAAAGCTGGGCTTTGTGATGCAATGAATCCAACTAAAGGCATGGAACTCCTTAAATATTTGCGAAAGGCAGATTTTGTTGGATTGAGCGGGGATCGATTCAACTTCGATAGTAACGGTGATGGACCTGCGAGATACAACATAATACACTTTAAACAAATTACTCCAGAACGGTATAAATGGATCAAAGTAGGAGAATATTACCAAGGAGAATTGCGTTTAAATATGAAAGGTACATAAGCAAACTCACTCACTGTACTCACTTAAACACATGAATAGATAATAGAGATAATCTTTTTTGTCTTCTCTATGCTATTATAGACATACAATTCCGGACGATAGATTCAAAGCCACCAGAATCCGTTTGCAGTAGGCCTTGCGAACGAGGGCAGGCTAAAAAGTACGTTGAAGGAGAAGGATGCTGTTGGCACTGTTTCAATTGTACTCAGTACCAGGTAGGATAGTACCGTTAAAAGATGTCAAGTTAGTATAGTTGCGATTTTTTCAATACATAATTCTCTGATATTCTTTGATTAGATTCGGAGTCCCAACGATGAGACGCATTGCGTTAACTGTCCTCGAGGAACACTACCCAATGCGTACCACGAAGAATGCCAACAAATTCCAGAATCCTATCTACGACCAGCATCGTTCTATGCAATCGGTGCTATGACGTTCAGCTCATTCGGAATACTCATAACGTTGTTTGTTATTGGAGTTTTCCTGAAGTGAGTAATGCTTTTTAATCTGTATTTTTATCAAGATTACAAACGAAATCATTTTCTTCTCGCAGACACAACGATACCCCTGTTGTGAGAGCATCTGGGAGAGAGCTTAGTTACGTATTGCTTAGTGGAATATTACTTTGCTTTGGTGTTACCTATACATTAGTCATCAAACCAAACGATATTGTTTGTGGAGTGCAAAGGTATCAGAACTATTCGATTACTAACGACCAGATCAGTCCTTAGTTATCATCTCTAAAAATGCGTGTTACATCTGTCATGCAACGTTGTTTTTCCCCAGGTTCTGGTCAGGATTTTCCTTCACTGTCGTATATGGCGCACTCCTTACTAAGACCAATCGGATCGCACGCATTTTTAATGCAAGCACAAAATCAGCAAAGCGACCATCGTTCATAAGTCCACACTCACAACTTGTTATATGTGGCATATTGGTATCTTTTCAAGTGAGTGTGCTGTTTAAGCATATACTTATGAATGAAAAACTCTAACATTTGTTGCATTCTTCTATCGAAGCAGATTCTTATTAATGCTGTATGGATGATAGTATCGCCTGCCCATGCAATGCATTATTATCCGACAAGGGAAGATAACTTGTTGGTTTGTAACTCGTATACTGATTCTTCTTACATGATAGCATTCTTTTATCCAATCTTTTTGATTGTCATTTGTACTGTATATGCTGTACTGACACGAAAGACGCCTGAAGCGTTCAACGAATCGAAATACATTGGTAAGCGACAAGGCTCATGAACAGAGTCGCAATCGAAGAGAAAATTCTGATAGCTTATGAACGTTATACATTTCCAGGCTTTACAATGTACACGACTTGTGTCATATGGTTAGCATTTATTCCACTATATTTTGGAACGGCTAATAATATTCAGCTAAGAATCTTCTCTATGTCCATGACTATAAGTCTTTCGGCAACAGTAACACTCATCTGTTTATTTTCGCCAAAGGTAAGGCTATTAGAGCACCAAGCACGATTTCTTCATTAGAAGAAAAATGAATGCTTTTGTTAATATAATTTCAGCTTTATATTATCCTTATTCGTCCAGAACGTAATATAAGACAAAGCATGATGCCCATACGATACAGCACAATAAACAAAACGACAGGTTCTGCGCAATCATCTGTTATGGCGGCTGTAATAGTTACGGCTGCCACCTGCAATGAAAACGAAAAAGTGATCAAATGCGCTTCTAATGAAAATATACCAGCGTCTTACTGATGCAAGTCTATTATGAAACATCAAAAGCAAACCAAAAGAAAAACTGCACCGTGCTAACAACAGCCCTGCCGCAGCCCTGTTGTACGTTGGTCTGTTCATATTTTTGTCCACAACCCACGAATGAAAAACTTAGCAATGAAACGACGAATTTTAATTGAAATATGTTCGATTATTTATTTTCTAATTAGCTAAATTAATGCCTAACGAACCTTGTGAATGTTGACCAGAACAAAGATATGTGAGGATATTGTAGAAACAAATGTAGAAATAAAATTAATATATCTATATATATAAATGTATTACGTTTATTTGACTACAAATATGTTTTATTAATAACATATTGATAGAACCACTGCAGAATTTTTAAGGAGGTTTATTCAACAGATTGTTAAGAAGGATATTCATAACCAGAATGGAATTGCCTATCACTGAAAAGTGTCAATGATCATGATCGGAAGATAAGTAAGTAGCTCCTACTAAGGATGCCAAAATCAGGCATTTTTGCATGGGGTTTGCCTGGCGGGGTCAGTCGACTGTAGACCCTTTTGTTTGGAAACGTGTTGACCAAACATATAATTATACAACATATAATTTGACAACATTAGTTGCTGCTCGCTCATCCACTACCAACCGCTTGGTACATGTCGTCGTCCGCACCTCATCGAAGTGACCGGTCATTACAATCGCTTCTGGAACGGTAACAGAGTTCTCCACCACGAATCTTCGCTGCCACTACAGACAAGTAGCACGAGATGCACTTCGACATCCCGATCCCGAAATGTTTGGACTAACATCTGCATTTGTGGTAAATGTCTGTTAATCGGTGCGTTACAATAACTGCCGTCTGTAGATTAGCACTCTGTCACTCCTCATTGTACTCCCGACGTAGCACTACCTCAAACAACTTTGCACCGAAGTATTGGGTCTTTTTAAGTAATAAAGACTGATAAAACAAGGAGAATTGTATTGCGGGGTTCACCTTTTCGGCCCTTAGCAAATAAATCCATAAAGCTAAAAAAAATCGAAGCGCATTCTACTATCACTTCGTACAAGTTCGAGAATGAATCTAAGAAAGCAATGAAGTAAATAGTAGAATTTGTGCCGATTACATTGTATTCCATACAATATTTAAATCGCAAAAATTAAAAATCCCAACCCCAACTAATGGATTAGTGGGTTTCACGCTGTTCCAGTTGCATTCATCATGTTAGTAATTTTAGTTTCAATTACGAGCTTCGAGAACGAAGCAAATTGAAAATGTCACAGAACAGGCAACAAAATAAAAATATATTCTAGATTCAGACTCGCTTCAGAGCCTGACTATTCAATGTCCCTAGCTAGCTGTTATAAAAACAGAAGATTATACCGATATACATCCCATCTTCAGCTCCTCATATTTTATTATCTTACATTTTCATTAACTTTTCTTTCAAAACGCAAAAACCGTCGATCAACGATTCAACAAGTTTGGTTAAAGGTATGTGTAATAGATACAAATGTTTATTACCCATTTGAAATTATATTCAATCAATTTTGTAAAGAACCGTCTTGGGTCTCGTATTACTTTTGGTGTTTATCGATTTGCTTGACTTAATTCTTGTACACCTGATGAGAATTGTAGTGAATACATATTAATGGATATAACAAATGTCGTGACGCAAAACATGATATTGTTTCACTTTTGTAAAATAAATGCTTAAAACTTAACTTAGATACTATGACTTACATATAAAATTATTACATTCCGGTTTATTTTTACATGTTTTACTCTTGGACAATGACACTTTTCATGAACGACGGTATAAATAAAAGAATCTCCGAATTTCGTGAAAAATGACTATGCATTCTACATCCGCAAAATGAAGGTTTTTTCATCTTTAGCTCAAACAAAAAAGTATCCAACTCATCTGGCAAATCCAGTAAGAAAAGAAGCCCTTACTTTTACTTGATTAATCCAATCATATGAATTCCGGTTAGTTGGGCTGTATCTTTTACGACTAGAGTTTCATCGATTTACCTTCGATATGGTAAAACACTGAATTTTATGTATCCCTTAATTGCTTTACAAAAGTCACGATATTTGACATTTGTGTATTAGTCTAATCTCATACACATGGTAATAAAAAAGTGCATCTTACCAAGCGCACATTCAGAGCAAATACTTCTACTTCGACATTCACGATGGATAGATGTTGAAATTCAGCATAGACATTGTTTTTTACTTAGAAGCATGTTTATATTGGATTACTTAAAATTGTCGAAAATAATGCATATTCTAAACAAGGATGATATCATTCAACTTAAAAAACGGTTCAACGGTTTACACATGTGTTTTGTATTTCTTTATCTTTGATCATATGACAGCGGTCTAGAAAGCGGATGCCGATACTAAAAATGATCAGACTCCTCCCAAAAACAAATTAATTTCCGTTCACATATTTAGCCTGAGTTGATGTTATCCTTCGGTTGCACAATAGATATTTTATAATACTAACCAAATTGTTAGGATTACATGAGCCGGCGCATGAAATTTAGACACGAAAATCGTTTATTTTTGATACGTCAGTACTCGAGATTATGTTGTTCAGCTTAGGTTCTTCTACCTACTACGAAAGTAAGTTGCTACAGTCTTTTATATTTGATTGACTTTAAGTCAAGCAAACTGTACTCGTTTTCTACTTCATTAATCTCCAGTTAGAAATATTTAAAATCATCACGTATGTAAATATTTCCCCAATAATGCGAACGGTTTATTTCATTACACTTACAGTTATATCATACATAATTCCCTGTTGCTGAGGCCATGAGAAAATAATATCCGAAATAGTGTTGTAGGAAGGAACAAACGAGCAAGTTTGGGCGAGCTAACGGTGGATTTTTTAATATGTCACTTATATTAAAAAATGGTAAAAACTTACCACCTTCAATTCAATATCATTACGAAGTAAATGCTTGTATTTTTTATCTGAAAAACCAAAACTATCATTTGCATTTCATTAAAGATATATTATCAACATGAAATACATCTGCAATTCACATCATTTCATGCTAAAATAACATAATTTAGCACATTTTTGATTGTTCAGAGTGATTCTTGTTTTAAAATTATGAACGGTTTATAAAGTTTTGTTTCCAAATAGTTGTTACTTTTCACATTGCGTTGAATTGTATTTGGATTACCATAGCCAGCACGAATCGCGTTATAGAGTATGTTTGAAGAGCATTAAATCGCAAACACTAATTGTATTATATACATGTTTTAAATTGAATCAAAGGATTCCATTTGATAAAAAAAAACAATAAAATCCAAATTCAACTCGGTTGTATTGAGTCATAATACAACACAACAAAATATATGCAACCAGAATTCTAAACACTGCAAAAAAATCATTAAAAAGTTAAAATATATTAAAACAACGAGTGACAAACAACTGAACTGAGTGAATTTTCTGCGCGGCTTTGCCTGTGTAGGATAATAGTCGAATAAATATGGGTAGAAAATTATCATGGTTCATCCTAATCATAATAATAAATGACATAAACCGTTTTTGGCATTGCTACAATCATTTTACTGGTTCCCCATTGTAGAAACGGATTTTATCTTTCATTAAATACATTCTGCATTCCAATCAAAATAGTTCATGAAAATAAAACAAACTCACTGGAAATTACCTATGCAAAGCATTTGATATCTGCTTTAGAGATTGTCCAACATCTTGAACAAGTTTTTCATTATCCTTGGCGTTTTTGTTGCCAGCTGACCTGAGAGCAAATGACTGATTTTCAACGCGTGTTGCTAGTTCACGAAACTGAAATTTAGCGTGCAAAGGGAGAGATTCATTATCAGCAAACGCGATGCAACTAGATTGTAAAATATTTAAACGATCGCTCATTGCCAACCATTGGGAAGCAGATATCGTCGACACAGACGATTTCAAAGCCCCCTGTAGGAATTCCAACTGTTCTAAAATATGTTCTCGTTCGCCTGGCATTGAAACGGCAAAACCGGGAGAGGAAACTGCTGAACAAGCCCTTTCATTCTGCTGTAGACCATTATCACTATCATCTGTTTTAGTAGTATTGATGGAGATCATAGATGCCTTTCCGCCGCCTAGACCATGTGTTGTAGAAACGACTTGTGATGAATTTTGAATAGGCGTGGCATAGATTGATGTAAACTTTGAAGGCTTTAGTGGAACTGCTGGTTTTTTTATGCTTTGTGTGTTTCCTGTTTGATTAGCACCACTGTTATACAGCGTTTGTGCCACACAGCTCAATGAATGGGGTTGCTCGATCTGGTTATCCAAATGATCGTATGGGTCGTCTAGCTCGAGATTATTGTACATTTTATACGTCTTATTCGAAGAACATTTTGTACCCAATTTCGGGCTCGACTGAATTTGCTGCTGTTCGCTAGAAGATTCTTTAGCTTCCCATATTTTTTTTAAGCTACTAATACTGCCCGTACTCTTTCGTTTTCCATCTCCTTCATCAAATCCACCTCCGCTACTTCCGGTGGACATGTTATCACCGCTGCCTCCTCCACACTCTAGATGGAGAGAGCTACTTTCGAAACATTCTCTCTTACCATCTTCTCCTACATCAAACTTGAGTTCAGTCTTTTTCAGTTCATTCAACTTATTGCTATCCGTCGATACCATTCCCGTTTCTTTCGACAAGGAGTTCTTTTTGTTTAACTTAGTATTACTGACTTCGTTTTTTACACTCAAAACATTCTTGCAGGGATCTGTTGGAACTATGTTTGGAAAATGAGCATTCGTACCATTTCGTTTACCTGCTTCATGTTGCTTCCTACTAGGACGACAATTTTCATTTTCTGTTAAAGTGTTGTTGGTTAAAAAATTTCCATTACTTTTGTTAGAAAGGTTGCTACATAAGGAATTTATCTTATTTTTATGAACGTTACTCGATGTATTGGATGTTCCAACCTGCTGCACTTTACTAGATGTGTTTTCTACGACAATATTCTGACCATCAGAACTGCTGGAACCAACAGCGTTATTGGAGTCCACTTTGCGAAGTCTTGCCTTAAAATCAATCATCACAGCACCAATATCCCCCGAGTCGGAAAGCTTGCTAGTGCTCCGTATGTTAGGATCAATTTTTTTTAGTTGTGATTTCAATACGTGTGCCTGTATAGTAATACGATCATTTCCTTTGTCAGGATTGCTGATTTTTCCTGAATCGCTTGTAATTGGCGATGGAGTTACACTGGATTTTGATGTGTCAAGAGGTTGGCAAGAATTTCCTGTTTCAGTCGTTTTCAAATGTGACAATGGCTTAGGGGACTGATCCTTCGAAGCAAGTGGTGGCGAAAGGATTTTTGATGATGTGACTGTTTCTGACAACTCATTAACTAGCTGTATTGCTGGATCGAAAGCATTCGTTACGCCACTGTTCCCACAAAACGCTGTATTTTTAATATCAACAAATGTGTTGCTCATATTGTTTTCCTCTTTCTGCAAAAACTTTGGCACGTTGGTCCCATCTTTGCACAACAGGACTTTTTTCTTATCTGTCTGTGGATCGGTTGACTGTTCATTAATAAATGATGAATGAGATTGAGACAATGGGTCAATCAAAGAGTCTACATCCATAGGACTGCTTTGAGAACTGCAAGAGTCAGTCGATGGCTCGCGTTTACGTAAACTTACACCAAATCGTGAGCTAGCTTCCTCTACGCTCGGTTCTGTAGTGCACACATCGTATGTAGAAGTTTGCTCAATTTTAGCTGCCCGTTGCTGTTCTGATGATTCAATCTCTTCCGGCGGTGGAGGCAGATCAACCGGCGGAGGGGGAAATTCTAGGTCAGCTAAAGATGGTTGTAATATTCGCTTTGGACTGCTACTTCCAACCACCCCACGAAAGGAAGAAAATGCCATCATTGATCCGTCAGTAGTCGTCCGATGGCGTTGTAGTTTTGAAAGACTAGCTGTTGCTGAGTTTGACATTGTAACGCCGCTTGAAGAATTACTACGAATCATTTGGGGTTGAGCTTTGATTGTAACATTTTTAGATGTGTTCGCGTGGTGCGTCGATGATACGATTCCTTGTGAAACTGCTGTTAGGGAAGCTTCCGACTTCATGGGTGTATGTTGGTTTGCTTGTTCTTTTAAACAGGCGGTAACGTTAGTAACATGTTGATTTTCTGATTCAACGGAATCTTTTTGGTTTTCAATCGTTCCATCACTTTGACGCAAAGACTCAAGGTAAGCTCCTATTCGAGCATCCTTAGGTAATGTACCATACCGATTGATAGCTTTTTTTACATTCTGAACTTCCAATGCGCCCAAAATTGGGTGATGCGCTTGCCCCGAGTTTGTGGCACCTATTTGAGATACAACTGAAACCGATGGTTGATCACGTCTATTCTGTTGCGTTAATCGCTTACTGCTTCGTAGTTCTATTCCTCGATTTCCTAGAATAGGAACTCTCTTGAAGGGGCCGTGTTGAAAAGGTTTTTGGAACTCCATGTGATCTTGATTGTCCGTATCATTACCATGTGTATTCTCTGTTTGCTCGTTTTCTGAGTCTGTGCGGTTTACAGGATGCGCAGCATCGCGACTAAAACCTGAGAAGAGAAACAACTATATAATATGTTTGCTTTGATGTTAGTATATGTTTTGCTTTGATAATAGATTATAGTATGTGGGTGAATCAAATTTAAACGAAACATTTCGTCCTATTGGCACAAAGGTAGAGAGAGAATGTTCCCACCTTTTTTGCTATTGGGTTGGAATGTCAGGAGTATATTTGATAAAGTTACTCGCTGTAGAAGGCGTAAAACGGGCCGTAATCTTTAGAATATTTACTGTTCAGTTCGAGGAAGAGTGTTTGTATAGGCTAGCACCAGACTTACAACGCACAACATCAACTCTGTTAGACGGCTTAATGACACTTCGTGCTGCCTATTATTGTAATATTTGGAATGAGGTTCGACTTGCATATCGCCGCCAAAGACGGAAACTATCGATAAGGGAAGTCGTTCTTCTCCCTGAAAATCTTCACTCGCACCCGGCAGCCTTGACTAGGAAGGAAATTGGAGCAACTGAGGTGGAAAACATTGGAACACCCTCCTTACATTCTTCAACACTTAATGCTGAGGATGAAACATAATTTACGCAAATGGCTGCAAACACGATATACACCGTGTCCAATATATTCTCATACACTTTTTGCTGGACGATTTTGGTATGCTCACAGCTCCTAGTCCAAGTTTCAATATTGTTTTCTCAAATTGTAGTGTTTACTTAACATTTTGGCAATTGAACTGGTCTGTTTTATGTTGGAGTCTAATTTTAATAACCATGAAACAATGACGTGTCTGTGTTATAAAAAAATATGTTGAATAGGGAGCGTCTATGCCCTATTTTCAAAATCTTGAAGCATCTTGGAATCAACCGTGATTTCGTATATCAAACCCTCAAAAGATAGCCTGTGACTTCCTCGTTAAATTACAAGACAAGATCCGGGCGAAAGCAGTCGGCCTGTACTGAGAAAGTGATCAAGACCGTTCGGGAACGTATCCGTCGTTATCCTCAACGTTCGATACGAAAAATGTCTACAGATTTGAAAGCGCTTTCGGGGGAGCAATTATGGTTCAAAACTGGTGCAGAGACAATTTAACCAGATTTGTAGAGAAGAATGAATGGCCCGCCAGTTCACGAGATCTTAACCCACTGGAATTTATCGTTTGTTTATACAATTATTAAATCTAAACGTACAAAAATTGTCTAAATTTTATTCAGTTGGAAGCAACGATCCCCAAAAACTGGGAAGAAATGTCTATGACACTCGTCCGTGCCACGTGCGTTGGACTTTCGAAGCGATTAAAGCTTGTAAAAAATGGTGGAAGGGAGGTAATTCCGAAACATATTTTTCAATTGATTAACACTCTGATGATAGAGATTGGTCCACCCGTTACGAAAAAATTAATGATTGAATTCGTATGGTAATGTATTGGACACGTTGTATATCTTTCTACGTGGAAAGAATAACAAATCCACATACAAAAATGTGTTTTTTGCGTTAACCTTGCGTTTAAACTAAAACAAATTTTGCCAAAAACAAAATCTCGTATATATTTGATTTACTAACATATTTTGTGGCCTTTGGCCAAGCCAGCCTATCATTTTTTTTTTGCAACAAGATATTATTCTTACCAAATTCAACAAAAACACACACACATCACACAAAAATTCTCTAACAATATGTGACTAAATTTTGTTTGGCAAGGATAGGTATGAGGTCTAAATACAC
>NC_064878.1:34716563-34744063 GCF_943734665.1 Anopheles aquasalis | reverse complement strand
TTTTGGCCTAATACATCAGTCGACATCAAGCTTCCCGGAGGAGGTATGTGCGGTAGGGGTCGGGATTGAAGCAATGCCTCTGTAATATATAACATTTCATTATTTTCTAGTCAGTCAATTACATCATTCACAAAGGTTCAAAGGTATGTACAAGAAATAGAGTTGGCATTCATTCAAACTAATTGATGAAAATTTTCAGGCAGTTCGGTTACTTCACAGTCTTGTAGATTTCTCTTGCAATGCATTGTTTGTTTTGTATACCGTTGAAACAAATATAACATAATGGTATAAAATATTAACAACAAATACGATAGAAATAATCGAATATAATAATGGTAGTTGTTTGACCCCTTGTCCATGCTATGATATTTTCACACATCTTTGAACAGCTTAAACTGTTTGCCCACTCTCCAAATTCTATTTAGTTTTAATTAAATGATACACCAAATGTCCCTTAAAACAACGTATGACAACATATGACACAATGTGATTGATAACGGTGTAGATCAGTGATCTCAAACTCGCAGCCCGCGGGCCGCGTATGGCCCGCCAAACTATTTTGTGCGGCCCGCTGCTACATCCGCGGAATATATTTTAGATGTATTTGGTCATTAATTGTATGACCAAAGTCATTTTTTTTATGCGCAAGTCGGAATTAAAGATTTGTGTTAGATCTACAATGATAATAACGATCGAAAAATTGAATAAAGAAAAAAAATTCTCAACATTTCAACATTCACCACATAATGGTGCGGCCCGCGGACTCGCGGATTCCTTAAACTGCGGCCCGCTGCTTTGCTGATACTGTCCTCTGCGGCCCGCGTGCTTCTATGAGTTTGAGACCCCTAGTGTAGATAGACGACTCCAAAGCCATCTATTGCCAACCTAATATATTGGCGAAAAGTGGACGCAGCCCACTAAAAAAATCTAAAGATAATTCCCGTTTTCTACGGTATAGATCCCATTTTCTTAGCTACGTTCGATAAAAAAACGGCGTAAAATCGGAATAATCATAAAAAATGCTACGTCTTCGTATTTATTTTTTTTAAGAATTGCATCTTTTCCAATAAGCCGAACATTGCATTTTCAAAACAGAAGAACTGTTCAACTTCTAGGCATAAAATAGCATAAATTGGACGCTGTAAAATATAAATTACCGCCGTATATTGGCTGAAATTCTTATAATCTGGGCAAGGGATGGGAAAAATGACACGAGTGCACTGTCAGACACCCGTGGCTTTTTGATAACCTTGGATCCAGAGTTTGGATTGTACGAGCCACGCAATTGAAAATCACTTTTCTGAAAACCAAAGAAAAACATTTGAAAACACAAAAAAGGATGCAAGCAATTGCAATCACGCACGCGCACATAACCACAGATAGGGAAATGGAATGCAGTGCCGTTTCAGTTGCTAATAGGATAATAAATTCGATGAAATTCTAAATAGTAATGTTCCATTTCAAAATTAAGGTTCACATGTGGACAATGTAAGAAAGTTTTTAAAGCTGTTTTCATCCAGAAGATGACTAAATAATGCTATGAAAGCAGGCTCTATCTGAAAACCGAAGGCAACATAGAAGAGAGAACGCGCGCGCGCAATGGCGACAATATTAAATACATTTTTCACCTTTTGCATTTAAGGAACAATATAATGCCTATTCTACTATTGATGTACATTTTTAGCAACAATATCGTTGCAATTTTCACATCGAAATTCTATCTTACCGCTGTGCTCGGTAAATATGTTCGATCCTATCGTTCGCGTATCCTTAGACGAACGAAGCTTATTTCGGCTGGAACGAATCGAGCTGCCGGCACCAAGAGCCGAGGGACCCGGAGGACGTTCTTTGACTTGCTGAGCTCCCATTTCATAGATCTGGGCACTTAAAGAACTGTTTTCACACACGACCCGAATAAACACACTTTCAATTCAATGTTGGTCCCGATAAGAGCTGATACAAACTGGCAATATGTTGCTTTACTGTGTTGGATTACATGTTCAGAGGGTCACGGAAATGTAAATGTACCACAACTGTACACTTGTTTTTTAGGAGCTGATACCGATCTAGGCCCATTTTCAACACATACTCTTGCACTGTTAAACAGGAAATGTCACTGAACTGAAAACTGTCACTCGGTTTTTCTATAGATTGTACAATCCATAATTATCAGATGCAGATAAACTAGCAAAATGATATGTTGGATAATCCATTTTAAGAGCTCTGACCGAACTTTTTTCATTTGCTCCAAAATACCATTAAAGATGAAAGATGTTATACATATAGATATACATTGATTTATATCCATATAAAAATATAAATAAATGTATACTCAAATGCATGCATATATACTTCTATCTTATCATTTTTTAATTTATTTCAATTTTAGTTATTGGATAGTTTGGGCAGAACGGAGGATTTCGTTTCATCGACTACGCCATCTTACACGCATCTTTCCAATAATGACTCTGTTTCCTACATGCTTCTAAAGCGGTACGGTCGTTCTATGCTTTAGGGCTCGTATGAAATGCTATTTAGGAGCTTGTTGAGGAAGGCTAATTCTTGTTTGCTCTCGAAATAAATAACACGACGAGTGGCTATGAGAAAAGAAATCAATTTCGTTAGGCACAACATTCAATTTTTCTTCCCCGAAGTACACACATTATGCCTTAATTCATGATTCCAACGTTCACTCAGACACAAACAACTCTGGTTTAGGACTGCCTCTCAACTGTAATCGCTGCAATCGATTCTTCAATAGTGTAAACTAAATAAGAGAACACACTCAATATTCATTTCAAACTTTATTCCGCGCGACACGAAAAGTGGGTATGATCGGATTCTGTTAATTAAAGATTTAGGCACCAATCCACACACCGAGCAGATCCGAGCTAAAAACCCCACTATTCCCCGTGGACATTTTCCTGTAAAAAGCCACTATAAGCACCCCTCTCACTGAGTGCCTGATTTACAGCACAGGGCCAAAACTTTGGTAAAAGACTGAAATAGGCCCATCCACTCACGGTGAGTTACTGAATGACCAAAAAATCGCTTTTTAACTGATTAAATGTAATTTTTTGGTAAAAGACTAAAATAGGACCCCCCCATTCACGGTGAGCTCCTGAGTGACCAAAAAAATCGCTAATTTCTACATTTTTAGTAAACAAACATACATTAAAATATGCGGAAACGTAAATTAATGAATTAGGGAAGGGGGGAGGGGTGAAAAAAATACATTTAATCAGTTAAAAAGCGGTTTTTTCGGTCACTCAGTAACTCACCGTGAGTGGGGAGGCCTATTTTAGTCTTTTACCCAGACTTTTTATCAAGCAGTAGATTTTTTTCTTTCGATTACATGCTATCTCTTTCACTCCTACGGTTTGTTTTGATGCTGTCTCACCATTCACCGGTTCGTTCACGAGCGCTGCGTGTTCGGATACGGACCGTGCGCATGTGTTTGTGTAAGGACACGGCGATCGAAAGAGGATGGTGAAAATTTCGGTAAAAGACTAAAATAGGCCTCCCCACTCACGGTGAGCTACTGAGTGACCAAAAAAATCGCTAATTTCTACATTTTTAGTAAACAAACATACATTAAAATATGCGGAAACGTAAATTAATGTATTAGAGAAGGGGGAGGGGTAAAAAAGTTACATTTAATCAGTTAAAAAGCGGTTTTTCGGTCACTCAGTAACTCACCGTGAGTGGGGTGCCTATTTTAGTCTTTTACCTAATCCTGCTGCTGTTTACAGAGCTTTTGCGCATGTATTGGTGCCATTTTCGAAGCATTTTTGCGATGGTGTGTGTGCCATCGGTAAAAGACTAAAATAGGCCCCCCACTCACGGTGAGCTACTGAGTGACCGAAAAAATAGTTAATTTCAACATTTTTGATAACCAAATCTTTTTAAAAATATGCGGAAACGTAAATGAATGTATTAGGGAAGGGGGGAGGGGTGAAAAAGTTACATTTAATAATAATAATAATATTATATTACACTGTGTCTAGCCTGACGGCGAACACTTTTAAATATAATATTATTATATTATTATTTAATCAGTTAAAAAGCGGTTTTTTCGGTCACTCAGTAGCTCACCGTGAGTGGGGGGGCCTATTTTAGTCTTTTACCTAAATTAATGTATTAGGGAGGGGGGGGGGGGGGTGAAAAAAATACATTTAATAAGATAAAAAGCGGTTTTTTCGGTCACTCAGTAACTCACCGTGAGTGGGGTGCCTATTTTAGTCTTTTAAGTTGCGTCTAAACGAGAGCGAATCCATCGCGAATGCATCGCGAATGGTTCGCGACGAAGTTTATTTTTACGTCATCCCCATACAAGTGCGCGAAAACTTAATCGCGAACACATGAATGGCCGTGTAGGGAGCGAATGCATCACGAAAGCATCGCGAACTAACGAACACTGCTGTCAAAGCTGTCATTTCATATAAAAGAGTGACTGTTGTAGGGCTCTGAAGTGACTGTTGTAGAGCTCTGACGAAGAACACAAGTCTTCGCGAAGACTTTTGCTCAGAGTGGGCAAAAGTCGTCGCGATGCATTCGTTTGTCGTGTGGAAGTTACATTTAATCAGTTAAAAAGCGGTTTTTTCGGTCACTCAGCAACTCACCGTGATTGGGGGGCTATTTTAGTCTTTTACTGAAGAATTGCTGTAAACGACTTTCGCCGTTCCTGAATAGATTATTTTTCCAATGTTTTGACATTTTCGGCAACAGATTCTTCGTCTCGGTACTGGCTCGCAGTTCTAGAAACGTCGAAGTTACCTTTTTAGTGTTGGAAAAATCATTTTGTTTCGCGATAAATAGTTTTTGCAACGAAACGATTCGAAATTTTCTTCAAACCTAGTTCTTGCCATATCCGTTCAATCTTAATAATGTCTGAAAGCGATTGGGACACGGTAACAATATTGCGTAAAAAGGCCCCGAAGGCGTCTACATTGAAGACCGAAACGGCGGTCAACCAGGCCCGGCGGCAAGGCATTCCTGTGGAAACCACTCAAAAATGTAGGTTAAGTATAATCTACGAAATTAGAACAAACCATCGTAAGCTCCTCGAATTGTTCGTCGAAGGATGATTTCGTCGAGATCAACCAGAATTTGTCGTAGTTTAGAGCCAAGTTTAGTGCTTTTGTGAGAGTAAATTATTCGACTTTTTTCAGTCAATGCCGGAACTAACAAGCAACATGCTGCCACAAAAAATACAGCAAAACTGGATCGTGAGACGGACGAGCTCCGTCACAAGACAGTCAACGCATCCGTAGCCAAGCTGATTATGCAGGGTCGCCAAGCAAAAGGTCTAAGTCAAAAGGATCTGGCTACAGTAAGTAATACATGTGCTTGGATGAATACCAATATGATCTGACCTAATTCAAACTTGGTTATCCATTACAGAAAATTTGTGAGAAGCCACAAATCGTTAATGATTATGAGGCTGGTCGAGGAATTCCAAACAATTTGATTTTGGGGAAAATAGAACGTGTAATCGGAATGAAACTACGGGGAAAAGAAATTGGTACACCCCTTGTGCCTCCCGGTAAGAAATAAATGTCGGGAGGCACAAGTTCAACGATACAAGTTTGCCGTGTAGGAATCACTGCTGAAATATCTATTACATTGAAATAATATTTCCTGTTTCTAAAGGGATAACGGTGCGAAACTACATTTAATCTTTTGTTTACTCAAATCACAAGTACATTGTTATCCCTCTTGAGTAACTATAAAAATTGGATCCCATACGACTATTGTTTTCAACTGGAATAAACTCTTCTCAATCAATATAATGAAACTTGACTTAGTACATAATTGATGACCCGGTTGTAGCACAATGGAATGCGCTGAACGAGTAGTTCACTAGTTATGTAGAAACGGTTGCAGCCGAACATAAGCCTATACTAGTAATCAACAAGGACTTTGGTTATTGGCAAGAATTCCCGATAGCGCGCCTGAACACCACAAGTTAGGTTCACGTTACCACGCAAGCCACGTCGGTTGATTCCAGACGCATAAGATGCTGAATATGGGCTGAGAAGGTACATGGGCTCTGATGGAGAAGAGTTTAGAATTATTTCAGATTTAAATGTAGATGAGCCATGAATACCGGTGTGTAATTAATATTAACAAACCAACAATCGATGACAATTTAATGGTCAAATCTCCGTCGCAGTGCACAGTCTAGTAAAATTCGCGTTTCCGCTATTTGTGTAGAAATATGTCAATCTGTAGGGAATTGATTTAGTTGCATTTTCTCGAGTGGTAAACCATCGAGCATAATAATCCTGCTGAAACTGACTGAATAAATCATGTAGTCGCCTCTTCAATCATTATAATTTGTAACTCGTGATTATCTCACAGTGAAATACAAATTCCGAAAAATATGCCATGCTGGATCACTATGTCTAGTTTCTTTTCGTTGTAGACGACGCCATCCACATATATACAATACAAGCGGCATGTTATAGTTAACGGTTATGGAGCGTGATGCCATTTAATGAAAATCGTAGTTACCTCTATGCCACCTTCTTTGCAAAATTAAACCAATTTTCTGAATAGATTTAAATTATAGTTTATTCTCAACTATTATTTGCTACTTACCAATCTGCAAGAGATAGCAAAAAAACAAAAATAAAATGTTTTGTTACGTTCTTTAAACCATTTGCCCTTTATTGAATGCTTCACAGACAGAAGAAAGGAACAATATTAGTCTTTACGCAGAGGCAAAATCTCTTCCTTAATTCCTTCTTTTGTGAGAATATTAATGATGACCGAGTCACCAGTGTAAATGTCGCGCTCCGTTGCGGATATGAAAGTGTCCTTGATAACGGATACTGCCTTATCCATTTTCAACAGTTCTGGCGCAGCCTTGGTCATGTTCTTTAGACCAATCTGATTGTCTAGAACCGGTTGCAGTAAGGGACCAGCCGACCCGCCGGCACGATAGGAGGTCATTTCACAGTGCCCGATCGGATCATAGCTGTAAACAACTCCTTTGCCATTTAAGTCCAATCCAGCCAGAACATTGGATACATAGTACGGGAAAAATCGTCGATTATACATGAGAATGGACAGCATTTGAGCGACAGCAGGAGTGGACATCTCTTTCTGGTGCTGATCTTTGTACATCTGCATGCGCACCTTAACAAGGCTGGTAAGGGCTAAAGTGTCACACCAACAACCGGTCGATGCAAGCACTACATTATCAGACAAACGGAAAAGTTTGTTCTGTGTTCGAGTATGAATCGAATAACCAGAACTTAGACGAGTATCTGCCCCGATTACGGCAAAGTCATCGCCCGCGATAGCCACCACGCTCCTGCAAGAAACAAAGTTTTAGCAAACAAGATTCATATCAACTTTCCCTTAATCGACCTACCCGCCGTTGGACTCGTATGGATAAAATTGTACTTGGCGTATTCCAGGCACTTCGTATTCCGGAAAGTTTGCCATCTCCATCATGTTTGAGGCTACAGAAACGCTAAGGAATTTTGGAGTTTTCGCCTTGCTGCCTTGAAAAATGCTTGAAAGTGACTCTGCGAAATGTTGTTCCTTGTTTCAAGGTGCCTTCAAGAAACCCGGTGAAGCGCTCGAGGGATTTGCAAAAGAAATGAACAATTGACAACTGGGGATGATGTTTTTGTGTAGGCCGTGCTACACGAAGCGAAAAGTAAGAGACAGTTTGTGGAAAGGACTTCTCCTGTTTATTCGACACATCTTGATTCGGAAATATTTGTGTTTATTGGTGTGATGTGGAAAAAGTGATTCGAGACCCTTTAAGGACTATTTAGGATTGATCTTGCACTATAACACTTTACGTAATATGTTAGCGATACGATTTCATTCGATTTCCATGGTTGCCGCACGAAGAATATTGGTTCCGGTAACACGAAACCTCGGTATAAGAAAATTGGCAACAGGAGCTCGTCAAAATAAGCCCGGCGGAACTATAAGTTTGGCGTTGAAAGGTGTCATGGTCGGAGCAGTAATCGGCACTAGTTGGTCCGGCTATAACTTCTTTAAAGGCAGTGGACCTACAGATCACATGCTGCACGAGCATGTTTACCCTGTTGTTCTGGAAAAACTTCCAGATGTAAAAATAGTTCGCAAAATAGTCAATGAAAGCGATGATTCCGGTTTGGAACTGTTTTTGTTTCAATTTCAAACGTGTCCCTTTTGCTGCAAGGTACGTTTATTGTTTCATGAAAAGTCCTGCTTTCATTATGAACATGTTTAAGCTGCTACAATATTGTATTCTTATGAATGTTCCTCGATTTTCACAGGTGCGGGCATTCTTAGACTATAGCGGTCTATCTTATTCCGTCGTCGAAGTAGATGCTGTTCTGCGCCAAGACATCAAATGGTCGAAGTCAAAAAAAGTACCGATTCTTTTGGTAAAATCCAAATCCGGGAAATACATTCAGCTCACCGATTCCAGCATGATTGTGTCAGCACTTTACAGTCACCTTCGTGATAGAAATTGTGACATCGAACAACTAGTCCAATACTACCCAACGATATCTTACGAAAACGACATGGGCCGAAAGGTTTTCGAAATCATGAATAGGTATTTTTTAATGTGCAAAGATCACACTGTGAAAACATCGGTCAACGATATACAAGAGTAAGCAATTTATGGAAACCAATTTGTTTCCGAACCTAAATAAACCCTGGTTATTTATTTTAACGCTGTTGCAGGGAGGAACGGAAATGGCGTGTGTGGGCCGATGATCATCTAGTACATTTGATTTCTCCTAACGTGTATCGCAGTTTTGATGAGGCCTTCGAAACATTCAACTGGTTTTCTGATGTCGGCGAATGGAATATACACTTTCCTAAATGGGAAAGGGATCTCATGGTTTATGTAGGTGCCATTGCCATGTGGGCCATCGCAAAACGGTTAAAAAAGCGTCACCAGTTAAATGATGATGTTCGATCGCATATTTACGACGCCTGTGATCAATGGATTGCACAGGTAGAGAAGAAGAAAACAACATTTCACGGGGGAGCGAAACCAAATTTAGCTGATTTGGCAGTTTTTGGAATTTTAAATAGCATGGAGGGATGCCAAGCCTTTAAAGACTGTTTAGAAAACACCAAAATTGGTCCATGGTTCTATTCAGTTAAGAAACAGATTCTTGAAAACCGCGGAAGGGTTATTTAACCGTATTTATACACAATCAAACCGTATTTAATACAATCGATTTGATGAAATAAAGAAGCAATCCGTTATTGAAATTATTCCATCCATAGATAACTATCCTACAAATTACTTAACCCGAAAGAATAGGCTCTTTAGAAATGGGTCGATTCATTTGTATTGTTTGTTGGTTTCTGGTAAAGCGCGTTAATTTTCGTCGTGCCATTTACATCAGAAAACAATGTAAATAAATTCTCGAGTGATGATAACACGATAAACGCTTTTGAACATTTCTTGATATTGTACTGTAAATGTTGAATATGTATAGATCTTAATAACAAAAAAAAGCAAAAAAAAAGAGTCCGTGAAAATCATTCGTGATCTATTTCTGTCCATGTCCAAGCAACTTTCCCGAAGCAAACCCAAGCAATCCCAAGCAAAACTACGATTGTAAACGGTTAGAACGTGCCACGAGGAAACACCAAGAATGCTGTGGAGCATCTTCGTTTCTTTATTCTTACGCTAACGATCGAGCCGAGCAGACGATCGTGCTCATGATCATGATAAGTGATTCATATAACGTGAAGAAAAAGAAGTGCTAAAGCATATTTTGAATCTACTGTTTGGTTATAATTGTTCAGTGCACTACGCGGAGAAATTTTGTGAGTGTTGAATCGTTAAACAGCAGGTAAGTTTTCAAGCTTTAAGTTGCCATCTATTCTGTATGCGCTGGTGTCGTTAGATAGCCGCACATTTTTATAGTAATTTAACTCAATGTGTAATTTTGGATCGTTTACACATTGACATCTTTATATTATCAAAGTTAATGACTCGGTACGATGTCTTGTGTGGAACGGGTTACACTAAAGAAAGAAGATTATTGCCCAAAGAAGTAGAACATTTCACAGAATGTTTGTTCCCCGGTTGACAGAAAGGAGAAGGGACGCAGGCAAGAAATCTGACCTGCCTCAGCTTGTGTTTTTTCCGGGTTTCTTTTGCGGTAGCGCTGATAGGCACGCCTCAAAGTTTAGGTATGACTTCTAGGAATCATAATATGCTCATGAAACATAATCAAATTAAAACATTGTTTACGCAAGACGTTTGCAACTGTCAGTAATATTTTGTGGGAAATATGTATACACGAGTTTGCTGTAAAATGCGTTCAAAACTTTGTGGAAGTGGCAAAACTGGATGTAAAGAATGAACGAACGAAGGAACGTGCATGTGAGCATTTATCTCCAGATTTCATTTAGTGAAATATGATGCGTGCAGTGTATAATAATAGCAACATTTGGTTTCCTAGCTGACCGTTCGTGTAACGAAGGAACGTGCATGTGAGCATTGATCTCCAGATTTCATTTACTGACCGTTCGTATATCGTATGTTTAGAGAGGGAGTTCGACCAAACGAATTCAAAGAATTTGGTTGGTTGTAGATTCAATCAAATCTCATCGATGTGCGATTGACTTTCAAGACATTCGTTAAAACTAAATCTTTTTATACATATAAGTCATGCTTCTAAATCCCGGGTATAAAGCTAAATCTGAAGGTTAAGATCATTTTGAATACAGCAATGCATATATGTTTCTATTAACACGTGCGTAATAATCGTTAAAATATGTTTTAGCAATTAACTATGCATCAAACATAAATCAATCACTTAACGAACAAGATGAGAAGCTGATAATGTAATAATGTCATTAATATGTACCTTATTTATTTTTCTAACGAAAAAAATCTCAAACGATAGATGAGGAATTTATTTTAACCAGATGGTTGGTTCAGGATGGATAGAATAAAACAAGGATTATTGTTCTACGTACTGGTGGCCTTCGTCTTAACATCAGTTCGATCTGAATTGACGCCACCTTATTTTAATCTTGCTGAAGGCCGTAAAATAACGGCAACTGCCACGTGTGGTGTCGATACGGATGGTCCCGAATTATACTGCAAGCTAGTTGGCGCTAATACAGAGAATGATCACCAAAATCATTACTCGGTTATACAAGGACAGGTAAGATATATTGTTTGTAAAATAGATTGTTTCGCATATTTAACCCATGCAAGTAGTTGTACTCGTACTGATCGCACATCTTCATGCTCCAAAATAGGTTTGCGATGTCTGCGATCCGTCTGATCCAGAAAAGAATCATCCCCCCGAGTACGCCATCGACGGAACTCAAAACTGGTGGCAGAGTCCACCATTGTCTCGTGGAATGAAGTACAACGAAGTAAATTTAACCATCGATTTTGATCAGGTAAGATGAAATATAAATGAGATGCTGGTGGTGACCTAATCCTTCCAGTAATAAACGCGAGAATTACGTAATCGCCGTAAAACAAACAAATGAGATCGTCTAGTAGCTGGCAACCGCGTGCACATCATATGTATTGACGGCAACCAAAATGGATGGCCCTCGTGGTTTATAACAGAACGGAAACGAGCATCTCAGAACCGGAAACGCCTCGGCGTAGCCAGATAAGCGCTTCAGTTGAAATTTGTTGATAGCTTCCATGAACCCCATCTGCTGATAAAGCGCATATGCAGGGCTAGCACACGCATCGTCGGTTACGATTGTTGCTTAGCTGTAATCGCAAAAACTGGAGTTGAAGAAATAAAATAAGTGAATGGAGACAGTATACGGTGAAGACAGTCAAACATGAGTGAGACACTTCTTATAATGTTATGGGGATGTTTTTCCTGCTATATTGCCAGGCCATTTTATCGTATACCAGGCATCATAGACCATCATGCATACATCAGAATCATCGTCTAAGAGATGCTTCCTTATGCTGAAGAAGAAATGCCATTAAAATCATTATTTCAACAGGATAATGATCCTAAACGTACAAGTAAACCCGTAAAAGCGTGGTTTCAGCCGAAGAACATCGAGGTTATGGAGTGACCAGCGCAGTCTCCTGATCATTGGGAATCTATGGGTAGATTTCAAATGTGCTGTTTCGGAAGCAAAGCCGATGAAAATGGAAGAGTTTTGGTCAGTAATTCGTAAAACGTAGGTTGCAATCCCTGTCTCTCGATGTCAAAGACTTGGGAGCTCTATGCCTAAACGATGCGCCTGTGTAATCAAGAATAACGGCTATACTGCAAAATATTTAAGTGTACAAAACAATACCAAAACATCTGAACCTTTTATTCTTTTCAAAATTGATATTCTCGGAAGAAAGTACCAAGAATGGTGAAATACTGCTATTGTTTTGAACAGCTACAGTTTTATTATTTTTTTTTTTTTAGTTGGTATCTTAAGCTACAGTTTTAGTTATTGTAATATTGCCCTTAATAATGGGCTGGTTTTTTTAAAGTAAACCAATGTTTAATTTTCGTCCCTTTTTATAAAGAAAAAACAAGGATTTCGAATAGTTGGATGAAATATCATTTTTTGTAACTTTTTAGCCTTTGAACCCCACGGGCAAAATCATACAGCAGAATAGCGTCACTATTCTGCTATGACGTTGTATGACTATTTTGTTACAATTTGTATGTAACTAGGTAAACGGCCCGGTTACAGGGCGATGTACCAAAGCAGAATTATTTGGAATTTCTTTGTTTTCCTCTTTTACTTAACATACAAAAATGCTCTTCCATGCCATTCTAATTTCATCCATCCCCTTTTCGAATTCATTCCTGAAATCTCGAAATCAGTTATTTGACGATTGCTCGCAATGTTACCAGTGGACCAAGTGCACCGGGATGAAATGAACGTTTTTTGTAAAATGGCTAATTATGGGAGTGACCTCGTGGTTCGAGTTTTAAAAAAAGAATTTATTCTTAAATCTTATCCTACCTCCATGAGCCCTGACTAAAGACTGAAGTTTGTACTAAGACTGCCTTCGAACGAGCCGCTAGCTCGTACCTCTTGTCCACGTGACGCCACGTGCGTTGGGGTCCGGTGTCATCTGGAGTCAGCAAGACCGTCGCGTCGGTGTCGGGATTGATACGCCATCGATGTCTCGCCGGTCGCTCGCGGTTGCGTCTGTGGCAATTCGGCGCGTGTCTGCTGCGTCAGCTTTAGTGTTGGGATTGATGCACCGTCGGTGTGTTGCGATCGCATGGTGGTGGCATTGGTGGCGATCAGGCACATAACTTCCCCCTCGTTAGATCGAGCCGTCTCGGATCGGGTTTGGTTGGACTCGAATCGTGATTCTCTCTTGGAGTCCGCTGATCTTTTTTGCAGTATATGCTACCAATATAAGAATTACGGTTACGACGATGGTTCCGCTCATGATATGGTGCGTGGTGATGCGATGATTCATTTTTTCAATGTATCTGATTTTATCTCTGTTATTTATATGCAATTTGGTTAGGTTCTGAATTTCGTTTAACTCCAGTGTTGTTTCTGATACTCGTATCGTGGATATTGGTATGATGTCCGGGTTTGCTATTGTCTGCATTTCTTTTTCGGAATATTTAAGCCCGTTGATGAAGATTGAACAATTTTTGAAATTTACAAAGAATGTACCGGTAATGTTTTTCTTTTCGTATCCACAAGTATTGTCAAACGTTGCTGATCGAGCATTTTTAATGAGTGTACCGTAGTTCTCTATGTATGTGACTTCCATGTTGTTATTGTGTTGCATGAACACACATTTACTCTGGTTGGTACGAAGTAATTGATGTTCGCATTCGTTGTTGGTGACATTCCGTAAATTGGTGAGCTTAATAATGTATTCTCCTTCGATCGAGTTGAATTTGTCAATTAAATATGTTTCTAGTTTGCTGGTAACGACATATTTAGACTGTATGTGTATAATTGAATGGTTGATTGGAATTGGTTCCATCCTTAACATATGGTAGCTTCCATTCCGAAAATTTGGAACTTTTATCAGTAGTTGTAATTGATTATCGTGGTGGATTGCTACTGGTTCTAGATGTTCATACGCTTGGTCGTAACTCGTTATGTTGAGCCCTTCTTCCAAAAGTATGTGTATGATAAAGTCCAATTCCTTTGGAAAAAGTAGTGCTTTAGAAATTATTCCGAGTTTGGCTAGCTGTACTGATTCGAAGATTGTGGTCAATTGTTCCCTCACATTATCGAGGCTGAAGATGACGTTGTGCAGGTGGAGTTTTTGCTGAAGTGCGCTTAGATCGTTAGAGTAAAATCCAGCTTGCCGGATGAAATCGTGAATTTCTTTCGCCTGACTTCTTGCCGCTTGTGTTATGTTGTTTATGCGCTGTTCAAAACTTTCGTTGATAATTACTTGTCTGTTGTTTCCTGTTATTAGCTTGTTAGTGGAATGTCGCAGTACATTTAGTTTATCCGTTATTTCTACATAATCGTTATGGTCCAGGTTCCCTGTGATTGTTTTTATAACTGATCCTAGGATGTCAATGGATCTTTTAGATTTTCTAACTATCGGTTTAAAATTTTGTAACAATGAATAGATTTGATCATACTTGTGCCTCAGGATATTTCCTATATCCGATAATTGATTGTTTGACTCTTGTGTAGTGTCTGAATGGTTTCTGATCGTTTCTAATTTTTCGTCTAACTCGGAGATAATAATTTTGTACTGTTTCGCTATTACCTCATACTTGCTTATGTTGAAACTATGGATTACAAGATGGTAATTCTCGATGATTCAAGCTGTTCCCAACTTGATGGCGAATATTCCCGGATTTTTGCCTAGATCTTGCATTTTGAGTTGCGAGTTTCTAACTTTTCCGCTTAAGGCTAATAATAGTAAGATTACTGCTGTCTTCATTTTTTTTTATTCCTAAAAAGATAAGATGAAATGGGATAATGTAAATTATTATTATCATAATTATTTTTTATCGTTTTCTTTTTCTTTTTAGTTTAGTTTTATGAATTTTTCTTCCGTTTCCGTCGATGACATTGGCTTGCCTGTTGTCAAGAACTGTAATTTCTCTGTATCTTTCTTGATGCTTTAGGTTATTCCTTTTCCTCTCGAATGCCACGTCCCCAGTTGAAAATTGTTCTGGTTCTTCTCTAGATTGGTTTAATTTTTCTAGGTCTTTTAATTTTTTTGCTTTTTGTTTCTCGCAGAACTGTTTGTAAAACTCTTCCTTTTGTCTTATTCTTTCGTCTAGGTCTGCGGGGACTGGATCTTCGTTTTTATATCCAAAAAATAATTCCTTTGGGGTTAATTTTGTTTGAGAGTGAATCGAATCGTTATAGATAGCAACAGATAAGTTGATCTTTGCTTTCTCTGACAGGTCTTTTGTCGAATCTTTGTTACTGATAATGTTGTGAAGTTCTCTAATTGTTCTATGAACAATTTCTACAGTTCCATTGGAAGAGGACTGTCCAACGCTTGTGAAGTGATATTCTATGTCGTTCTCTTCGAGAAATTCTTTCACAGGTGTGGAGGTAAAAGAAGCTTCTTGATCCATGACGAGAAGGGAAGGTTTTCCTATGTTTGCCAAAAAATGGGTCAGTGCATGGATTATGTGCACTGTGTTACGGGTTTTTATAGGAATAGCTGATGTTAATCGGGAGAACTTATCACAAAGTGTTAGGAAATAGGTGTTACTAATTATGAAGATGTCCATATGAACAATTTGCAACGGCTTTGTTGGTGTTGCTGTTAGTTCATATTTCTGTTTATATGGGCGTCTTTCATACTTAGACTTTTGGCAGAGTTTACACATGTTGATAAACTTTGTTATTTTGCTTTTCATGTCCGGGAAGAAATACTTTCTGGAAATGTGAAGTTTAGTTTCGTTAATTCCTCTATGGTTGGTATTATGTTGCCTTTCGATAATAGCGTCTTGTTCTATTTCGTCTGTAACGTCTTCTAAAAGTTTTTCTGTCCAAAAGATTTTGAATGTTTTGGCTCTAGAGAAGAAATTCTTATAGAGGGTTTGTAAATTTAGTAGCGTATGTTTGTCACAAAGTATTCCGTTATGGCATTCCGTAGATGCATATTCTTTTAGAATATTGATTAGGACACCTGGGCTGAATACTTGTTTGTTAATAGTGACTCTATGATATTTTCTAAACATAGTAGTAGCTTCAATGCTGTCTTGAGTGGAAATTTTGAGGATTATTTGATTTCTAAATTCGTTCAGTGGCTTTTCGGTACATGGGATGAAATCGCCATCGTCAGTGTCTGCAGAGTGTTGTGTCATGTCGTCAGAAGAATGTGTGTTAATCTCCATGTTGCTATTGATTATTGTTACGTCATGATTGTTTTGTATGCGGGAAAGTGCATCTGCGTTACTGTTGAGGGTTCCTTTTTTGTATTTAATTTCGAATTCGAATTCCTCCAGGGTTAATTTCCAGTTTAAAAGCCTTCTGTTTAGGTCATTTTTCTGTCTAAGCCATACGAGTGGCTTATGGTCGGTGCGTATTTCAAATTGAACGCCGTAAAGGTATGGTCTGAAATGCTTTGTGGCCCATACAATTGCCAGTAATTCTTTCTCTGTTGCAGAATAGTTGCATTCTGCACTGTTCAATGTTCGAGAAGCATATGCAATTGGGTGTTCTTTCCCATCATCGTATTTTTGGGATAAAACTGCACCTAAAGCGAAGTCGCTTGCATCTGTTTCTAAAATGAATTTGTTATTGAAATCGGGATATTTAAGAATGGGATCGGTAATTAAAAGTTGTTTACATTCTTTGAAGCAATTTAAAAATTCTTCGTCGTGTACAATTTTCGTATCCTTTTTAAGGCATTTCGTTAACGGTTTTGTGAGTTTTGCAAAGTCGCGAATAAATTTCCTATAGTAACCAAGCAATCCTAAAAATCCTTTAATCTGAGTGGTGTTTTTAGGGGTTGGCCAGTTGAGAATTTTTTCGATTTTGTTCGGGTTGGGTCTTATACCGTCTTGTGTTACTATGTGACCCAAAAATTCACATTGCTTTTGCAAGAATTCGCATTTGTCAAATTGTACCTTGAGGTTCGCTTGTGATAATTTCTGAAGAACCTTGTTTAGGTTGTCCAAATGTTGTTGCAAAGAATTTCCGAAAACAATTATGTCGTCTAGGTACACTAAACAACAGGTGCCGATCAAATTTCCTAGAATGTTGTTCATGACGCGCTGGAATGTTGCCGGTGCGTTTTTTAGGCCAAAGGGCATACGTACAAATTCGAAATGTCCTTTGTCAGTGCTGAAAGCTGTTTTTGGTCTATCTTTCGGGTGCACCTCTATTTGGTGAAAACCTGACTTAAGGTCCAATGTAGTGAAATACATACTACGGCCTAGTCTGTCTAAAATTTCTTCGATAAGTGGGATGGGGAATTTGTCGTCTATCGTTTTTTCGTTTAGCTTGCGATAATCTATGACAATGCGCCATTTTTTCTTGGCGCTGGCATCTGATTTTTTGGGGACTATCCAAATTGGAGATGTCCATGGTGAAACGGAATGCTGTATGATGCCGTTTGTTAGCATCTCATTCATTTGTTTTTCCACTTCTGTTTTATGTATTTGTGGGTATCGGTACGTCTTTGTGTGTACTGGAATTTCGTCAGTGGTCTTAATGTGGTGTTGGATTTCTGTGGTACAAGACAGTTTCTCACTGTCCTTATGGAATATACTCACGTTTTTTCCAAGAACCTTAAATAATGCCTGTCTTTCTTCCTGATTAAGATGATCGTGTCGGATGAGACCTTCTAATTCTGAGATGGCTATGAATGATGATTGCTGACCTACAATAGATGTATTATTGTTAATTTCGACTATGTCTTTAATGGCAAAGGTTTTTGCTGGTTTTGTCCATGAGAATGTTACGGAGTCACCAAAATTTGAAGCAACTGCATTAATGTATCCGTTGTTTGCTTCATAAAGTCCAGCGGGAATTATTGTGTTTTCGATTTTTATGTCTCTTCTTAGGATGACATTCCCATTTTGTTTATCTACTGGAATTTTAACCATCTTCGCTGAGTGTCGATTGACTGTAATTTCCGGTGATCCCATTGTGCGGATGTTCATACTGATTGTTTTCTGTGGAAGAACTAACTTGTTATTAGCGACGTCCACCATTGCTTGCATGTCTGAGAGGGTTTCGTATCCCAGTATTCCGTCAAAGAACTTGTGAAATTTAAAAAGATAAAAATGGATTTTTCTTTTAATCCCAAAAAGTTCTGTGGTGAACTTGCGTGTGGCAGTATGTTTGCCTTTGCTGTTAGTTACTTCAATATGGTGGCACGGCTTCTGAAGTCGTGCAGGAATCAGATTTGGGGAGATGAAATTTTTATTCGAACCACTATCTATAAGTAGTTTTGCCTGACTTCCGGTTGGTAATGTAATCGTGACAAATGGTAAACCATTTATCGCGTTTATCTCGGAGGGCATTGTTGGGTAGCAACCTGAAAATTTGTCTCCTCTTCTGATTCCTCCTCTTCCGATTCGTTTTCATCGTTCTGTGATTCAACTTGTCCTGCATCATGATTGTAAATTTTGCTTTGACGAGTCTTTAGCGATGGATCGATTTCCATCGGTACCGGCTTGTATCGGTCCGATTGCTTGTTTGGTTTGTACACTTGAGGAGTGTGTTGGTTAGTTTGTGTTGGTTTTCCAACGTTTTTGAAATTATTGTTTTGTTTATTCTGAAAGCTCTGCGTCTTATCGTATTTGGTTTGTTTTTGTGCGGTTTCCGCATTTTGGAATTTGCATAGGAATGCATATGCATTTTCCAAATCTGTTGGTTTGGAAGCTTGCGCATAGCCAAAGTATTGCTTATTTAAGCCGTTAATGAATGCTGCGAGGCATTCTTGTTCTAGGAAGTGATTGATTGCTTCCCAGTGATTTACATAAAGTTGTTGCTGTCTCGCCAGCGTTTTCATACTCTGAGTGAGTTCTTTTGTGCGTTTATAATACACGTGGATGGATTCATCCATCTTAAGGGACCATAGCTGCGTTTGGTACGTAGCCATGTCTGACCTATCACCATACATTGTTTCAAGGGTTTCCACAACATCGTTAAAGTTCGTTGGGTTACCATTCGCACAAATCGTATCGCGGGCTTTTCCCTCAATTTTATTAATAACCGTCTGTTCATAGAGCTGCATCGCTTCTTGCGTCACTCTATTACGGAACAGGTCAAGTGTATTTTTGGCCGTGGTGACCCACGCGTTCAGCTGTTTTTTATTCCCGTCGAAACTGGGAATAACCCTGATTGGGTCGGGGATGCGGAAAATATCCGTATGCGTGCTTTGTTGCCGCAATTGGACGTTCTCCTGTTGCACCTCCCTCAGCCTCTGTTCCATGCTAAGCATGCTCTCGTAGAGAGTTTGCATTGTAACGTTTTCCATGCTTTTGCTTTTCACGAACTTTCGTCCTTTTACTTTAGGAAAGGGTTTGAAACCTAGCATGCACTTGTTATTAGAACTTGTGTTACGTAATCTAGTGTACACTGTCACTTGTGAAGCTTAGCTTGGTTTAGATTTTCTTACCCTTTCGGTATGTTCTTTTTCTTACCCTACCCCGAGAGGTTGAAACCAGCCGTTGAGTCCTTGGTTCTTCCGGTAACAAGCCGCCACAAATCGCCTTCGTGATGAGGGATGGTTTTAGAATTCGCGATGAATCCCTTGCCGGACGTCTTGCGCTACGGGTCGAGCACAATCTTTGACAATTTTATGAAAGTCTTTCGCGCTACGTTTTGAGCACTGCACAATTTCACTTTGCACTTGATTGACCTGATGAACTTTGGATTAACGTGGGTAAGGCCTAGCCGACTGCGCCAATTATGGGAGTGACCTCGTGGTTCGAGTTTTAAAAAAAGGAATTTATTCTTAAATCTTATCCTACCTCCATGAGCCCTGACTAAAGACTGAAGTTTGTACTAAGACTGCCTTCGAACGAGCCGCTAGCTCGTACCTCTTGTCCACGTGACGCCACGTGCGTTGGGGTCCGGTGTCATCTGGAGTCAGCAAGACCGTCGCGTCGGTGTCGGGATTGATACGCCATCGATGTCTCGCCGGTCGCTCGCGGTTGCGTCTGTGGCAATTCGGCGCGTGTCTGCTGCGTCAGCTTTAGTGTTGGGATTGATGCACCGTCGGTGTGTTGCGATCGCATGGTGGTGGCATTGGTGGCGATCAGGCACATAACTGGCTATCACTACTTTGTCAAAGGGCGCGATAGCTACACAATTTTGCTATCTTTCAAGATACATGTGGGCATCACGGCATTAAAATTGCTGCTGGTGAATGCAGCATTTGAGAACCCAACTCCCAGGCATGTGCTCTGATAGCTAAACGGCCCGGTTACAGAGCCTCGTTTGGAAAAATGTTTGTTTGAAATTATTCCTTTTCCATTTCTAACCAACCAATCAAACATGTCCTCCGTTCCGTTTTAACCATTGCCATGTTGGGTCATTTACGATTTTGTTTCCTCGCCATTCCGAGCGTTTGCTCGTGATGTCACCGAAGGAAGAACTCCCGTGAATCACGATGAGAATAAGCCGTGATCAAACACTTAAGCGGCAAGTTGATTGTCATTGACTCCAGGTTCAGGTTCAGATCCTGCAACTTATCACCGTATGGAACAGTAAACCAAGCGTGTCCCATTGCCCAGTTTTTTTTATAACATATATAAGGACGGACGAGCCGTATCATTGATGAATGATGGCAACGAAACCATTGCCCAGTTATTTTAATGATTTGGCGCATCCGTGTTTATGTATATTATTTCCTTTCTTTCGGTACCTCGCTATACTGGAGTAGTGTATCATTTCCTAATCACTTTTCTAATCGGTAACGACTCCAAAAGGTTGTCGTTGATGGATGCCTGGCTCACCTTTTTAGCTTTTACGCAGTGCATCATTTCACCACGAATCCCAACACATGCTGTAATGGTTTGTTGCATCATTTGATTAGCCGTTGTCTTCGGTACGATCTGGCGATAAACAAACTGTCCTTTAGCATATCCGCCGAACAGCCGAAATCTGCCGATCATATTTTGCAGTGGCAAAAGCACATGAAACAACATCATAGCCAGAACAATCTTCGATTGGCTTCGGGTTCTAATGCAAGGAATGCAAAGATGATTCTTTAGCAACAGGAGCATCTATCAGGTCCAGGTGTAATATTTGGGCATATTTCTATAATGGTCCAAATATTAGGTTGGGTAATAAGTCTTTTTGTATTTTGGCAATATATGTGTTTGGAGCCGTCTATCTCCACCGTTATAAATCACATTATGTCATATCATACCACGTTGTTTTAAGGGACATTTGATGTATCTTTTAATCAAAACAAAAAAGAATTTGAAGAAGTGGGCAAAAAGTTATAGCTGTTCAAAGATGTGTAAAAATAGTGAAGAAATTCGCAATATTTTGAAATGTTTCTATAAAAAAGGGAAAAATGCCGCGCAAGCCACAAATGAAATTTGTGAAGTTTACGGGAACGATGCTGAATCAGTTCGTGTAGCATAACGTTGGTTCGCTCGCTTCCGTTCTGGAAATTTTGAAGTGAACGATGCACCTCGCTCTGGTCGACATATCGTTGCTAAAGTCGATGATATTATTGAAGGATAGACCAGGATCGTCACATAAGCAGCCGTGACATCGCTAAGGAACTAAACATTCACTATAAAACTGTTTTGAACCATTTAAAAAAGGGTGGCTACAAAAAAGAGCTCAATGTTTGGAAACCGCATGAATTGTCTGTGAAAAGTTTATTGGACCGAATTAACATCTGCGATTCTTTGCTAAAACGGAATGAAATCGAACCGTTTCTGAAGCGAATGGTTACAGGAAATGAAAAGTGGATCAAATACGACAAAAAGGCCATGGTGCAAGAATGCAGAAGCTACACAAACAGACCCAAAGCCAGGATGACGCCGCGGAATGTTATGCTCTGCGTTTGGTGTAATTGGAGAGGAATCATTCATTATGAGCTACTCCAGCCTGGTCAAACTATTGATTCTAGACTATACTGTGACCAATTGATGAGATTGAAGCAAGCAATGGAGAAAAACAGGCCAGAATTGGTCAACAGAAAGGGCATCGTCTTCCACCATGACAACCCTAGACAACACACATCTTTGATTACTCGGCAAAAACTGGGAGAGCTTGACCGGGAAGTTTTGATGCATCCTCCATATAGCCCAGACCATGCACCATCGGATTACCACTTGTTTCTTTCTATGCCCAAACCCCCCTAATTGAGTACGCCTGAAAACATCGTGTCACAATTTTTTAACGATAAACCACGCAGTTTTTACACTAAAGGAATTATGTTTTTAGGCGAAAAATGGATAATATTTGGTTGAATAAAGTTGCTCAAAACCAGAAATATATCCCTTTGATGTCTTGCTAAAAATAAGACTTGCTACTGTGGTCAAGAAATAAGAAGCATCGGTACACAATTTGCTGGTGTTAACGATTTTTTTTCATTCTCGTATTTGTAGGTTGCCAGTACTGTCGACAATATCCATGCCAAGTTTCACGTCAAAATAATGATAAGTTTTTGAAATATGATTTTTTTTGTCATGTACTAAGAGTGCATTCCTCGTTTTTCGCTCTTGTGATCTTTCTGGAGCAATAGAGGCTTTTTTTTAAAGAAACAGTTTTCAAGTAACTTAGGTCCATAACTCCATTATTTGTGGCGATAAAACCATCCAATGGGCCTCAAAACATGTGTTTGGGATAAACAAACTAAAATACATTTTTGAAATTGAGAGGAAAAATGTCTATTTGTTTATTTTGGAGTAAAAACTGTATAACACCACAATAAAATACATGAGAGTGGATAAACTTTTTTGCGTGCTTTTCGTACCTTGCTCCACTGTGTAAAAAGCATAATAAAGAAGAATAAAAAACAAACTATTGATATGTGAAACGCATTTTTAGGCTGAGCGTTTCCATGAAAAATGAGTCAAAATGTAAATTGTTTGCAAGGGGTGGATAAACTTTTTTTGCATACTGTAATATATGTAGCTGCTTGCCCCGCACATTTCACCATTGCTGCACGCGCCTCGTGGATACGCGGGTTAAAAGCGCGATTCTTCCTCAACTCCACGCGCGGTGGAGTCTCCCTTAATTGCTGCTCCAGCGCGTTCATGCGCTCAGAAACCGCACTCTTCTTTTCCATCTGCAGATATGAGCAGACGTTTTCTACTACTCTCGCGAGTTTTTGTAATAAAATCAGACTAAAGCTTACATTTCCCGGTCTCAAAAGCTAATTCGTTAAAACGTCTGGGATGTATACGGAGCCCCACATCCTTTTTCCCACTTCTGACAAACAAACCGAACAAAAAATTAATTGTGAACGCTCTTTTCCCATTTTTGTGATAGTAGGACGAAAGATCTCTTTTATATTTGATTCACACACACCTACCTCATTTTCGTTGTTTTATTATTTCTTGTGCTTTTAGGAATTTCACGTTGCCTATCTATTTATTCGTATGGGTAACTCTCCTCGTCCGGGTTTGTGGTCTCTTGAGAAATCAAGTGATTACGGAAAAACATGGACACCTTGGCAGCATTTTTCTGATTCACCTGCAGATTGTGTTACATTTTTTGGGGCAAACAGTTTGAAACCGCTACAGCATGACGACGACGTTATCTGCACTATGGAACATTCAAAAATTGTTCCACTTGAAGGCGGTGAAGTAAGTTTCCTATTTTAAGTAAGATTCTATTTTGTTTCGATTGAGCGGGGCCATTAAAATATCCTTTATTTTGTATGTAAAACATTTTCCAGATACCGATCAGACTGTTGAATAATCGCCCATCGGCCAACAACTATTTCAATTCATCTACACTGCAAGAATGGAGTAGAGCCACCAATATTAGAATTCGTCTGCTAAGAACTAAAAATTTGCTAGGCCATCTTATGTCCGTCGCCAGACAAGATCCTACGGTGACGAGACGTGTAAGTGAAACTATATGATTTTCTTTCTAAATGGTATATAGTGATCTTTTTATGTTTACTTTTGCAGTATTTTTACTCAATCAAAGATATTTCAATCGGTGGCCGATGTGTTTGCAATGGTCACGCTAATACTTGCAATGTGCTTGACCCTCGATCACCGACCCGTATTTTGGCTTGCCAATGTCAGCATAATACTTGTGGAATTCAGTGCGCCGAATGCTGTCCTGGGTATGAACAAAAAAAGTGGCATCAAAACACTAATGCACGCCCTTTCCAATGTGAACGTAAGTGTCTTTGGTTACGTTTAACGGATTATACAGTTTCTAGTTAACTATTGATATTGATTTCTAGCTTGCAACTGCCACGGGCATTCCAATGAGTGCGTTTACTCGGAGGACGTGGACATAAAGGGACTTTCACTTGATGTGAATGGAAACTACGAGGGAGGTGGTGTTTGCCAAAATTGTCAGCACAACACTAAAGGAATTAATTGTAACCAGTGTCAAGATAAGTTCTTTCGTCCCAGGGGAAAATTTTGGAACGAAACAGACGTGTGCGAAGGTAAGCAAACAAATAATCCAAAATACATAAATTGCATGAATTGCATTTTAATGCTATGGAATGTTCAGCTTGCAACTGCGATCACTTCTACTCTACGGGCAACTGCGAAGAAGAGACCGGTCGATGTGAGTGTCGCGTCGAATTTCAGCCACCATACTGCGACTCATGTTCATATGGACATTTTGGTTACCCTAACTGCCGCCCTTGTGAGTGTAACTTGAATGCCACGGTTGGCTACTACTGCGAGGCAGTAAATGGTGCTTGTCCTTGTAAACCCAATTTCGATGGTGCTCAATGCAAGCAGTGTGCCAAAGAATACTACCAGTTTCCAAGTTGTGAACGTAAGTTCTTCCGTAGTGATAGTGTAGTGCATCTATTATGATAATCGTTTAATGTTCTCTTCCGCAGCATGCGAGTGCAACATGAATGGAGCCATTGATCGGGTATGCAATGAGGAGAGTGGGCAGTGTAAATGTAAACCGAATTTTTCTGGTCGAGTTTGCGAAAGTTGCAAGAACGGATTCTATAGTTACCCCGAATGTACATGTAAGTAAATTTGTTAATAGTTCATATTGCTTTAAATAATATATTTTTTCTCTGTACAGATTGCAATTGCGATGTTCGCGGGACACTTGAGGAAGTTTGTGACAAAAGTACTGGTTCATGTTTATGCCGAGAAGGTTATAGTGGGCCACGGTGTGATCAGTGTATGCCAGGATATTTTAACTATCCAGATTGTGTGCCATGTAACTGTTCTAGCGCTGGCAGTACTTCCACGATATGTGATGTTACGGGGCGATGCTCATGTTTGGACAATTTCGGAGGACGGCAGTGTACAGCGTGTTTGGCCGGATATTATCAATATCCGGAATGCTTGCCATGTAACTGTAATTCTTACGGTTCATCAGCCAAATCTTGTACGAGTGAAGGGCAGTGTCAATGTAAAGACAACTTTGATGGAAAGACGTGCCAGAGCTGTAGAGAAGGATTTTATAATTTCCCCGCCTGCGAAGAATGCAACTGCGATCCTGCAGGGGTAATAGCGCGTTTTGCCGGCTGTGGTTCGGTTCCTGCCGGAGAGCTATGTCAATGCAAGGAACGGGTGCACGGTAGAATTTGTGATAAATGTCGTCCACTGTACTGGAATTTGACGGCTACTAATCCTCACGGCTGCCAGGATTGCGAGTGTTTCATAGATGGAACAATCGGTGCGTTGGATACGTGCGATACTAAGACTGGCCAATGTGCCTGCAAACCATCGGTTAAAGGTCGTCAATGTGCTGAATGCAAAGATGGAACGTTTGACCTTTTTGGTTCAAGTCTCTTTGGATGTAAAGATTGCGGATGCGATATTGGTGGCGCGGCAAATAAAGTGTGTAATAAGGAAACAGGGCAATGCAGATGCCATCCCCGCGTTTCTGGTAGAACATGCTCTTTTCCTCTGACTACGCATTACTATCCAACGCTTTATCAGTTTCAATTTGAATATGAAGACGGATACACTCAGTCTGGAGCACAAGTTCGTTACCAGTTCCATGAAGACATATTCCCTGAGTTTAGCAGCCGAGGATATGCTGTTATGTCGTCTTTGCAAAATGAAATTTTCAATGAGGTCAACGTTGTTAAATCATCTGTATATCGGTTGGTGATAAGATACAAAAATCCAAATGCTGAGAGCATTATAGCGACGATTCTTATCACACCGGACAACCCGACAGAGTTGGAGCAAAAAACAAAAGTGCTGTTTAAACCGAATGAACATGCCGAGTTTGTGACCGTTTCAGACGCAAGAGGGGATGTTCCTTCCCCAGTAGTGCTTGATCCTGGAAGTTATACAATAAGCATAAAAACGGATAAAACACTATTTTTGGATTATTTCGTTTTGTTGCCGGCCGCGTACTATGAAGCATCGATACTCACGAAAAGAATAGAAAATCCATGCGAAATCTCTGATCATGGCCTGTGTCGACATTATCAATATCCGAGCATTAATATGTACAGCCCTCAATCAGAGGCATTCATTGTTGAAGACGAACAAAGCTTTAAGCCAGCGGAATATTTCAAAGACTATGAGCATATGGATGTTGTGCGTGTTAAAGATCTGCCAATTCTTACCAACACTCAACCGGAATTGTTCTATCCAGTGCAAGTAACACATGCTGGACGTTATGTTATCGTAATAGATTACATTACAAATCGCAACAACCCCGATGTTGTTATACTACAAATCAATCTTGTCGGTGATATTGATCAAGACGGTTCTGCTAATACGTATCCTTGCATGTATACAATGGTGTGCAGACAACCAGTAATTGACAAGGAATCTCGTGAAAAAATATTCTTTTTGGATCCAAACAGTGCGAAACCGATACATGTAACAAGCCATGACTTATCTGGTACGATTGCGATAAAGTCGATAACCGCCATTCCTTTCGAGGACTGGGCAACAGATTATATTCGCCCAAAATCAGTGTGTGTAATGCAAAATGGTAATTGCGTAAAAACAAGTTATACCACGGCTCCGGATTCAAAGAAAATTGAATTCGAAACAGGAAATGAGCATCGCATAGCATCAGACCTTCCCAACGATCAACTCGATAATAGTACCAAGTTAATTCTCCTAGATAAACAGTACCCAGATATCACAATTAATGCCAGCTTAATGCACCCGAATCGATATGTGATAATCATAAAGTACTTCCAACCGGATCACCCCTTGTACACTGTACAGTACCGAGTGGCGACCTTAATGCAAAACTACGATGGGCGGCTAGAAGTTCGACACTGCCCAGCTAACAGTGGATGCCAAGAGGTCCTGAAACAAGATAATGGAAATGTGGAGTTTGATCTACAGGATAATATTGAAGTCACAATCCTAAATTCCGGTAATCAGCGTTTATGGGTGGACTATGTTCAGCTTGTGCCAGCAGATCAATTTAACGACGGTCTTTTACGAGAAGAAATGTTCGACCAAACTATAGAATTCATTCAACAGTGCGGT